>NC_068361.1:24619450-25219450 GCF_020536995.1 Dreissena polymorpha | reverse complement strand
TAATTCACGCCTTGTAAACTATTCTTTTATTAGAAAACATGATTTAGTGGTATCACTGCGATGACTGACAGATCACTTTACCACTCAAAAGCCAAACAAACAAGTCCCCTGCTGTCTGTAAACAACCTCTGGGCTCAGCTGGTCAAATGTACAGCAGCCCAAAGCCGCAGGCCTATTGTCCAACCAGAAGGCATACCAACAAACACAGTACAAATGTTGAAGCCTCTGATAAGAAACCTAAACATCAACATTCGAGACCAAACAAATCATGAAATGTGTGTCTCTGTGAGAAATTGGACAAGACAAGGTTTGCTGAAGTAAGGATTGAGTTGCTGTTTTAAAGACACATAGTGGGTTGACAGGAAAAAAAAGAACATTAGCAAAAAACTAACTAATATGGAATATTCCAAAAGCGATGGCTTCTGAAAATTTAATTTCTTTGTTGTTTTGTTGCTTCCCCTGGCTCAAAAATTTCTTGAGGCAAATTCGCCTTGCTATGGCAAAATTCTTCTATTTTTGGCTATTTTTAGGTTTTAAGGAAGAAAAAGTTGTAGCCAAATAGAATTTTCTTTAGCCAAATAAGTCAATTTGTAGTCATTGGCTAATTTGGCGAATGGCAGAGTTATCTGAAGGTATGGTCGGGTCGAACCAAAACATGGAAATCATTAATTTGGCCTTAAATGACAGCAAACTGAGACACCTCTCCTTCATAGATGACAAGGATGAGTACTTAAAACATTATGCCCCATCACAATCACAATACCCGGCCTCCTGCATTAAAATGACCACCATCTGTTTTACTTTTTCGATTGTAAAACTTTGTTTAAGGACAAATGCTTCAAGCTTTTCTCTCTGGTTGCCATGGAACCAAAAAATTGAAGCATCTTTTACCTAAGAAGGTTGTGGTTGGTTAAAGTTGCATGGCTCCAAACACTGCTAGAGATTATACTCTGAGTGTTACTTTGCTTTAAGTGTTTGTTAATACTGTCATTTCTTTGTAGAAATAGTAACACACACCAAACCATTGCCAAGTGAAATACACCAGTGAAAAAAATACAGAAATGAGCAGCTGCTGAAAAAATAAAAAAATGGCTCTTTTTATTGACAGTAGAGCTGTAACGATTCACCCATTATTCGATTCGATTTCGATACCAAATGGTCCGATTCGATTATTTTTGAATTGATTCAGATTAAACTATTTGCTGCTTATTTTGCAAACTGTTTCATGTTTGGTTTGTACAGAGCATGAATTAATATGTTTGGTATTTGCTATTAACTTATTATGTTGTACATTTAAAGTGTTTAATTTTTTAAATACAACTAAAAAATGCAACATTGTTTTACAAGTAACAAATTTATTGAACCAAACTTCCTGTTGTGTTATTCTTAAATAACATAACATGTACCATGTATCACATGTGTTTAACAGGAAAAAAAACATGTAAGTATATTAACAACTTCCAGTTGACTTCTTTACAGAATGCAAACAGTTTAGTAAACAAACCATATGGGTAACTTGCGTCAACAAAACACGTTTTGCAAGTTGCAGCCTTTGCATCAGAATATTCGCGACACCAGAAATGTTCACATACTTTTGATTTTAATTTTGACTGTGCGTCATTCGACATGGTTGAAGAAGCCATTTTACCGGCTGATGTAATGCTCAGCATGTTATTTATTCATTCAATGGATGCCATATTGGCTATTGACCAATCACAACACGTATTACAACTGACAAGAAATTTTAGACGACGGATTTGGAAAGTAAGGTTTAAAATGCGGATCAATTCGAGATTGCAGTGAACCAAATCGAAATTGGCCGTATTGGTATTGAAATCAAATCGGCGGCGTTGAACCATTTTTTTTCGATGAATCGAACCGAATCGTTACAGCTCTAATTGACAGGATTCTACAAACCTTAAGACAAAACTATACACGTTGGATTTTTTTTTTCAAAATGAGCGCTTTAAAGCCAATTAAAAGATTCCACAGTTTCAGCAATATCAGCAGTTGTCATCCAAGATTTTAGGGTTCAAACTGTCTTAAAATAGATGAATAACACTTCAGAAATTGGGGTAAAACACGCATTAAAAAGTCACTTAATTTTATAGACAATCCATGAACATCTGTGCAAGAAATACTCATGAGATGAATGCATTAAAATTTGCAAATGTGGTGAGTAGATTAAATTCAGTCTTTGTAATGAGTGTGTGACACATGTTTGTTAAGGGTTAGCCTCACATAACACCTCTTCTCATGAGATATTATTGGGAATTATTATAATATGCTGTCAAGCTTATAATTTTAAGAAAAGTATTATTAACAGATAATTTTTAAGTTCAAATTTCAAGTTCCCGGATTTGTTCTGCACATGTTTTTTGTTAACTTTTTCTCCTCATCCTTTTTTATCTTGACTTGGTAAATCAATTTTTTTAAATAATTTTTTTAATAAAAGACAATTCACACTTGATTTCCGCCAAGAATCTGTATCAAATTCACCAAATGCTTTGTGCATGCTATGGTCTACAGCTTCTTTTCCACAATTATGGTAATTCAATAACTCTCCATCTCCACCAACCCACCTGAACCAAGTGGATGCATATAACTGTTATCCCCATTGTTATAAATATGTAGATCCATAAAAAACTATTTTGCCATTAGAAACTTTCTTGGCTATTGTTTGGACACCTTATGTTTCCATTCTAGTCCCATAATCAAAGGATTGTAAAGGTTTTATATTAATTACAAGGGTATTAATCTTTATAGAGCAACAACAATGACATCCAATACTAACTTGAAATATGGAAATTTTAGGATGACAAAGGAAAGTGAAAAGCAGCAATTTGGTACCGATGTCTCTGACTTCAATACATTTCCTTCGTGACACCTCTTTCTGATAATAATTTTTAATGGTTGCCTCATTTATAGAGTGACACCAAATCTACATCCCCTTTAATGGGATGGTTAAACTGAAATATCTAGTTATAGTCCACATCTACTTTGGCACGACAGGCCAAACAGTGCCTTTGGACAGTCCCTTGAACATCAAAGGAAAATCAGAATAGAATAATAGATGGGCTTTGAGGGAAAACCCATCACACAAAATAATGTGTTGGGGATTCCCTTTATTTTAGTTTAAATCTAAATATTAATGAAAGAGTATCCATTTTCATACATAAAGAGATGAAAGGGAATTGTTTGCAAATGGACATTTATTATTTCTTTCCAGGTTTTGTAACAGAATCCCAAAAGTACAATACTATTGTTTAGAGACTGATAGACTTAAAACTCAAAGGTCATAGAATTATAATATAAATGCCCTTCTGTTTGTTGAAATCATGTAAGTAACATAACAGTTATTTGATTTCTTCAATTGTTTTCGTTGCAATATCTGACAACAGGAAAGTTAAATCTACTGACGCCTATATGATACATTGTATTGTTGTTTTTTCAATTACAAAATTACATGTTATCAAATATAAATCATTTTGCAGTATCATGTTGTATCTTTTACTCCTTCAACGCACATATTTTCAGTGATGCCTTGGGGGTCGTGAAGAAAATACAAGTGATGATCTTTACCCTTCTTAAAAATCAGAACTTCCAGACCAAAAACTTAAAACCCTGCTGAGTGTAAAACTGTTGTCTTTATTTCTCTACACTTTAAGTCTAACTTATACCTACACTATAAGTCTAACTAAACCCTCCCCCTACAAACTAATCTGCACACCAAGTGGTTCATTCAAATGCTTTTGAAAAATCTATAAAAAATTTATAAAACATCAATCTAACCCAATTAAAAAACCACCTGCCTATTGTCCATACATTTATTTATTTATTTCAAATTATTCAAATGACCACCTTTTTTTCCACTGGGATCAGAACCATCTGCTGTAAAACTTATATTCAGGTTTAAGTGATTTTTACACCAATACTATACAAATAATTGAACATTTAATTTAGAGTAAACACAGACTCATTACATGTATAGTAATGTTCTTCACATTAAAAGTTGACCAAAAATGAATTGTTCATTCAAGAGAATGGCAGAAAGAAAAAGACACACAGAATGAAATTGATTTCTTGTTTAGAGTTACTCCAAGCGAAACACATTCAGAAGTAAATGGATAAAAAAGGCTTAGGGTATAAAGCAATTGTCATTTAAAGCAATGTATACTCATAATGCCTCTAGCTAAAGAGCAAAATGATCGTAAATATAAGTGAGTCTCTTGTTGCTAAAAATGAAAACATATGCTGAAATGGAGAGTTCTGATTGGATAAGATTATATCTAGTGCAACAGGTTGTTGAATGGAGCATAAATGGAGGGCAATTAATTGGCAAGGACCAACAGTTGTCAAAATGACAGCATCTCATAAAAGCCAGTTTCAAAATTTCAAATTCAAAGGCAGGTGATGAAAAAAAATCACAACAGCTATCTGCCAAATGGATGTAACACTGTAGGAGATTTTAAAACATACCTAAGGCAGGTTGGAGCAATTATGTAAAAGAATGTTTCTTGTACACAGTATACCGTTATGAAGACCATACATAATGATTTTGGCTTTACAATTATATGTTAGCATAAAACACTTGTCTAATGAAGATAACACATGCTGATATAAAACGAGTTCTGATTGGATAAGATTATATCTAGCACAACAGGTTGTTGAGTGGAGCATAAATGGAGGGCACTTAATTGGCAGAGACCAACAGTTGCCAAAATAAATGACTGCATCCCAGCAGAGAGAGTTTGAAAATTTCAAATTCAAAGGCAGGTGATCACAACAGTAATCTGCCAATTGGATGTTAAACTGTAGGAAATTTTAAAACATACCTAAGGCAGGTTGGAGCAATTATGTAAAAGAATGTTTCTCATACACAGAATACCGTTATGAAGACAATACATAATCATTTGGCTTTAAAATTATATGTTAGCATAAAACACTTGTCTAATGAATAATGCACATGCTGATATTAATACTATCAATTAATCATGGTTATTTAAACACCAAATAAAAATAATACAAAGATACTGCATCAACTTTGCATCAATTTAAAACATATAACCCAAGTAACAAGTTATAGCAAGTAATTTTTAATTAAAACATATAACAAGTTATATGTATTGAATTGATACCATTTGTACATAAAAATTGATTTGTGCTCATTAAAATTAACCAAAATGGCCACTCAGTAGGAAGCTTTAAATCTGTATCTTTCCCTTATCTTTGAAAATGCATCTTTTTCTTTAAAAAAGTGATTTTTATCTCTTAAAAAAAGTGATTATTAAGCAAGGAAGAACGTTGTGCAAAAATCTTACAATTTACATTTAAGTCCCAGAAACAAAAAAATGCAATCAAATAAGTCAAGACTGTCAATTTGTATCTCGGTCCAATTTGTATCTCAGTCACTTTGTTCAAAAGATAAAACAGGTCAGGCAAATTCAGGGGGACATTTTAGAGGGTAGCTAGTCTGTCAAATTTGTCACAAACCCACCCTAGCCCCAGCCCCCCCCCCCACTCCCAGCTGTATAAGGCTCACCATTCTCCTATTGACACTCTCGTGCAAGGCCAATGTAAGGAGGGTGGAGAATGTCACACTTCCACTGCAATATTACCCTCAGCTGCCAATACTCTCCCTAGGGTCATAGAACTTCAGTGCTCTCTCCATATTGGGCAATTTTACACCCAGATTGCTACCAGCTATGACGTACCATTTGGGTCAAAAGTCAACAAGACCTACTAGGTAAAAAGAGAATTGTACGTCGACGTACAATATGTACGTCGACGTACATTATTTTGTACTTCGACGTACAAAATTGTACGTCGACGTACAATTTTTACCGACCTTGAGTGTTAGCCAATCAGAAGACCCCGTACATCTGTTGCTTTGATCCGCATGTTAAACATTCACTGCGCTATTTTCAGACTCTTTATACGATTTGTATTTCAAAATTTGATTCCATATTATTTGGTCTATGCTTTCTAAACAATCGTGTTACCACAATAAAACAGCGGAAGTCTACACTGTGTATTAGAAACCTGCTGTGGTGATCCCTATCCCTTTGTGCGTCATGTTATGACATATAGATCAGAAAATGGCCGGCTGTCTGATAAAGAGTATAATATATATTACTTAAACCGATTTTAGAATAAATACCGTCAAGTAGATACTTATTTTTAATTCTTTGTTTTTTAATTTTTTCAATTTTGATATTTTTATTAATTTTGTCCTCGATTAAATAAGAGATTTTAAACATTTATTATGAATAAATCTGAAGGAAAAGCGGCTCAAGAGACGATTGTTTTCATTGGCTGTAAAGAAAATTTGTACATCGACGTACAAAAATGTACGTCGAAGTACAAATTGTACTTCAACGTACAAATATATACGTCGAAGTGTATTTCATATTTGTCATTGAAGTACAATATTTGTACGTCTATGTACATTTCTTTTTTTACCCAGTAGGTCTTGTTGACTTTTGACCCAAATGGTACGCCATAACCAGCAGGCAGGTGTGCCTTCTCCCATCCCACCATTAGCATGCACCGCATTGTAATGTCAATATAATAATGTACCCACTTTGGAGAAGAATGTGATAATGATGAATTCATAAGGCATGCAATAAGTTTATTACTATGTGCTCAAATTCATACTTAAATATTGGTCAGTAGTATGCAATTAAGTTTCCAGTTGTACAAATTTTACGTGGCCCTTTTAAAATATTGCAAGAGTGTACCAAATTTTTAAAAGCTGGAGCATGAAATAACACTATGATGGGTTCAATATTCTGATAATAGGTAAAACAATGCAATATTTTGTCCATTTTATAGATTTTTTATAGAAATATTAGACTGACAGCCAAAAGCAATTTTGAGGCATATTTCAATCTTTCACTTGATTAACAATTATGAATTATCTGTAGTGAAAAAAGCACTGAAAGTTTGAAAAAGAGGCAAAAAGCGTATTAAAATTTGTATGCATGTTGAGACAACTTATAAACTAATGAATAACATATTTTCCCATGAACAGACAAAGAAGGAAACAATTATTTTAATAATATATCCTTCCTTTGTAGAATGTTGTGGTTATTAAGTACAAAGCAACATCATGACATATGTTATCAGTTTTCAAAATGAGTTCATGGCTTATTTAATCCCATTATGTAACAAGATGTGACCCGGACAAATATATATGCCATTAATTTCAAATATGACAAATTTAAACTCCATTAATATGCATTCATGTCACACGACTTAAAACCCTTAACAATATTTCACAATGAAATTGCAACAAATGTCAAGGTCGATGTGAGCCAAAGAAAAATTGTTATGCCAAGGATTACCTGATCCAAGGACTTGGTAAGCCGAGTTTTGATTGATCCAACTGAAAAGTGTGATGCAGGTGACAATAATTTTAATGACATTTTTAAAATTAATTGCACAATATCAGTGTACTTACACCTTTGAAGTAAAAGAAAATGTTGGGCAATAACCACATACTTGTGATGCTTTATCTGTTTATGTTTAAGAGTGCATTGAACTTGTATTTGAAGTTATATTTAATTGCTATTCATCACCTTTGCCTACTTACAAATTTAAGTCTTCAAGAGTTAACATTAAATTCTTCACACAATTTTGTGTTTAAAAATATTCAAAATAGCTTTAGTGTTGTTGTTAAAAAAGATTTTTGTCTGTTAGTCATTGTTTGAAAGCAGTATTTTTATAAAATATTGCATGTTAAAATACTTTTGTATAAGAGTCAATGCGACAAATGCAATACAATAAAAAGAAGTGAAACTCAAGCTGCTGGAGCAGTATTGAATTCTTGGTCCTTTATTTAAGGCAAGTGACCGATTGCCCAAACAGTACAAAACAGCACAATACAAAACAACATAAATACATATAAGTATGGCAAGCGAAATGCACATTAATTCCTTAAACCACGGTTTAACAGTTAACTATATAGTTAAGAGACTTTGAACTCGGTTTCAAAGTGCCGTTTGCACATTAATTCCTTAAACCCGAGTTCAAGACTTTGAACCGCGGTTCAAAGTGTTCTAAAAATAGATACAAATCTGTTATCTAAGGCAACCAATACGCGGAGCTTAAACCACAAGTAGAAGGTATATGCCGCGTCTTCATTGGTCATCTCTTAACTATAGGGTTAAGAGACTTTGAACTGCGGTTCAAAGTCTTAAACGCAGTTAAGTGGCGGGGAATGCACATTAATTATTTAACAGTTAATTATATAGCTAAGAAACGTTGAACCCGAGTTCAAAGTGCCGTTTGCACATTAATTCTTCTCTTAACTATAGGGTTAAGAGACTTTGAACTGCGGTTCAAAGTCTTAAACTGCGGTTTAAAGTCTTAAACTGGGATTAAGACGCGCGGAATGCAAATTAATTATTTAACAGTTAACTAAAGGGTTAAGTGACTTTGAACCCGAGTTCAAAGTGGCGTTTGCACATTCATTCCTTAAACCCGAGTTCAAGAGTTTAAACCGCAGTTCAAAGTGTGTCTAAAAATAAATATCTACATAATTCAGAGACAACCAATCAGCGGAGCTTAAACCACAATTGGAAGGCAATTGTCACGATTTCATTGATCGTTTCTTAACTATAGAGTTAAGAGACTTTGAACCGCGGTTCAAAGTCTTGAACCCGGGTTAAAGGAATTAAAGGGATCTTTTCACGGTTTGGTAAATTGACTAAATTGAAAAAAGTTGTTTCAGATTTGCAAATTTTCTTTTTAATTATGATATTTGTGAGGAAACAGTATTACTGAACATTAACCATGGTCTAATATAGCCAATATAATGCATCTTTTGACGATTTAAAACCCTAAAAGTTATAAAGCGTGCAACGCGAAACGATTGAATAATTTGGAGAGTTCTGTTATTGTCGTTAAATTTTGTGAAACTACGAAGATTGCTGATATAATGCATAAAATACTTTAACTAAGTATGCTTGGCAGAATAGCTGAGCGGGCTAATGCGTTTTTACTCCAGGTTACTCCAGGACTCCGGGGGTCACTGGTTCGAGTCCAGCTGCGGCTACTTTTTTCTCCTATTTTAAATTTTATTCTAGATTTTTTACTGGAGCTTTAAAGATCCAATGTTTACATTTATCAATATAAAGCATTTAATGACTTATTTCAAAACATGCCTTAAACTGTGAAAAGGCCCCTTTAATTTGCATATGGCACTTTGAACCCGGGTTCAAAGTCTCTTAACTATATAGTTAACTGTTAAACCATGGTTTAAGGAATTAATGTGCATTTTGCTTGCCATATATAAGAATAAAGCTGGGGTCACCACCTTGGGAGGGTCAATGCCTGAAATTGCCCAGAAAGTATTAAGGTCACCAGCAAGCAGGTCTAGATTTGGTCCTTAACATTGGCCTTGCCATAGAATAACTATTTGATTACAAACAAAACTTGCTTATATCAAATGATCTCAATAGCCACAAACCATATCATTCTAAATAAGCATTTTTGTTTGTCCTCAAGCTGTTATTATGCCACTTTTTTTCTTCCAACAATATACATTAAATTAAGTAACCAGCCAACATTTTAAGAGAGTCTCAATACTGCACAAAATTCAAATGAGACAGACAGCCTGAAGACAGCTACACAGATTGATGAACTCATGGTTCCCAATGGCGATCAACAATGGTGACAGTAAAAAAATGTTGGCGACAAATTGCCTCAAATGGCGATTTTTTCAAAACAACTTTTTAAATTTTGTGAAAGTACCGGTAAGAGGCGTCAACTTTTTAAAGCACAGAGGGAAAACTGTGCACTGGTACAAGTGTAAAAATATCACATCAGGTTGTGCATGCCAATACTGTATTCACTTGATCACAACAACATGCCAATAAGTTTCCTACACAAACAGTGTCAACTTTACACTTACCAACACCAATGGTGTAAAGGCAATGAAACCTTGCCACTGTTTTAACACCATAACCCACAAACCAAGTACTAACAGCTAATTACCACCCAGTTTAAAATAAGGGGTGGTATGGGTACATTATGAAGATAGAACATATTTAACCACAACTCTCAAAATCATTAGAGAAGACTGGAGCCCAGGTTCCTGGTACATGTTCACACCCAGGGCGTGGGCTAGGTGGCTTCTGACACACCAAGTGATCACATATGTCCTAGTGTGTTCCCACCTGGGCATATAATAAATGCCTAAAGCATTCTTAGGTTAAAGAAACAAGACAGATTTTTGTTTTGTCGGTTCAAAGTGTGAACATAACCCGCTTTTAATGTTTTACTAAATGATGTTGGACTTCAGATGTGTGAACAACTTATTTGCCCTTAGGCAGCGGGAAATTATAATGTAGTATATTAAAGCCAATTAACAACCTTATTACACAATGCTGCCTTTTCGGTTTGACTGCGAACCTGAGACAATACATATGATAACAGGACCCCAGTGTTAATTGATTTATTTTGACATGTAGCATAGTCACCTATTTGGGTAGGCATTGCCATTGAGATGCTGGGGATTAATGGGCACACAGATGCCAGGCGCAGTTAAGCTGAAGATAAGGTACATGTATTTATGGATTTTGTAAAATCCGGGACATTTGATAGATTTCTGTGACTGCAGGACATGTTCTTCATTTCCGGGACAATCCCCTACAATCGGGGACGTATGGCGTGTATGGTAGTGACAAACAATTTCAAGAATGTCCTAAGTATAATCTTCTGTCTGAGGTTAAAGAAAGGATGATAGAATGCACCCCTAGATTTCCTTTTCCTATTTCATTATTGTAATCAAATACGCTTGTGGATTGTATTATATATCACTTTATTACAGTTTCTAAAGTGTGCTTGAAATTGTAAGAAAGCACTCAAAAAGAATACATTTCACAATTCAAAATATGATGTTCATGGCTGTTCATTTATATTATAGCCTTAAGGGAAAACATTATCTGGGGAACTAATTTACACCCAGATTGATATGGGTTTTATTATGGACACAAATCAAGTGTGATCCTTGATAACATTGAGTGGCTAGGGGCCATTATATTTTCATTTAATTATTTTTATCAATGTTTATTATTCCCTTCAGTGGTCAACAGAAGTTCATGTAAGCTATGTTTGTACATGTTACTTCAACAATTATTGTCTGAAAATAATTCTGTGCCATGTACTTTGTGGACCTTGTTATCAAATGAAGTCTTCATTTGATGAATTTTGCTTGGAATCTTCAAGGTAGCCCCTTGTGACATTAGTGATAGACAGATATTGCAAATTAACTGATCATACACAGTAATATGTCTACTCAATCATTAGTCAGGAGTATAAATATATATTAACATTTGGAATTATTTGCATGTTCACTAAATAAATCAGGTCAAAATTACAAGAACATTGAAAAATCTGCATCAGTACAATTTCCTGCCCAACAAATTTATTGTCAACAATACTTTTAATTAATTAAATAATCCAGATATTAGTGCATTTTAAAATGAAACAACCTTGCAATAATCCAACAATCTACAATTTACCGTAGGTTTCCACGTAAAGCGCGCTCCCGTGTATAGCGCGCAGGCTGTTTTTTAAATGCAAAAATGGAGAAAAAAATATTTAAAGACAATAAAACCACCAAACCGGACCGAAAATGGCTGCCATTTTACTATTGCACAATCCAATAATCCGGGGCATTGGAAAGCTTAATTAAGCATTCAAAATAGGAAGCGTCATTATGATTAGGAGCATGGGTTGCATAGCACTATACTTTTCTGACAATTTTGTAATTTTCTAGCAAAAGATTAAGATTACCGGAATAAACCCCCTTCGGAAGAAACCCCCTTCCCTAAAAACGGCATAGCGGAAGAAACCCCCTTTCACATTTTGCATACGCGGAAGAAACCCCCTCGCTAGTTTTGCATAGGCGGAACAAACCCCCTTCGAGTTTTCAGACAGGCGGAATAAACCCCCTTCGTGTTTTCAGAGAGGCGGAATAAACCCCCTTCCTAAGTGTTAAGTCTTTCCCGCAGAGGTAGTAAAATCCCCACTCGAATGATTCCCCAATACATCCGTTTCAGCCCGACTTTATTACTGCATGCTTGCTACTTTTCAAGTTTATATTCATTTCCCGATAATCCCGTTCATAACATTTTTAAAGCACTTTCTGGTAAATATTAACGATAAAAGCTCTCAATAATTTCTTTAACACAAACCTTGCCATTTTTTCTCTTGTATCAAATAAATTTCGGCATAAGTGACTATTAATAGACTTGATAAAATATTCCCTCCGAACATGCATCAATCCCCTGACTAGTTGTGTGCTTGTTACAACGCTCAATACACCCACGCTTTCTATGCTGCATAATTGTCGCGCCCTTTTTATTGAGAAAAAGATCAAGCAAGCATAAACTAGAAAACATTAAAAATTTGTTGTTGCAAAAAAGGACACGCATTTCATGATAAAACAGGCATATATTTACATTTATTTACAAAGATCTCAAACAAGCATATATTAAAAAGCAATAAACAATTTGTTGTTGAAAAAAGACACACATTTATTTAAGATTAACAGGCATATATTAACATTTATTTACAAAGATCAAATAATTCCCTAAAATCACACAATTATAGCCGAATGCTAATGTAATTAAACAAAACTGTACATAACTTCACACGAGCCGCAAAGGCGCCGATCATGACACAACTTCTCATCATTATCTACAATAGCCGGTATATTAAATGACCTTTTATATAATTAAATGAAGGTGCTAAAATCTATTTCCAAACTGTTATGTGCTGAGTAAAGAGGTGTACCGGCCATATGTTCACAAGTTGTTAATGATGAGATGCTCGTGTGAATTTGTCTTGCACTCGTATCAGTGAGATTATACCATTTTATATGCGTTAACTTGTACTAGATTGATAAAAATAACTAAAACACAAAATTAGCGCCCAGAGCCGATAGTGACGAAGATATTTCGTACATATTTTTTCCTTCAATAACCGAAGCATTCGTCTTAAAAAAAAAATTGAATCATGCAATCATGCTTCCCGGGAACTTTCTGAAAATGAAGGTGAATTTCTGTAAACAATTACCGTGCGTTTGAATGTAACTAAATCGTCTGGAAGGGGGTTTGTTCCGCTATGGAAGGGGGTTTCTTCCGCCTATGCAAAACTAGCGAGGGGGTTTCTTCCGCCTATGCAAAACTAGCGAGGGTGTTTCTTCCGCGTATGCAAACTTTGAAAGGGGGTTTCTTCCGCCCTGCCGTTTTTAGCGAAGGGGGTTTCTTCCGGAGGGGGTTTCTTCCGTACACCAAAGATTAACAGTCCACGTGCATTTCGTGAAAAACGTGAGAAAATAAGAATTAGTTTACATCGTGTGATTTTTCCTCGGGGAAAGCATGGGCATCACCGGTACATTCGAATGTCGCATGGCAGACAGGGATACAGTTGTTGAGGTACACCACTGTTAAACGTTTAATATTTATACACACAAAATGCAATTGCATATCTTCACAGTCTCAAGTGTCAATTAGTGTATCAAATGTCAATTAGCGTCTTAACAAGTCATGGCGCATATTACTCAATAACATCTGCCAATTACGAAGTGCAAAATGACTCCCTTTCACACCTACCGTTACCCACAAAAATGACCTCGTTCGCACCTACCCTTGCCTGCTCTCCTAAATGTCGACAACAATCCCCATCGGAATTCATCAATAAAGAAGTGTAAAAACACAAACAAAGAAATGTCCGCAAGTTTATTCAAACAAATTTATTTTTGACCAAAACTTCTTTTACCGCGTTCATATCTACCAGAAGCGACTTCTTGTTGTTTCGACAATGGCCCCTCAGTCTGTATGATTATAGGGTGGTAGTTTTCTGGATAAAAACATGGCGGCCATTTTGATTATTTACGGCCACAACATATTTTTTACCAATTTAGCAGCCAGGATAGCGTTGTATCAATGTATAGCGCGCACCAGCTTTTTAATTTGAATTTTGGAGGTAAAACACTGCGCGCTATACGTGGAAACCTACGGTAATGATAAATAATCCAACACAATTGTACAATATTGAAATATCTACATTTGTAGAAAAAAATATTTGTTTCATATAAAAAACTTTTAATTATTCATTGAACATATCAATTAATTCGCCAGTCAAATCAGATGGGGTTGAAATGTCCACCTGGTAAAATTGGTCCTCATGTTTAGGTCATGGTGCAAAAGGTGTTGAAGTTTACAGCAAGCTCACACCAAACAGGACCCTGTAGTGTCAAACAAGCCACATTAACATCTGCGCCTCTCACAGTAGACCAGCTAGCACACGCCTGAACTCAATGAAAGTCTGCATTTCACCTGACAGCGTCACCAGCGTTCAACGATTTTTACACCTCACTACATTCTTAAATGACATCCAGCGTAATAATTGAGCAATTATCAGGCAGGGGACAATTCTGTGGACCCAAAGACCCTTAAAATGCAGTCACTATCCTTTTACAGCTGACCCCTTAGTGCACAGTCTGTCCCCAACTGGGCTAATCACGTGTTCCACATGTTGCAAGTGTAAAACCCTGGCCCTAAGTATTGTCAACCAGAACCCTTAGTGCACCTTACTCATTAACTTTGTGACCTTTTATTTATCCTTGTTTTTGTAACATTGCAACCTGGTTGTAATACATCATTATTTTCATCACGGGGCATTACAGTGTAAACATGCCCACTGCAGGAATCCAGCAATACAAGGACCTTGGGCAAACATTTCATTGTATTGTAATTTAGTCAAAGTTGCAACTTGTTGCAGTGCTATGAATTTATGGCAACAGCTGATGAGGTTAACAAACAGTATGTAATAAATTTGGGCCATGTCCTGTAAAAAAGGGGGTTTCATGCTGCTAAATTATGCATGTGTTTGTATGTGGCGTCCCTGAATAGCTTGTGCGGACAACCCAGATTAGCCTGTGTGGACTGCACACTTTCCGCTTTTATTATAATTTTCGTTTAAAGAAAGTCTCTTCTTAGCAAAAAAGCAGTTAAGGTGTAAAGTGTCATCCCTGATTAGCCTGTGCAGACAGTCTGCATTTCTTCAGCAAAATGTCAAAGTTAAAAAGGGCACAACATTCAGTTAGCAAAATATTTGTCTTAATTAATGTTTTAAATTTAGCATAAAATAACTTAAATGTTCAAAATGAGATTAAACATGTATTAACCAACAACTTAATCAATAGTTTTAAATGTGTTTAGTTTTCATGCATAATCTGAGTAAACATTTCAGCAGTGAGAAAGGAAACTTTAGAAGTCATATCAGCCCCTTGCAATCTTTATTTCATACATATTTGAAGGATGTGTGCACTTTTTTTCAGGACAAGTAAAAAGGCACTCATCCTACAGGACAAGTGCAGTCCTGACAAATATTGGTCATAAAGCTCTTCAAAAGTGTCATAATAGCTTCCTGACATTTAACCTTCTGTCAGACTATGAAAATATGGAATGAGTGATGTATTGGACGTCATCATTGATGACGTTCAATCGAACGAATGATAAAGGGGGCTAACTTTCGTTAAGCTGGCGAGAATCACTGCGATTTGGGTTTCTTGAAAACTGGCCCAGCACGTTTGCTGAAATTTGACATGTATATGGACAAGAATGCGATCTACCTGTTGGCGTAGGCGTTATACCTGGGAAAAATGTAGTTTTTGATGAAATCACGAAAAAATTTCGCAAGTTTTACATAACCGGAATTACAAAATGCGTTATGTGGATATACCGATACCCTACCGAAATATCCTAAATCAAACTTTCATAAAAACAATGTTTCATTAGTTATTTCAGTGTATTTCGCAACAATCTATATTAAAATACGCAGTTTTTCGATAAATAATCAATATTAATGGGGATTTCGTGAGATCTCGTGGATTTCTGGGGATTTTGGTAATTACGGGAAATTCGGTATTTCTTCACACCCGTCAAAATGGTCGACTTCGTCAGAATGAACGCTTAGAAAGTATTTACAAAAAAACATCATCTCAAACGATGTAAAGTGAACGCTACTTATCTGTTTTGTAGATAAGTATACGATCCATTGGAAAACACCAACATTTGACATAAAAAAACGCCAGTGGATATGGAAATCTTCATCGTTTGAAATAGCAGACGGCGTCGACCAAAGGCGAAAAGAACGCGAGAAAGTATTAACAAAATAACATAATTAAAAATGATGTCAAGTGAACGCTAATTCGCTGTTTTGTAGATAAGTATACGATCTATTGAAAACCATAACATTTGACATAAAACACCCGTGGATATGCAAATCTTCTGCGTACCAAATAGCAGACATCATGCGGCGTCTAATCTGAGTCTACGCTGTTTGCCAAGGCCGATAGTATAAGGACGCCGTAGGAATAATCAAGTAATCAAGAATACGTCTCTGTTTCTGCTTTTATTTCCTTCATGTATAATTACGATAAGGATTGACGACTAACATTGACGGCAATGATAACAAGCATTGAAAACTAACACTAACGACAAGGATTGGCGACTAGATGTAACATTGACGATTCTCTACAATAAATGAAATTAACAATAAAGAATGAATAATACGATTATAGTACAACAGATCTGCTATTCGAAGTATAATATGATAGCATACACTCATTAGAATAAAAGGTTTCATAAATAACAATTTGAAACATTTTCAATAAATATCGAAATATCTTATACAATATTTATTACACAGCATGAATTATTTGTTAAAACATAATATAAATACCAAATATGGTGTTCCCCATTTAACGGACCTCGCAAACCAAAAAATGTTTCTTTAAAAAAATCTATGACGGTAAAAAGTGAACGTGCGACATCGCGGAAAATATACTTGACAACGTCATACAATGACGCGACTTTAAACAATTTAAGATTTTAAATTGAATCACATTAATGATTGTAAAAATGAGTTTTGATAATACATTGTATAAATGCCATTTAACAGAAAATTGACATAAATGTAAACATAATTAATTTTTACAAAATAGCCGACAACAACCGATTTAGTGTTAAAATTCCCGGGTATGTTTTAGTATATTTACCGTACCCAGGGTACGAGCCTTACTAACTGTATTATTATTATATCTCACCGACTACCTTTACCTTGTTGTGTTTCAACCTGAAATTGATGTAAAATCCGGCTTTCTTTACTTTTATTTTTCATTCATTTGATTACGCAATTGTTGACGTATCTCGTGGAAAATTATTTGAATCTTTGGATTTTAGTGACGACAAGCTGGAAGTGTCAATTTATTTTTTACAATGAATCTAAGATGTATTTAATTTTTGTGTGTTTGTCATGCATAGTTCAGTGTTTTCCAGAAAAATTTGAGTAGCCAGTTATATGGCCGGCAACTATGCAGTAAAACCAAAGCATTTGTGACATTTACTTGATATATTTGGGAAAAGTAGCCGGCATCAAGAGTTAATGTAACCGGCAAGATCGCTAGCAGCCGGTATTTAAAGAGAACACTGATAATAGTAAACTAAATCTCTACGACGGGATTACAGCTTTGTAAAATTGTTTTTTGGGTGATAATGGTTAGTAATTCATACTAATGTTATTAAAAAATATCGGCTTTAAATTTAATTTGGAGAATGGGATGGAAGAACAGAAAATGAAGAGCATACAGGGATGGAAATAAGTGGTTTACCGTGAACCCGGGGCAAGTAGATTTTGGCCTGGGCAACTCAATTTCAAAAGTTGGTAAACTTCTTTTTTTTAAAGCTTAAAACAATTCACTGCAATAAAAATTGAAAAACAATTGATCACCATGGATCAATACTAGTTAAATAACATTCATTATTTAGGAATAGGACATGATTCAATTCAGGCTCATAATAAAACATCATGCATTGAACATGTGTTGTCAGCAAATGTATTTAATTATCTATTATTTTATTAAAAGAATGTATAATATTCACATGTTCATATTTCTGGGCTCGTTATTCTTTATCTGGGCAACCAAAATACTAAAGATGGTTGCCCACAATAGTAAACAGTTAGTTTCAATCCCTGGCATATCATTGTATCTCTATTGTTATAAGCATTGCATTAAAGTTGTGATTGAGGTTAGCCTGTTGTTTATGGTATATTTACATTTTAGCTTGACTGTTATATATGAAATATATATAGTCGAGCTATCCTACTCAACCCGGCGTCGGCGTGCGCATTGGAATGTTTGCGTACCACCTCAAATATATTTCCTATGTCCATTGACATATTGCTTTTATATTTTGCATACTTCATTACCGACATAACCCCAATCTATAAACAAGAGCAGACAACTCATTTATTTATCAAGCATTTTAACAGAATTAGGCCCTTTTTCACTTAGAATAATATGCATATTATTGATAAATCTATGTTAAAGTTTGCATATGACCTCAAATATTTTTTATGTCACTTGACATATTGCGTTCATACACCATGTATTTTGCTTATTAACCAACATGACCCCAATGTATAAACAAGAGCAGATAACTGTATCAAGCATTTTGTAACAATTATGGCCTTTTTTTCACTTAGAATAAGCATATAATTGATAAATCTATTATTAAGTTTGCGTACCACCTTTAAATTGCCATAACTTGTTTATTATGCTCCCCCCCAAATTTTTTAGGGGGAGCATATAGTCGCCGCTTCGTCTGTCCGTCGGTGCACAAACTTGTTTCGTACCCAATTTTTTTTGTACCCAAATTTATATATGAACCCTTTTTTTTTCGTACCCAAATAGTTTTTTGTACCCTAATTTTTTCGTTCCCTATAGGTTTTCATAACCAAATTTTTTTTCGTACCCAATTTTTTTTTTACACAAATTTGTTCGAACCCAAATTTCTTTGAACCCATTTGTTCGTACTCAAATTTTTTTCGTACCCAAATTCGTTTTGTTCCCAATTTTTTTTGTACCCAAATTTTTATTTGAACCTTTTTTTTCGTACCCAAATAGTTTTTCGTACCCTAATTTTTTTTCATAACCAATTTTTTTTTCGTACCCACATTTTTTTGTACCTAATTTTTTCGTACACAAATTTGTTCGTACCCAAATTTCTTCGTACCCATTTGTTCGTACTCATTTTTTTTTCGTACACAAATTTTTTCGTACCTTATTTTTTATTTGTACCCATTTTTTTCGTACCAAAATAGTTTTTTCGTTCCCTTATTTTGTTTGTACCCTTTTTATCGTACTCAAATTTGTTTTCGTACCCAAATTTGTTTTTTTTTCCTACCCACATATTTTTTCGTACCATTTTTTTTAAGAAATAATCGATTTTCAATTTGATTTCATCTCTCCACTCATTCCATCACGCGAAACCCTTAAGGTGTCGCAACTCTTGTATTTGACTGGTTATAACAATATGATTATACCAGTGTGATGCTACACAACCATACCAGCATAAGTCAACAAACCTAAAATCTCTTTTTCACAGTCATCTTTTATGAAATTCCACATAAAAGAAGATATCAATTTCAATGACAAAGGTGGGTGAGGCAATGTCAAAGACTTCAAAGGAAACAGTCAAAATGGTAGAAGGCAGCAAAACCTTTCCAACCATCTGTGGAACTAAATAACTGATATTGAAATCATTCTATAAGACAAATCTCAGTACAATCCCTACCAATTAACATCCCAATGGGAACAAAACAAGGAGCAATTAACTCATTCTGATTGACGACAGGAAGGCATGCAGGGGTCTGGCTGTACAGAGGCACAAACATGAAACTGTTCTATCTCAAATGGAAATGTTAAGTAGGTACAACAGTACAAGGCTTTACCATAAATGATTTAATTAAAATTTCACTGTAAAATCGACCTAATTCAGAGGAGCAGGTGTCTGCATTGATGTTGGATGATGTAGTGTCTAACCAGCAAAATTCATGAGGTTTTAACAGAAATCAAATGTTACAGAGGGCATATGTTTGAATTTTCCTTAACAGCCATTAAATCATAATTATAATATTGATACCCAGATTTGGACTAAATTAAAATTATCCTTACATTTAAACAGCTTCTGTAAATTGCCTAAACTTTAATTAAGCTTTGGTCAGAAACACAGATCTCTATGGCACAATAAATAAAAAGCTACACAAATTAACTCAGATTTTTAAAATTAAATATACTTATGCATCAAATTGAAATTATTATGCCTGATATATTTTAATCGCAGTAATTTTCCCCAAAAGCAATGCATTTGGAACATTGTAATATAAGCAATCACTCACACACAAATGTTTGCAAATAAAAAGCATCCACTCTACCTGAGGTGCACACATATTTACATGACAATGGTTGTCTCTAGCATTCTAATTATATTCTTTGAACTTCAAAAGGTGCAAAAAAGTACAGAGGCTACACTGCACCAATTTCTTCAAGTTATCTGGATTGTCAGAATAGTGGGTGGGGCAATGAAGTATCAGATATCTATTTTTTTGCATTTGTTATTCTAAGTAAAGGACACAATATCCTATGTGCACTGATTTATACTTCAACACAAAGGGTAAATTTTTGGACACTTGAATCAGTGTCAAACATTTTGCAGAAATGAGTTCACCACTACAATCTTATAAATAAAAGGTTATGTGTCAACATCACAATTAAATGGTACCTAATCTGAATTTATATAGGTTTAACTTACTATAAGAGTCTAAATACTAGATAATCATAGTACAAACAGTTCCAAACTATATTTTTTATGTAAGTATCCCTTTCCCACTCAGAAGCAGAGTGAGAAAGGGTACATGCAAACAGCATAAAACCAGAACAGCCTATGAGTTACTCGCAGTCTGTTCAGGTTTTATGCTGTTTGCTGCTCAACAGTATCTTAGGGTTGGAAATGAAGCCTTTAAAGCTTGAATACGGTAAGAAAGGTCTATTATTATATTTCACTTTTTAATTGACTACAAATGCATAACAAGAGCACCGCATAGCTGGTGCCAACGCTAGGCTGCGGGTGCAGTTTTGAATAAAGAAAAGCTTGTCAGATTATTATTTTTTGAGGTAACAGTGTCTTGACCTTTGACCGAGTGTCCCAAAAATGGGTGTTGCCTGTAGAACTTATCAAGGTGCAGCTACATATGAAGTTTCAAAGTTGTACGTCAGAGCACTTTGATTTTGAGCCAATGTTAAGGTTTTAGCATGACCCGGACGGCGGACTAGCTCAGGCTATGACAATACTTTGGGTTTTCTCCGAAAACAGCCAAGCTAATAATACGTATCTAAGCGGTAAAGGATTAAGTAATATGGGTGATAAACAACAAAGAGCAAGTGTGGTTAGATGCAAGGGAAAGATATAGTGTCAACCATTTTAGTTATGAATGGGGAAAGAAAACTTCTTGTTCATATGTATCACAGGAAGATATGGTCCGTGCTCTGTTAAAAGGGGGGTTAGATGTATGTGCGTAAACTGTCCTCCCAGATTAGCACTCTGCACAGGCTTATCAAGGACGACACTTTCCGCTTTTATTATATTTTTCGGTTCAAGGAAGTCTCTTTTTGCAAAAATCTAGTTTAAGCGGAAAGTGTTGTCCATAATTTGGGACAACACTTTACGCACATACATTAAGCCACTTTTTTCACAGAGTGCAGCCCATCTATAAATTGTACTCCGCATTCACATCTATTCCTGGACATGTTAAAGACATGGAGAACCAAGTTCAGATGTGTCCCAGTCTAACATGTCTGATAGAGAAAATGATTTAACAGTCATAATATGACCCATCTAGAAGATTGAGTTGATAAATCATACATAATGACTATGAAAAGTAAATGTTTGAAGACTGAATAAGATTTGTAATGTCTGCAGTCATTCTTGGTCTGATAACCAAGAAATACCCAAAGAAAAAATCTTATAAATCTAATACTTATATTATTCCACTTACAAACTGGGAGAAAAAAAAGCCAACCAGAAAAAAAGAATTTATAAGACACTCCAAACCACTTATTCAAGGTGGCTGACCAAAGGAATAAATCAACTGTATGCCTCAGTAGGCTACACCTAACTATTAAATCATGTGGAAAATCTCACCCACACTCCAGTTAATTGAATTCATTATAACTTGTGGGGATAAGCAATTTTCCAAGTTCTCATCCCTTTGTAGGCTGCCTAACTTTGCTTGAACATTTTGCTTAAGCCCTTGATCTATCTTGTGTGATTGATGTACTGGAAACACATAGCCCAAGGTGGTGTGTAGCCGGATGTGGCTCACACCAGTTCCAAAGGAGACAATCAAGTAGCCCTCCAATCACTCAATTTACCTTTCACCAAGTAATTGGGCAATTGTTGGGTAAATTATGGCTCTCAATTGCCACTAATTGGAGCTATTCAAAAAGTGTTTGTATTGACCAATTAAGTCTGGTCAGCCACAAACTGTCCAACACAAAAAGGATCAACCTCTTAAGCTTCATTCTTATTTCTTGATTACTGATGCTGAGAATGATCCTTCAACCAGTGCACAATACTGGAACAACAATTATTGTGTTCTAGATTGCTGGTTTATCTCATAGAGAATAATAAATCAAAATTTCCAGCAAATATTTATCATGGAATGCTGAAAAGACTGACCAAAGTCTTGCACATATGTTGCATGCTCTTATTGGACCAGTAACAGTTATTACAACATGTAGACTGCAAGACTATTTTTGTAAGCCCAGTTTACAGGCAGGAGTCAATCTTAACAATAATCCCTTAAAATCCATTTACTTCTCTTCTCAAGACCCCTTTGTACCTGACAATGGACCCTTTCATGTCCAGCAACCCTATGACCTTGGTGTAACCAGATCAAAATGATGGCCCCTAAAGAGATGATCAGCCTAATTAGATAATAATCATGAATAATTAGGAATTTACAGGAAGAGCATGGCTATAAACGAGACCTGAAATTGACCTAAAGTGACTTATACATCTGACCATTTATCAAATTTCTTTGATATATTGTTAAAGCCCATCATGAAATTTTGATTCCTGTTTGTTAAATTTAACAACTTATTGATGCAAGCATCTGTGTCATGTTGCATGAAGGTAAGGCATGTTTTTAAATGTCTGTGCTTCCGGCTTAGAGTCATTATTAACAATATCACAACTTAAATGGTAGTAATTGTTCTTGAATGGTCACAAATATTTATGATTGCCAGCCAGCAAGTGCTATTAAGGAACTGAATTTTGAGTTATGTGATAATTAGACATATTATTCCCCTTTAATGTCTTCCCCTGCAAATGATTCACTGACTATCAATGAATATCATTAACAGTCCAAGAACAGTAACTTTTCATGAACTATAAGCCTTGGGATACCAAGTTAAAGAGATGATTTAAGAACTCCAGTTCATGAACCCCAGAGATCAGGACTGGATGAGACTTGGTAAAAGGAAGCAGGATAAAGGGTTTGAATATCCTTCATTCATTTATGTACAGTGTTAACAGTCTTACTTTCCAGGGACTTTTGGGATCCTAGATGTTCAAATATACTTGATTCTTGTATGTACTCTATTGTACTTCCTTGCTAATCTGTAGTATATGTTATGCTCTCCGTGAATGGAGGAAAATAAAAGTCTATCTATCTGTCTAGCATAATTATTATAATTTACTGTTTCATTCCCTGTTTATATAGTGATATATATTTTTTTTTCAAACGTTGAATTTCATTTTTAACAATCACTTGACAATTCTATTTACCATCTGCTTAATAATTTATATAATTATTCATTAATATCCCATTGAAAAACAGTCTCCATATAAACACCAAGGCAATATTCAAATTCAATTACAGTTAAGTTTCATTATTATATTTTTGCTAAATGACTGCATTTAACACAATTTAACACAATTTTTTTTTTTTCAATGTGAAAGGTGAAGGTAACAAGCTGAAAATCTATTGTTTCTTACACAATTGATGGCCCAACCCCCAAATTCTTTTTTCATGGACCTGTTGCCATTATTGTCAAGCAGACTATGGCCTCTAACCTTTGTTGAATAATTGTTCACCTAAATTAGAATTTAATCACTTAACTTTCTGGAAAAAACTGTCACCTGTCACAAAATGTAATTGTCATGTGACCTTACAATATGTAAATGAGCTCTCAGGCAATGAATTACTCCACTCAATATTGAAACATGAATTTGTATGAAACACTATTCTTACAAAAGAAGCCGACCTAATGTAAATCAGAATTCTGTTTGATAATTAACAAATTGAAAATTTAACTTAGTATATAACTTATAACGATTGTAACATGTTGGTTTTTCCAAAAAGGAGCAGGATGCAGTTCCCTGTTATTTTGCTATAGATCGTCTAAAACAATTTTTAAACTGAAACACAGTATAATAAGTTACAGACGTTGCTGGCTGTATTAACAAAGGCAGTAACAAGATCACCAATGCAGCAATCATTCGTTACATTTATGAGAATTCAGATAATATTCAGACAAAATATCTCAATATTTATAAGATATTCATGCAAATTATGTCAATATTTAGAATATATTCATGCAAATTATGGCAATATTTAGAGAATATTCAAGCAAACTCTGTCAATAAAATACACCAAATAGCATGTATTATACTTTAAAGAAAAAAATGTATAATCATAGTGAAATAATGCCTACTGAAAACCAATCAAAATGCCTTAGTTTAAATCAAACTGAATTAAATGCAAGAATGGCCAGGCTAATTCCATCAGGCCAAGTTTTATGGTGTCTAGTAGTTTTATGGTATTTAACTTCAATAAAACTGCACTATGTCCTGTCAACCTTCAAGAGATTCCAGCACCATAAGAATTGTCACATTTATTACAATAAATTCCCCAAAGTCCATGAAACTTCTGGTCTCTGGTTTCATGGCTATATTCACATAGGACATTCAAGTGACAGACAGGGCCTTAAATCCCATACACAGATATGCTGTGAAATTATACTAAGCAATTTCAAATTAAGGAGATAAGAATTTATTTCCATGGGCTGCTTTGCCTGATTGCATGTTTGAGAGGCCATGCAACAATATCAGCAAGTGAACCCTAACGAAAAACAAATTAACTCCAACAAAACAAACATTGCATGGGTCAGTGGACTTCAATGCCATGGCAGTTGTTCTTGCAGCTAGGAACAAAACTGTCCAATTTTAAATGGTTGGTGAAAACCAGTCCACCCAGCATTAATTGAAAACCAGTCAGGGATAAATGGGGAAAATAAGTGAAATATAAATCAAATCTGGCAGATGAAATGATCCACAAAAAGCTTCTTCAAAATTTGGACATCCCAAACATCAGTGAAGTGGGAAATAATGAGTTGAAAGAACCACACTGTGTGAAATCCTGTCTAGAACTACAGAGAAATAAATAAACAAAATATCATCCTGTGGCTTGATGTCATTCCATTTTGCTGTAAGTCTTTAATGTTAAACAAGCTATAATTTAAACATTAAAAACAATCCATATAAAACAAAACATGCCTCTGTAATTTTTTCTGTAGAGGGTTATTTTATGAACACTCACAGTTGAACAAAACAAAATTTCTTTTTTTTGCAATAAAAATGATAATCTCAAAATGATGTTGTTATGTGGCATTTTATTTTGGTTGTATTACAAATAAGCTCACTCAATTTTAGTCAAACAATTTCATTTGTACTAACCTTACATAAAACATATTGCATGATGACACAACAGGATGGTTTCAGAAATATTCAAATTAATGGTGTGCCCAAAAAACTGATATCAATTTATTACCTTTGCCACTATGGTGGCATTAAATGACTATCATAAAAGTGTCAATAAACAATAAATTCAATGTGTGGGTTCCAGTTTGACCCTGCAATAGGGACTCAGCCCCTTCTGGTTATCCTGACCCCTTGCATTAAATCAGAGGGCTCCCAGAGCCCTAAATGCCCTCTGACCCCTTCACACCATGACCCTATCTAGGGCCAGTGCTAATGTATCCAAATAATATTTATTACACAAAATGAACTCTAAAAACCAAATAAGAGCTCTTTTGGTACAAAAGAAATTACAATTCTTTAAAAGTTGCATTTTTCACTTAAGCATTATATGTAAGGGCTACAAAAAGACCAATTGTGCTAAACACTAGATGCATTGTGTGAATTGTAATATACAGTGTTTTGGGGTTCATAATGTCAACACTAATTTGATGTTAAGAGTGGTTTATGGGCAAGGGCCTGAAAGGGGTCCAGTGTTAAATGAGCACCAGTGTTCCTGTTTATTGATTAAGGGTGTGAACAAGGTAGGAATAACTGGCTGTTGATGTTCCTCATGGGTACCTGTGATATATGGCCAGGGAGCTGTGAAGAACCCTTTCATGTGTCCCACATAACAGGGGCCAGTGGGCCCTCAATGGCCTCACAGTCCCTGGGCCATTACTAGTGTTCTCATAAGTCTGTCAAGAAAACAAATTAGCTGTCAGGCAATCTGTTTTCAAGACTTGATTGCAGATTTACAACTAAGAACATCAAAGTGTGTTTTATAACATGTTTAGTTATATTATAGACCTAAGTTTACAACCATAGAAATGGAGGTCTTAATGTTAACACTCACTGGTAATTTCAAAAGCAATCCTGCACAAATAACATTTTCATACATTTTTTACTTTATTCAATCTTAAAAAAAAATTGTATTAATAATTTATTGACTTATAAATTTGCTAACCTGTAACAAATCATAGCATTTGAAAAAATATGGTCTAGTAAAATATTTATATTACATTAGCAATCATATGCAGAAAAAAGTACCTTAATGAAGATTTACAGGATTTCATTAACATTACCAATCTGTGCAGAACCAGTTAACAACTGTGTCACATTTCCAGACAGGAAGTGTGACAGATTTTTAATCAAGCACACCCTCACTACTTCCTCTTCAGACAGGGAAATGAGTCTTGTAACTTGTCCTGTTTCTGTGATTAATGATATAATTTATCTGTGAATTCCACCATCAGGGCTGGTCATTCCACTTGAAAGGGGCCATAAATCTCTGCTAATTAGGGACCAGCAGCCATGTGTACTGTTGGACTCTTACTAATATTGAGTGCTGCATTGTTTAAAGTGGAGTGGTCAGGATGTTAAGAAGGTTTCTGTAACTTGCACTTGATGACAATGGTCACCATTTATACAGGCTATAAATAACTCTCTAGGCATACAAATGAGCACTTTATTTTCATAACGATAAAAAGTGTTTAATCTGAAAATGAAAATCTTTTATAAAAATAAAAAGCCTTGTCATAAATAATCATTAACATATTTATAAAATAATCATTAAAACTGTACAGTCCAACCTGCCCGAGCGACCGCCTGTGAATAGCGACCAGTTGTCAATAACGACCACATTGATTTCCCCCGGAACGATTTCACTATATTCTGTACCTGCGAATAACGCCCACCTGCCAACAACGACCAGCGACCGCAATTTTACATTCCCAAAGTCGAATTTGATAGCTAACAACAACCACGTCAATGACCAGCGACCATCATTTTACATTCCCAAAAGTCGAGTGACTTACAAAATCGTTTTATTTATCATAATATAACGTTTCATAACGAATAATTTAGATTTGACAAAACAGCATACACTAACTTATTAATACAATGACAATATATTTTTTCAAGGATTTTCTATTAAACTTTGTACGTTGTCATCGGTTGGCAAAATAAAAAAATCTTGTATTCCTTGAAAGAGGCTTACAACGACCACTTCAATCATAACAATTAACGATTTCACAACTGTCAATAAAACAATGACCGCCATAATGCTGTGATAGTCACGTTATAAACATCTTACCAGTGCACTGGTCGGTCGCTATGGAGATATTGGCAAGTGACAGTTTACTCGATAGCTGTTTTTTTTTGTTTATTTAACACACATTGCTAATTGGTAGCCACCTTCTTCTTTTATGCATTTGGCAGTTTGACGAAGGTGTAAGAAGTTGCCTTTTTTATTTTATTGGCTCGCGATTATTTATATACTTATTGCCGAAAATATCAAACGTTAGGGGCTTATATCAACTTGTAAAGGAAATTTACGGTTTCTTTACAATTACGATGCAAATTGTACACATACAATTTAAATTCATTCCTTTCTTAAATTTCTCCGTGATACAACGCGCATAGATGATAGATAAGTAAATTGTCAGTTAAAGTTAACCATTATGGCATCCAAGCGTTAGTTCGTTTGTTAGTTTATGTTTGGAAATTAAAATAATACATGTAAATATAAAACACAACTGTGATTTCAATCCTTTTTTACATTATACATGCTTTAGTATTCACACATTTAAACAATAGAGCACATACATCATACGGTACCTGTTAAAAGCCTACTAGCATATTTTGCAAAGTTTCAATCGACCCTGCGAATAAAGACCACCTGTGAACAAAGACCACAACGACCTAATCCCTCGAGTGGTCGTTATTGGCAGGTTGGACTGTATTTCCAAATCAAAATTGAAATTTTGTGTAGAATAAAATCTGCATTAAAATTCTTGTGCTTCAATTCTTAATTTGAAGGCTATTAATGTATATTTAAAAGATGTGTCAATATCGTTTCCATTAGAGTATTCTATGACAGGAAACTAAAAATTAATATTGCAAATATCAGAATAAAAGGATTTCAAATGGACAAATGGAGATTACCAAAACAAGAACCAACACAAACTTTTTATCAAAGAGGCAACAAACAACCTTACTGTCGCTTATACAAACTTGCAGCCAAAACCCTGTATTTGTTCTTTCTTTGGTGTTGCCTTCGTTTGAAATAATGGCCTTCTTGCAGGGTAAACAAATGCAATTCAAATTCAAACAAGTACATGGAAAGATGGTGAGAAAATGATATGCAAAGCCAAACATAAAGTCACAGAAGATGAAACCATGCAATGGCACTTTTCAAATATGAATAACACTGATTCTAATATTTAACTTTCACAATTTTGCAATCATGGGATAATCTGTATTTTTCTTAGTGTTATGAGTTTTTGTTGGTTTTGAATTGAAGAAAAAGTTAACAAAGGAGACCTGACAAAATGACCAACTTCATTCAGCAAGGTTATGAACAGGCCACTTTGTTTTAAACTTATTATCTTGAAGCTGCAACTAAACATGTAAACCCTCATTTCCCCAATGGGTTTTCACACTTTTTTTCAATTGTACTATCACTAGGAACTAGACTCCCTGCTACTGCATGGCCAGAATTGCCTGACAGTGATTTACTGCAAATATCACAAACTGGAAATTTTTCAAGACACCAACTGTGGACAATAATGGCTGCCAATGGAAAAGTTATCAAAGCATCTCCAGTGATTTGAATAAGAATAAATTAAATGGAAACCTGCAAATGAATTAGGCCTAAAATACCTTAATTACCATGATAATGCATGTCCAGAGTGATAATATTTGATAGAGCTACAGTGATTGGGCATGGCAGAACAGTGATAGACCATAATAAAGATAATTGGGTGCAGTTTATTAGAAACCATTAAGTTTGCAATGTCCAGATAATCTATGCTAGCAAACCAAACCAAACTTATTTGTAATGTTAAAAGTCTAAAGCCATTTTCAATTTACCATTTATTTATCATGCCATGCCTTGCATCACCTTTTATTATTTGTAATTATCTGACCTCCCGAACTAAACATTTAGTCTGAAAGGATTGCAGCTAGTTTTGTTTTATGTACATATTGAAATATATTTGTTTAAATGCATGCACTCTCATTCCATTACAATGAACAGACAAACATAAGGCAATATTCCATGAAAAACAATCAGAAAACAAGAGGGCCATGATGGCCCTGTATCGCTCCACTGTTTTTTTATGCGAAAAAAAAATGTGCAATGCGCATGGGTTGAAATGTACTCAAGCATGTGACTTTCTCTTTCTATCCCTTGTCCCACTGGGCGCTTAAAAATGGAAGGGTGAGCATTTTTATATATGGAAAAATGTACTACCATGTTAACTAAACAGACTAAAAAGCCCGGGAATTGTTGCACCGGTCCTTTGCTTATAACGTAGGTACATTTATCTCTCCAAAAGATATTGTCGTTCTTTCTATTTCACATATTTTTAGATGCTGAAGATCAAATCTACGCATATGAATCAAAATGCCTTAACCCTTTACCAAACAACACATTTTGGACATTCCAAATTTGAAAGAGGTAGCAGAAAACAATTAAGTTGTAATGGAATCTGAAGGAAATGATCAGGTAGGGAAGAAATAATTGTGATAAAAGGAGAAATTGCTCATCTTGAGCTTGACCTTAGACCTAGTGACCTGAACGTCAATAGGGGTCATCTGCGAGTCATGATCAATGTACCTATTTAGTTTCATGATCCTAGGTGTAAGCCTTCTTGAGTTATCATCCCGAAACCATTTTTCTAACTTGAGTCACCGTGACCTTGACCTTTGACCTAGTGACCTGAAAATCAATAGGGGTCATCTGCGAGTCATGTTCAATGTACCTTTGAAGTTTCATGATCCTAAGCATAAGCATTCTTGAGTTATCATCCAGAAACCATTTTACTATTTCGGGTCACCATGACCTTGATCTTTGACCTAGTGACCTAAAAATCAATAGGGGTCATCTGCGAGTCATGATCAATGTACCTATGAAGTTTCATGATCCTAGGCATAAGTGTTCTTGAGTTATCATCCTGAAACCATTTTACTATTTCGGGTCACCGTGACCTTGACCTTTGACCTAGTGACCTACAAATCAAAAGGGGTCATCTGCGAGTCATGATCAATGTACCTATGAAGTTTCATGATCCTAGGCATAAGCGTTCTTGAGTTATCATCCAGAAACCATTTTACTATTTCGGGTCATTGTGACCTTGACCTTTGACCTAGTGACCTGAAAATCAATATGGGGTCATCTGCGAGTCAGTTTTCACAAAATAGGCCTTATATAAGCAAATTTTCAATTTTTGACCCCCAGGGCAGGGTCAAATTTGACCCCAGGGGCATAATTTGAAGAAACTTGGTAGAGGACTATAAGATGTCACTACATACCAAATTTGGTAGCCCTAGGCCCAACGGTTATGGACGAGAAGATTTTTAAAGTTTTCACAAAATAGGCCTTATATAAGCAAATTTTCATTTTTTGACCCCCCAGGGCAAGGTCAAATTTGACCCCAGGAGCATAATTTGAACAAATTTGGAAGAGGTTCACCCCAGGAACATTCCTGAGAAATTTCATCAGAATTGGACCAGTAGTTTAGGAGAAGAAGATGTTTAAAGAAAAAGTTAACGCACAGACGGACGAACGCAAGCACAACGGACACAGGACCATGACATAAGCCCCGCTGGCCTCTGGCCAGTGGAGCTTAAAAGAAAATTCTGTAAAAGCATTGCATATTGAACATTCTAGTTTAAATATGGTGATAAAAGCGATGTTGCATTTGATAGGAGATTTAAGGCTGTCATAATTATAGCCTTCTAATTGCTGGTAATTTATTCTGAGCCAGCCTGGTGACATTTAAACACACTCTGGTAGGCCAGATGTGCTATGGAAGGATATTAATGGGTGGTGACCAATACAGAAATGCAAGTACACTATTTATGAAAGTGCATTTAAGGAGGAATCTGAAAAAAAATCAATATTTTTTTTTCATAAAAGTAAATGAATTTCAAAGACAGGCTGAAATGTGAAAAATAAAATAATTGATATTAAGATGATTTGCAATTTATCAACAACAAAAAACTATGACAAAAGACTCTTCCAATAATATTAATGTTCTCCTAGCAAAAAAAATTCACCACTTTGAAAAATAATTTCAAAAATGAAAACTTTGTATTTACATTTTAATGTTAAATAAACTTATCAATCACCCCACAGCATAAAATGCCTGATTAATTGCTTATTCTGAGACCCCAAAATATGTTCTAATGTTAAAACAGGTAGTCAACTCTTGAGAACTGACCCATTTCAAAGACTACCTGCCCATGGAATTAGTTTATAGACCAGTATCAAGAGTATTATCTCATCATATGAACATCTGCAGCTTCTTGAGAACAAGCCCAGCCATCAGGCTTATCAGCCAATATCAAGTTTAGGGGACAATGTTGATACAATCGGCAGGAAGTGCTTACATTGGGGACACTTTAGGGTGCTTCTGTATCAGGTCCTATCTAAACACCTTCCACTTGTTACATAAGCAATGTTTTGCAACTGCAGGAACTTTATGCAACACTAATTTTCATCTAATGAAGTTGGCCTTATTATCATAGAAATACAGCCCACTTGGAAAATGAGTTTGTGTCCCCGTGGGCTGGATTCTCAGTGGATTTGATTGCATTTATTAGATCAGTAAATTAGCCCCTAATTAAAGCAGGACCTTTCCAAGACATTTTAAGGATCTGCAAAGTGTCTTAATTTGTTTGAGTAGTAATTCTAGCAAGCCTCTGGGGATTTATGGTTGAATTTCCAGTACCCAGCCAGACCATGCTTGGGTACCTGGCAATCCAGAACCAATCATAAATCAATTAACACAATTACATTACTCGTCTTACAGATACATAAGAATGTTAACAGGTCATATCCAGCGATTTTTTTCCTTCTATACAAAGTACCGGTAAACGGCACGTTCCCAATTACGAAAAAACTACAAATTTCCCAATTGCCATTCAAAAAATTCCCAATTTAAGGTAAAAAAAATTTTTTTTTGTTTTTTTTGTTTTTTTGGAAAATGCAACATTTTGTTAGTTTCCCTATGCAGCTCTATGGTTTGAACCTAGGTAAGTATAATATTGACAGCTTGAAAACACTTAGTTATCAATTTTAAAGTATTTGGGAGCATAAAATCAAATACACCAATTTCCCAATTTGAGGGTTTCATGACTCGATTTTCCCCAAATTTCAGGCTTTCACGACTCAATTTTTCCCAATTGGACCGGTACGGGTACTTTTCCCAATTGGACAAAAAAAATCGCTGATATCAGTGGGCAATATGGGAATGCATGCTGAGTAGGCAACATGGTCATTACCATCTTTGTACACATATATATATAAATATATGAATTAATATCTTTATTATCTTTATAAGAGATTAGATAAATGTTAATTTGCATTCCCGAGGGCTACTGATGGTGATTTTTCAGATGTTAAGAATGCATGTCGCATTATAACTTTTTAAATAGTTTTCTTGTCTTCATTATTTGCTAATTATTTAACTTCCAGCTTTGATTGAGAATAATTCAAAAATCGCACCTAAGTTTTGTATGTCCATGTGTTAGTTTGATAAAATTGCATGACAAAATCTTCAAAACCTTCATTTATCAAATCTGTGAAGTTAAATAATTTTATCCTTTTGGTTGAGCTGGACATTGGAGATGACCATAAAAATGCTGTCCAGTATTGTTCCTAATTGGCACCTTCAAGTGATAACAAAATTGCATGTGCTTAACAGGATAAAGTGTTAAATTAAAAAGCCACTTTTCACAGGGTGACATACTACCTTGCATCAAATTTGTAACACGTCAGGATTCATAAAGACCATGTCTTAAGGATCACCTTTTGATTGACCCCTTATTCAATTTCAATTGACAATGGAAGATGCTCTATCTCAATGGACACAGTGACAATAAAAAATGCATTTCATTTAAGCTTTAAAAGCTGCAAACTGTTTTACCATCTCAAACAACAGCATGATCTCCAAGATTGACCCCTGTCTGTTATAATTTTCATTCTGTCCCTATCTGTGACAAATTTCGTCATCAATTTGAGCATGCCCCCATCACACTACACAAAGACTGCCACAGGTAAGGTTAAATGTGTTTTTGCTATCAGGGTCAAGGTGCATATTAATTCTCATAATAAGCTGGTGCTCTGTACAATATGCTCTCCCATCCTCCTGGCCCTGGTGACTGTTTCCCTGACACCAGATCCTGCCAGCAACATGTTGGGATTTCAATTTGCAGTGACCTCTGTAACACTGAGCCCTGGGTTTCCCTTTCAGGGATGCAGCCCCTTCTTGGGCAAGATACTGAGGTCAAGCCATTAGTAGTGTCCATCCTGATTGGATAAGGTCAAAAAAAAGGTCAGACCCCTAAAGGGCTGGCTGATGCCAAAGGACAAGATTGTTAGTGTCAGGTTCCTGATTTATTCACTAAGGAAAGAATCAGACAGGTGCTTTGCCTTTAACCACAATCAATGGTGTTTAAAACTATTTGTGTTAAGAATGTGAAAAATGTGTTGCAACAAGCAATTAAACAAACAACTGAAAATAAAAATTAAGAAAGTACAAGTTATTCCCACTCATGTTTATAATGTGTCTGTTAGATATTAAAATTGCATCACTCTCCTCATAAATGTTATCAATCCAATTTTAATAAAATCTCAAATATGATTTTTGAGTTGTCCTCTACAAACTATAAATACATTTTCCAGAGAGTGACATAAGTAAGTCATTAGAGCAAAAAATAAAATTGCTTAAGCTTCTGCAAGCCTATTTATCATTAAAACTTTCATTTTTATAATTAATGAAAATATAAATACAGTAAATATATTTATCTTGAAAATATAATGAATAACCAACATGTAAAATATTTTAGAGACCTTATAAAGTGTTTAAAGATAAGTATTCATAAGTATATGTATGTTAAATTGGAGTCTAAACTCCAAATGAATGTTATTTAAAACTGTGTCATTCAACAAGGCTTTTCCTGACCTGTCTGTACAGAATGACCCCTCAAGGGAAACAACTTTTATAAGCAAAAGTATTGGCACTAAAATTATCTCCCATGATAATATGCATGTCTGGATGACAGAGCATGCATTTCTTTATAGAAAGTCTAATTCAATTAGTATTATGCAACATTAAGGTTTATACATAACTCTATAAACTTGACAAAATTTGTTTAAACTCTTAGGAAGACAATAATCAGCAAAAATGTATTGAAAATAATTTTAATCTTATTTTATTATTAACTTTACATGGTTCAATAATTTAGAGAACTTGATTATTGTTTTAAATCACGATTACATGTGACATTGATAATGGGAGGATAGGGGGAGAATGGTGAAGGGATAAAATTGTGTGTTATCATTTCTGAAGGCAAAGACTGTCATACTGTCTGTTACTGTCTGGAATATGCTTCATAACTTAAACAACATGATTACTACTGCATCATGTGGAAGCAATGACAAAAAGTTCACTTGTCTTGACCAGTGATATCCACTGATTTGCCAAATAGACCCTTTTCACAATAAGCCAAAATCGATAAGAGCGCGAAGTCACGTGACTCGCAGAAATCCAGAACGAGGCGAAACGTGATGCCGTTTATAATACCACGCAATGCCGCATCTAATTCCAACCCATTACGATTTTGACGTTACGATATTGTCAACACAAGATGACATCGTCAGTAAATATATACTTCCCATTTTAAGTGTCAATACATTTTCTTGATTAAAGTAATTGTTTTTATTCACATGTTTGCACAAATTTTGACACTGTTAGTTTGAGCCTTTTTATCGCGGTGTTAAATCAAAGATCTATCAATAATCTTGTTTATTTGTATATCTGTTGTTTAATCGTCCCTTTGTTCAGAACAAACCCATTATCTCGTTATGATCAGATAATGTGCCGACATATATTAAATAACAGCAAGGTGTCATAAACCACACGTTGCGGATGTCTGGTCATTTCCACATAATTTATGATACCCCCGTGTCTTCTCGTGGTAGTGGTATTGCATAGTCATTTCTCAGAGTTGTTTAAAGCCAAATACTCAACTGTTGCTTTAATTAGATATGTAAGATTTTGTAAAAATTGAAAGTTATTTTTGCAAAACAGATTGTCAGAAACTAAATACTGTATTAGCAGTTTAATCATTATAATGAAGTGCTTAATACCCATACATTTTTAATATTTTATCAAATTAATGCTAAACATTTAACGTATTCAACGGTTACCGGTAAAATTAAACTCCGTCATTACGTAGTCCTATGAAGAGTGTACGGTAGTGTACGAAACGATTCCCGGACATTCGTTCCCACGGTCAATCGTTCCTACGCTAATTTTGACAATAGGGACATTCGTTCCTAAGGTTTTATTCATCCCGGACAATCGTTTCCACATTTTTTCCCAATCCGGACATTCGTTCCAACGTTATTTTGACAGCCCGGACATTAGTTCATGCATTAAATTGACAGCCCTGACAATGGTTCATTCATTATTGTAAGCAATTTCATTCGTTCCTTATTTACATTTACTAGAATAAGTGAAACAAAACTGAACGGAATAAAACAATAAGAACCGCAAAAGAAGTTGATATGTTGTTCTTTATTAAACTTATAATTATGATGGTTTGCCTAAGAAAGGCATCGTAGAGGCTTTTTGTGAATAACCATCGTAGTGTAGAGTAAGACATGAAGATTTATTCTTTATAATAGTCTCAATTACATACAATACAAACATTCAATTATATATATATATATACATAGACAATTGTAGGTAATCTTTCTAAATTAGAAATATCAGAGACTTTTTCATTTCGAATCATGTAAAACCATATATATATATATATATACATGTATACGATCACCAGAGTTCCAATTCTGTACAATTCAGTTCTATATTACATGATAAGCCTGTTGCTAATCATTTTTTTAAACATCGTTAAAATAATTGATTTAAAATATTGAGTTCAAATACGAGCACTATTGCGCAATAAAGATATTGTTTAGAAAATCGAGTATCACACACATGTGTTTCTTTGAGTACGAATGACCCACAGATCGACCGCGATTGTTCGTTAGAAGTTATATGTTGGAAGTGAATTTTAAGGAATGGGTCATTATTCAACATACATATTGTTTTCACAGTTTGCTTTATTAAAGTAATATAATCGACAAACTGTTTTTAATCGGCTTAGAGCTTACAAGTTGCGTTAAATGCATTGTCGACAAAATGTCAGTCAGTTAATTAATTAGTCAACTAATCAATTAAAATCATATTGGCTGGCTTATTCTGAATCGGCTTACTGTAAACAAGATTGGTTAATTGGATAGGCTTATCAAAGAAGATAAGCTTTGCTCGGAATATTGCTTTTTTGTTTAGTTTTGCATTTACTTGTAGGAACCAATCTCCGGACTGTCAAATAACACAAACTACAACAACAACCTTTATAGCATATAAGCACAATACAATGCTTTTTTTGCCACAAAACAGAAAGTTACGCAATAACATAGGAACGAATGTCCGGGCTGTCAAAATAATATTGTCCGGTTTGTTAAATACAATATTCGAGCGAATGTACGCCTTGTCAAAATTAGCGTAGGAACGATTGTCCGTGTGAACGAATGTCCGTATACCGTACGGAACAACATAATTAAAACAAGCATTTTCGTTTAACCACAACGGGGTTAAACATTTTGATATAAATTGCTATACATTTTCACTCATAATCTCTTCTAAAGAAATTTCATTATACATGTTTAGACAGTTCAATTTCCACCACGTCCGTTTGTTTCACTTGGTTATAATAATTCTTCAATATTGTCATTCACTCTAAAATACATTTTATTTAATGTAAAAGAAAATTAACATACAATTTAAATAGTGTCATGTACTTCGCGTTTATAGTGCTTTGTCTTATGATTGATTCAACACCGCTTACACGTTCGACAGTTTATGAAAAATAGCGCACACCAACACACCCATACCTTTGAGAATTATAATCATATAATACTATTTATTTTATTTTGCGGCTTTTATATATCTTTGTTTTGAGCAAGTATCGATGTTAGGTCTTCAGACCACCTTTACTCTGATATGTTAATGGGTTATTCGTATTTGTATAAAGATGATTTTTATTTAAATATTCACTATTTGTACTAGATAGTATGTCGTTGAATTATTATTATGGTTGTTATAATGTTTATTTAAGAAGTATTTATCAATTTATTGACTTAACACATACTGTAATTATGTTATAACCGTCCCGAATGTAAAACATTACAGTCAACTGCTCTATAATGATCGATATTCTCAACCATTCGCATAACATAGGAAAAGAAAGTTGTCACGTTTCGCCTCGTTCTGAGATTCGACTCGTCACGTGATATCTAATAATAGCAACGGTGTTCGTATTGTGAAACTGGTCTATTGGTACTTTACCAATAAGAGAGCACAGTTGGGACATGTGGTTTCAACTGTAGTAGCTCATTTGTATAAGGGGCTTGAGGCACATTTCTAGGTGTTGTAAAGGGATTCAACTGAGTGATAACAACAATTTTGAGAAATAATTATTGTGATGGGATAATATTTGATGAAAAGTACTGATAAACTCCATGGCACAGTTTTACAACAGTATGAATCATAAAAGTGTCTGTAAAACAATCATAAACCTATTGAAAGTAATTATTATTGAAAAAAGATATTACAAAAACTCTCAAGAATGTGTGTGGTCATAAAACATGCATACCAAATTGAACAATCTGCTGCTCATCATTATCATCACGGGTAAATGTTAAATTATGGATATCTGTATTTGCACATCATATAAAAAATGCACATTAAATTGATGTTAATGTAATTATATAAATCATTAAACAAGTGTTATTTGGGAGATCTCCTTATTTATTTACATCATGGAATTTTAAAATGTGGGACCAAATTTATCAAACAAGTTGACCATCAAAAATAAAATGGAATAAAAAATTTACAACTCAAGTGAGTATGACAGTATCACTGATTTAGCTAAGATAAACCTATGTAGAGAAATATGATACTTTATATGATCATTTAAATGTTATCTTTAGCAGTGGCTATCAACATCATACTTCAAATTTCATGGGACTCCATCAAATTCCATCAAGATATTTTGCAACATATTTGGTTAAAATTAGGAGAAGGCGCAGAACCCTACACATTGGTGATGAGTTCTGAAAATTGATAAGGAAACAATTGAATTAAAGCACTGATGGCTTGTCTGTCATATCAATATAAAACATTGTTTCGAAAAAAAGTATTGTGGCCGAATATCTGATAAAAAAAAAAGATTACTGGGCATTATAAATGACAAAATAGATTGTCATGGGAATGAATACAAGGGGCTGGAAACTCATGAAGTGGGAGGAATTTTGGGTCGTAAATTGTGTTTGGTAGATGGGAATCTATAATCGTTACATATTGATATCATCAGTAATCAGTTGATGGAAATCTTGGACTATGTTGGCATGAATTGTTATTTTCCAAATAATGTGAATTTCATGTCACATGATCATAGCAAGGTTGAGGTTTAATATTTTACGGATATGATGCTGCATCAAACAGAATAGTCATGTAGATTTTGAAACTTTAAATAATTATGTTTACTTTATTTTTATGTGACAACCTACTGTAATTTCAATTGTAAGCTGTATATAGAAATTTAAATTTATTGTTTAATCTAAATATGTTACTTTATAATTGCCATGAATCAATTTGTTGACATTTATTTAATTTGACAAATTTGAAAAACATTAATAGACATGTGTGGTTCATTCATAAAAACATATTGTTACATTTGATTATTGCAAAAATCAGTACAAATCAACAGCGGAAAAACATATTTAAGTGTTTGCTTTAAAAATAATTTCATTTTTTATTAGTTAAATATTTGAGCAATTATTATTAAGTACTTTACAATGGTAATTTTATCCATCCCATGGGCAGGAATTATTGCAACCATTTCCCACAAATGAAGAGATGTGGTCTGATCCCTCCAGCTCCCTTCATGTCCAATTGCCAGTGGGCAGAAACCCATGTCAAGATTTATACAACCACAAATGACAGGTTTATTGACCACAGACCTGATATTCTTAATATACCAGGTTGAGGGCTGAAATGCAGGAATTTAGGCAGTGTAACTCCCACAATAAATGTGTTCACATAGATTTCTAGGCATTTTAGGTATGTGTCTTCACTAGGGCTGCAACAATATACCGGTATATCGGTATATATCGCAATACGCAATCCGCATATTGTATTGCGATATGATTTTCATCATACCAGTACGAAAATTTTACAAAAATTCATTCACATTTCGTCCAGAAAAGCCATCCGAAATAATGATAAAAAGGTAAACAAAACAAAGCAGTGTAAATTATTTTTTACGTAAAAAAAGCATTCTAAAAAGTGTATTATACGGAGTAGCGTTGTTACATGGGAGCATTCATTCGATGCTTTTGAACAGATTATCGTTGAATTAATTGCGCACAGCTGTAAATGTTTCGTTCGATTCTGATTAGAGCATTATTTGTAATCCGAATTTTGGAAACACACTTCCAAATTTGAATGCTAACGCGACAATAAAAAATTATAGCGTCAAATAAAAAGTGCTTTATCCTTTGTCTCAATAAAAAGCGCGCGAAAATTATACAGACATGTAGAACGTCGCATGGAAAGTATGGGTGTATTTTGTGTTGTATAAAAACGGGAACATCACGTCAGCTGAATTACGCGTGTTCAGTGGGAAAAACGCCCCGGTTGGACGTTATTTCATTACATCTTTAAATAGTAACAATTGCAAAAATGTATTTGATACTTAAGAAAATTTGCGAATGTTTGTGTTTCTTATTATTCTTGAGCACATTTATAGTAAATATTTACCAGAATTTGCTTTAAAATTGGAATTTATGGGATTATTGGGTAATTGGCAAGTTATAATTTTGGTACAAGTTAGCAATATATTGCGATATATTGCAATACGGGTTTTTGAACTGACAATATATTGCAATACGGTTTTTGGCGTATTGTTGCAGCACTAGTCTTCACTATGCAATATATATTTGTCGGTCATTTATTGGATGTGATCTTTTCAAATGAGAGAACTCAACTCTTCAATGTATCAAAATGCTTTGATGGTGCTGTAAATCTGTTTTTAATCATTATAAGCAATATAAAAAAAACACTTTAGAATTTTCGAATGGTGGGAAATTGTGGTACAATAATATTTTTTCTTTTGTTTTCTCCGTAAGTATTCATTACTTTTTCATGATTAAAAATGATTTTCCCACAGTCATAAAATGCCAGTATCTTAAGATTTTCAAGTAAGCAAGTCATTGCAGTAATATTTATTCAAAATAGAATGTTAAGATTTAATATTGTGCAAGGTTACAAGATCATTTTCCACAACTTAACATAACAATATAATATGCCTGATTTCATCTCAAATACATCCTTGGCATCATTAAGAAAGTGGGTGGGTTATTTTGACACCAGAACAATGTCCTCACTAGTTTTATCGTTTTGTAAGATGGCAACTCCAAAATTATCCAAGCTGGATAGCTAGCAATTTTCATTGGAAATTGACATCATAGTCCACTATAATTGACTAGCATTACAGCAGAAGTAAACTCAACCATAGAGAAACCCAAAGAGAAATTCTACCACCCATGATTTAAACACCATAAACCACTTACACCCCAATATAATGAGGATTTCCAGCAAGATTAAGCAAGAAGAAAAAGTTGTCAAGGAAACTGTTTTGGCCTATTAAATAACTAAATTTCATAACCAAATTTAATCCCAACTTCAATAGCCCATGGTTGAGCAATGAGATTTTGAAACTGAAAAATATAAAACATATATAATATATATACAACAGATTTGGGATGAATCTCATGACATTTCTAATGATTGAGCGGCCTTAGGGCATATTTGCTTCCTTTTTTGTGCCCAAACATTTGCACCCCCCAATGAAAAAAATCCCTGATTAATAAATACCACAAAGTGTAGAATGTATCTTGTAAAAGCAATGGATATTTATCATTTTACTCTATATATTTATTTATAAAAAAAAGAAGTGAGAATATGCCCTGGCCATATTCAACAATAGTTTAATAATTAATTTACTCCAATTCTTCCAGGGTAAAGTGATTTTAAAAGTAATATAAGCATATAATCATAAAGCAATTGTACACATGCCTGTGGGTCAAGTGCAAATGGGATTCCCATGCAGCCATCCCCCTGCAAAAATTTGTTCTAGAAATTGAAACGGTTCTGGAACTGTTCTAGAACCTCAAGAACAGTTCTAGAATGTTCCATATTCACATTCTAGAATGCATGTTCTGGAATTGTTCCAAAACAGTTTTCTAGAATAAATCCAGAACATTTGTGGAACATGGCTTAGTTCTGAAACTGTTCCAATAATATTCAAGAACATTTTTAGAACATTTCAAGGACAAAATTAGTTCAAGAAATTTCTAAAAATGTTCTTAAATGTAGTTCTAGAACACATTTAGAACTCTTTAAGAACCAGTAAGTTCTACAAAAGTTCTAATGGGGTCTACAATTGTTCTACATATTTAAAATAAACTAATACAGACAATGATAATTTGACTTCAATTTCAAATTAATAAGTTCTACAAAAGTTCTAATGGGGAATAAGAACACATATAGAACAGGTCTAAAACCAAGATCTACAATTGTTCTACATATTACCTCCCGGTATGTTAGGGGAATTTCCTCCATTTAAAATGTTCGTTCATATATTAGTTATACTTATTGTTTATACATAATATTGATGTCAACAATATTATACTTATTTTCTAATTCTGTAACTATTTGAAGTATATTGTTGTAGTTAAATAAAGTTTATATATTTTCTTATATAAACTTTATTTAATAATGTAAGGTAATAAGGTTAATCCTGATGAATAATTTACTTGGAACTATGTTTTAGAACAGTTCCGAAGGTTTGCTTCAAATAAGTCTGGAACAAACGTTCTAGAACATTTTGAAAATGTCCTTGAACAGTTCTAGGACACACCGACTAGAACTGTTCTGTAATCATACTGAAAATGTTCTAGAATTATTAAGGAACAGTTGTTAAACGTTAAATGAGATTTTTTTTAGAACAATTGTTCTAAAACAGTTCTGGAAATTTATACAAGAACAATTCTGGAATAGTTCCAAAATGATGCTTCAAGAATTGTTCTAGAACAAACCTTCAGAACTGTTTTAGCACAATTGTTATAGAAATTATGCTCATTAAACGTTCAACAACTGTTCCAAAATCATTCTAGAACATTTTATGGATGATTCCAGAACACTTCTAGTCATTTGTTCCAGTACAATTCTAGAATTTTTATAGAACAGTTCTAAAATGTTTCGCAGTGCCCAGAACACACTTTGGCTGGGTTATGGTTTATCATGCTACATACACAAGACCCCAATACCTGCTTACCTCTCTCTAGTTCATCACAAACTCCCTACAATGCTACACAATAAATCTGATAGCTAGAAAAGGAAGAAGAAATAGGCATGCGTTTTCAATCAAACATGATTGTCAAGGGGTGATAGAGCATTCATTCAGGTGTTTACTCATCATCAATGATTAATAATTAATGTTCATGATTCAGAGACTCCAAATGGAATTGACACCAATAAATTCTAATGAAGCACAAGAAAATGAATTAACCCAAAGATGACAATGGAAATTAGCTCCAAGTTTGGAGTGTTTCAAAAATAAAAGCAAATAAAACGGTGTTCTATGCAAATTGAATTCACAGCGAGAACAGCGCCGTGTTAACCTTTTTTTCATAAGAAGAAATAATGTGACAGATCTTTGTTGCTGCTCTTATTAAAACAAGGGCACAGAAATCTGAGAAATTTCATAAAATTTATATCACATTTTCTTTCAGGCAAATTACACTACAAAAACAATAACTCTTCCCTATCTTGTTAGGAGACCAGAATTTGTTTTAAATTAAATGGCTTTTGTCATGTTTCCCATGCAAAGGTTACAAATCTGTGATCAATACCATTATTAATTGATGAGGGTGTGAAATTGAAACCTGACTTTCTCAGTATACGTACATTGTACTGCTGTCAAAATTTGATCAGGTTCATCTTCCATACCAGGCTGTACTCATTCTCTTTCCCCAGTCTTTCCATTTCATTTAATTGATTAATCTTAATCAGGATTACACACCTATTAATTCTTTCAAAAATATAATCAGCGCATTGTCTGAAAAATGTGATTTTTCATTCGCCATAGAACAAGTCACTCAGTAAGCGCTAAAGTAGTTTAAGTGTATGTGATATACCAGTAAAATAGCACACTGTTCTCCTATGACAGTCATCAATAGTGTGACATGTTAATTATATTTTTCTTGTGAGAGGTCATTGTATCATTTTTTTTTTAGAAAAACGATTACAGTGAAATTGAAAGGTTTCTTGCTAGTGATAACATCACAACTACTTTTTCCACTGTGAACTCAATCCGATAAAGGGAAGGACTATTCATGAAATAAACACCATTTCATTTTGGTTGAAGTGCACTTGTTTTTTCTGGGTGTAAATGCAGGTCATAAAGCAGAAAACATAGACAGGGCCTGTGTAAATCATAGGGAGGATGATTTAAGGACCTTAATTCCTGGCATAGTGAACATGATAAACATTGATTTTGTGACATAAATATATTTTTTATTGCTATAAGCGTTTTTTACAAAATACAAGGAGATTTATATCATTGCAATATAGAGTGGGGCCTGCCCTTTGATCAGGCCCAATCAATAGCTAGCACAAGTGACAAGTGTATTAAAAGCAATCAACCAAGCCACAGAACAATACTTAAGGTCTAATTCAATAGCATGATGCACAAGTTGCAGTGTTTGATTATAAGCCATAAAGTCTATTTTTGACAGAGAAGAAATTATTGCACCATCCCATTAATGTGCAATAGATCCCCACAGGCTGATAGTATTATGGAATAACTTTAAACCAGTTTTAAGCAAAATAATACAATTTATTGAAGACTGTTTTTAATGAAAAATGTTATAATGGTTTCCTGACTAATCATAGTAAAGTTACTATGATATCTGCCTTTGTATAAAACTGCACAATGAGGGTTTCAGCAGAGATATGGAAACTTTGATTTTAAATTGTTCATTAGATTTTGCAGGTACTGATTTTGCACCCTGCACATGGTAAAACACTTTAGTTGTTTCCTTATTTAAACCAGTTACACATTAAATTGCACTGAACCAACAGATACTATAGCTTGCCAACTCAGTATAACGGAAAGCATAAAACTTAATATATTAAAGTATACCAGATCCACAAGTTCAATGATACCTTTCCAAACCTGCTGATAGGGAAGGTAACTCTCCTGAAAGATGTTACTGTTCACACTGATTGCCTCCCCTGATTGGAATACTTCCCCAACTTGAAACAAGCCTAGAGACACCATTTCTTTACATTATGTACAATATAAACCTGTGAATATTTTGTCAGATTATTGACAAACATTTTTAAATGTCCACTAATGAAATCACAGCGGCATGTTCATTTCACAGCAGGTTATTCAATCATGAGCATGCATAACTAATACAAATTAAACTAATATTAAGTCTCCACTTTGAAACAAATTATTAGTATCAGATATCATATCCATTCAATTAATTCCTTGTTCAAGGTCTTTATAGAAGATCAATTAACTTTAGTTTAACTCATCATGTAACAGATGACATAATCAAACAGCACAATTTTACGCAAAATTCTTACTTTATTACAATTGTCATTAAGTTCACAAGTCCTACAAACACAAATAAGTTTTATATGCACAAAACAAATCTTTCTATTTCACTTAAAACATCACACAACATTCTACCCCTCATCAAACTAGCAAATGAAGGCTCTAGTTCAAAGAGTTCAGAATTGATCTCTTCTGCAACATTTTGTTGATTTCCAAAACACCCTAGTTTAACCAAGCATAACAGTTAGCTATAATGGCTTCAGTTAAACTCCAGTCCTCTCTTTAATACCCTTCAGCCTTGAAAGTAACTGTATCGGGTATTTTATCCCCCAACAAAGCATCCAGTATACATAAGGAGTAAATTAGCTTCAAGGAGTAGAGTTGAAAGCAGCCGTCATTGTTAAGAGGCTTATCCCTTTTCTACAGTGGTATACAATGATTGCTGCTTGCCACTTGAGACTGACAATGTTCAAGTGTTAGGAACTGCAGCTATGGTGTACATCATGACACCTGGGGACTATTCAGTCCAACCCTCATCATCCCACCTCCCATGTGACAGTGGTAATCCCTGTAACAAACAAGAAAACTGCCCTTTGCAGCCACTTCAAGTTGCCTGGACTACCATCCCAACATTAACAGGTACATCACAAATTAAAAGTAAAATTTCATTTAAACCTGCACAACCATGTTATGTAGATATCATTCAACATGATTGCTTTGCTATTCAAATAGATGCATACATGTTCTTTTAATCAAGTTAATAAATTTATAAAATCTGCAAAGCAAACATGAGTAGTTCTATATTTCAATAAATTCAATCAATTCGGATGCTGAAGAGTTTAGATCAAAGGAATGCAATGATTTGATTAATATTTGGAAAAGGTCTAAATGTTGGTGGTAACTCAAGCAAAACCGAATGGTGTTTAATTGCACCTAACAATGAGTGTTTTCTCCAAATATATCATATACAAATATGTACCAGACATTAATTACTAATACATTTTGGCTTCATTTATTAAAAGCTTGCAAAGTAACTCTTAAAAAATACCTATGTACAAAAAAGGATTACAGTTGCTGCATGACAACATTTCAAAATCAGTAGCTTGCTTTGAGCTTCCAAATTCAGCTATTAAGAGCTGTTTAAATAGAAAACAAACCAATTAAACATTAATTCACGCCTTGTAAACTACTCTTTTATAAGAAAACATGATTTAGGAGTATCACAGTGAAGACTAACAGATCACTTTACCACTCAAAAGCCAAACAAACAAGTCCCCTGCTGTCTGTAAACAAACTCTGGGCTCAGCTGGTCAAATGTACTAGCCCAAAGCGGCAGGTCTATTGTCCAACCAGAAGGCATACCATCAAACACAGAACAAATGGTGAAGCCTCTGACAAGAAACCTCAACATCAACATTGGAGACCAAATACATGAAATGTGTGTAACTGTGAGAAATTGGCCTAAACAAGGTTTGCTAAAGAAGGGATTCAGTTGTTGTTTTAAAGACACATAGCCGGTTTACAAAAAAAAAGAAAATTAGCAAAAATCTAACAAATATGGAATATTCCTTAAACATTGGTTTCTGAAAAATTAATTTCTGTGTTGTTTTGTTATATCTTAAGGTATGGCCGGGTCAACCCAAAATATGAAAATCATTACTTTGGCCTAAAATGACAGCAAACTGAGACACCTCTCCAGCATAGATTACAATGATGAGCACTTAAAACATTATGCCCCATCACAATCACAATACCTGGCCTCCTGCATTAAAAATGACCACCATCTGTTTTAATTTTTCGATTGTAAAACTTTATTTAAGGACAAATGCTTCAAGCTTTTCTCTCTGGTTGCCATGGAACCAAAATGTAGAAGCATCTGTTACCCAAGAAGGTTGTGGTTGGCTAAAGTGACATGGCTCGAAACAAGCGTAGAGGATATACTCTCAGTGTTACGTTGCTTTTAGTTTGTTAATACTGTCAGTTCTCTGTAGAAATAGCAACACACACCAAACCATTGCCAAGTGAAATATACCATTGAAAAAATGCAGAAATGAGCAGCTGCTGAACAAATTAAAAAAATGCCTTTTTTATTGACAGGATTCTACAAACCTTAAGACAATATTTTACAAGTTGATTTTTTTTTTAAATAAGCACTTTAAAGCCAATTAAAAGATTCCATAGTTTCACCAAGGGTGGTCATCCAAGCTTTTAGGGATCAAACTGTCTTATAGATGACAAACACTTAAGATATTGGGGTAAAACACGCATTAATTTAGAAAATTGGAACTTAGTTACTGAGAAAATTGATCAACATCTGTGCAAGAGATTATCATGAAATGAATGCATTAAAATTAGCCAATGTGGTGAGTAGATTACATTCAGTCTTTGTAATGAGTGTGTGACACAAATTGTTTGTTATAGGGTTAGCCTCACCTATAACACCTCTCCTCACAAGATATTTTTGAGAATAATTATTATATGCTGTCAAGCATTTTTAAGAAAAATATTAACAGATAATTTTTAACTTCAAATTTAAGTTCCCTGATTTGTTTTGCCCATTTTTGTTAACTTTTTCTCCTCATCCTTTTTTATCTTGACTTGGTAAATCAATGTTTTAAAATTAATTTTTAATAAAAGACAATTCACACTTGATTGCCACCAAGAATCTGTATCAAATTCACAAAATGCTACATGCATACTATGGTAAACCGCTTATTTTCCACAATAATGGTAATTCAATAACTCTACCTGTACCAAGTGGATGCATATAACTGTTATCCCCATTGTCATCAATTTGCAGCTCCATAAAAAAACTATTTTGCCATTAGCAGCTTCCTTGGTTATTGTTTGGGCACCTTATTGTTTCCAATGCAGTCCCATTATCAAAGGATTCTGAAGATTTCATATAAATGACAAGGGTATTAATCTTTATAGAGCCACAACAATGACATCCCATAATGAAATGAAATATGGACATTTTACGATGACAAAGGAAAGTGAAAAGCAGCAATTTGGTACCGATGTCTCTGACTTCCAATACATTTCTTCGTGACACCTCTTTCCGATAATAAATAATTTTTAATGGTTGCCTCATTTCAAGGATGACACCAAAACTACATCCTCTTTAATGGGATTGATAAACTGTAATATCTATTGTGACTTTTTATAGTCAACATCTACTTCGGCACGACAGGCCAAACAGTGCTTTTGGACAGTCCCTTGAACATCAAGAGAAATCACAATAGATTAATAGATGGGCTTTGAAAGAAAACCCATCACACAATATAATGTGTTGGGGATTCCTTTTTATTTTAGTTTAAATCTAAATATTAATGAAAGAGTATCCATTTTCATACATAAATAAAGAGATGAAAGGGAATTGTTCGCAGACTGACAAATGTTATTTCTTTCTTTCCAGGTTTTGTAACAGAATCCCAAAAGTACATAACTATTGTTTATAGACTGATAGACTTAAAACTCGAAGGTCATATAATTATACCAGTGCTTCAGCTAGGATTTGAAAAGGGCAGGGGGGGCTTTTCTGTCAAAAGGGCACTTTGGACGCGCAGTATTTTGTCAAAAGGGCACTTTTGAGCGCGCTGGCGTTTCTGGAATGCTTCCTCTGGCATGTTAATTTATATGTTATTAATAATTGTTAGAATATATTATTCCCATTATTATTAAACAATTCAAATATAATGCCTACAATGAGGAATAAATTAATTACAATGTACAGTCAATCTTGTATTAAGAGACCACTCAAGGGAGTAATCAAAAGTGGTCTCTTAATAAAACGGTCTTTGAATACAAAAGGCCATTCTGGAAGAATGCTTACCCTCAATTTTAATCTATATGAAGGATTATCTCTTTTATCCACAATGATTTTAACTTTTATAATAAAATGAATATAAACACAATACATAAACAATATTTTACTTATAATGTGTTTTATTTTTCACTTATTATAAATTATCATTTATTATAAATCAATTGTGTGTACATATTTATTTGCAAAAACAACATAGACAAGGAAATATTTTTCCTAAGAACAAAGAATTTTGCTAAAAATGTGTAACAGTCTACATATACATGTGTACAGCTAAAACTAGAAATAAATGTCAGAAGCAAAAAGCTATGATATATTATCACATGTATTTCTCTTTCCGTTTCTATATTGCGCGTTTTTTTTCACCTGACACATTATTTTCCACGTCTTCAAGCACCTCGGCTTTACGCTTAAGAATGTTCTGAATTTGGGTTTTTCCGACTCCAATCTCGTCTGCGATTTTACGTGCACTTATACTCTTTGACAATTCCAAAACCCGAATTTTCTCGTTCAACGTTAACACTTTTTGTTTTGACATTTTAATTTCTGCATGTACGCTTAAGGAAATCTAACTCGATTATGATACATAATGAGCTGAAAAAATTAAAACACGTCAATTGAAAACAAACAATCAGACCTGGTTGGAAAATTTATTAAGTAAATAACAATGTGATTGGCTTACAAATATCTACTAATTAGCATTATTACAAATTGGTAATGTACGGATTTCGACAGATGTTGCCGATTAATAGTTTATTTTCCGCACTTCTCAGGAAATGTTTGTCGCGTACAGTGCATTGTTTCTGCACCTGTTATCTATACTCGAGAAAAATCGGCATTGTCTCTTAACGATCCACATAGTAAACTATTTAAGCTGTAGACTGTGCGCAATACGTTCCTCTATTATTCAACTCAATAAATTAATACGCAGTCTACAACAATACCGGTCAGAACCGGTCAACGAGACAAAGCATAATCATAATGGTTGTGAAAACAAAGCAGAGGTGTAACAGTACATCTTATCGGCTTAGATAAACAATTAACACGGATTTGTCCCTGAAAGATCGATAGATTAACCACTTTTACCACCTAGTGGTCGCTTAATACAAGATTCGGACATCAAAATACACACAAATCAGCGGTAGCTGGTCGCGTAAGACAAAAGTCGCTTAATACAATATCATTATATAGCGAAAAAGCTCCGTGGGATTTCAAAATGGTCGCATAAGACAAAGGTCGCTTAATACAAGTGGTCGCATCCACAAGATTGACTGTATTGTAATAAGAGATATTAAATTATCATATATAAAAAAATTATTTATTTTTTTATGTCCCCCACTATAGTAGTTGAGGACATATTGTTTTTGCCCTGTCTGTTGGTTGGTCTGTTGGTCTGTTGGTTGGTTGGTTGGTTTGCGCCAACTTTAACATTTGCAATAACTTTTGCAATATTGAAGATAGCAACTTGATATTTGGCATGCATATGTATCTCATGGAGCTGCACATTTTGAGTGGTGAAAGGTCAAGGTCATCCTTCAAGGTCAAAGATCAAATATATGGGTCAAAATCGCTCATTTAATGTACACTTTTGCAGTATTTCAATATTCAAGATAGCAACTTGATATTTGGCATGCATGTGTATCTCATGGAGCTGCACATTTTGAGTGGTGAAAGGTCAAGGTCATCCTTCAAGGTCAGATGTCAAATATATGTGGCCAAAATCGCTCATTTTATGAGTACTTTTGCAATTTTGAAGATAGCAACTTGATATTTGGCATGCATGTGTATCTCATGGAGCTGCACATTTTGAGTGGTGAAAGGTCAAGGTCATCCTTCAAGGTCAAATATATGTGGCCCAAATCGCTTATTTTATGAATACTTTTGCAATATTGAAGATAGCAACTTGATATTTGGCATGCATGTGTATCTCATGGAGCTGCACATTTTGAGTGGTGAAAGGTCAAGGTCATCCTTCAAGGTCAAATATATGGGTCAAAATTGCTCATGTAATGTCACTTCTGCAATATTGAAGCTAGCAATTTTATATTTGAAATGCATGTGTATCTCATGGAGCTGCACATTTTGAGTGGTAAAGGGTCAAGGTCATCCTTCAAGGTCAAACATCATATAGGGGTCAAGGTCATCATTCAAGGTCAAACATCATATAGGGGGACATTGTGTTTCACAAACACATCTTGTTTTTTTTTTTTTTTTTTAAGGGCAGAGGGGGGGGGGGCCCTAGGAAGGGCAGGGCGGAGGTTCGGGAGGACAGGGCGCCCTTCAATTTAGGCCTAGCTGGAGTACTGTTATACTATTAATACCCTTCTGTTTGTTGGAATCATGAAAGAAACATAAAAGTTATTTTGATCTCTTCAGTTGTTTTCATTACAATTTCTAACAACAGAAAGTTTAATCTACTGACGCCTATATGATACATTGTGTTGTTGTTTGTTCAGTTATAAAATTGCACATCATCAAATATGATATATCATCAAATATAAATCATTTTGCAGTATCATGTTGTATCTTTTACGCCTTCAAATACATATTGTCAGTGCTGCCTCAGGGATCTTTAAGCAAATAAAAATGACCACTTTAACCCTTAACCACTTAGATGCGTATTTTGACACATTTGTAGTCCCTTAGAAAGTTACATTTAATTAAATACCTTTCTTACTAAATTCAAGTTTTAAAGGCTTCATTTCCATCCTTTAGAAACTGATGAGCAGCAAACAGCATAAAACCTGAACAGATGGCGAGGTACTCGCAGGCTGTTCTGGTTTTATGCTGGTTGCAAAAGCCATTTTCACTTTGCTTTTATGGGGGAAAGGGTTAAAATCAGAACTTCCTAAACTAAAACTTAAAACAACTGCTGAGAGTGAAACTGTTGTATTTGCTCTTTATTTCTTTACACTATTAGTCTAACTTAGCCTAACCCTCCCCCCTACAAAATAATCTGTACACCAAGTGGTCCATTCAAATGCTTTTGAAAAATCTACCTGATGGACAAAGTTTATAGAACATCAATCTTACCCAATTAAACAGCCACCTGCCTGCCTATTGTCCATACATTTATTTCAAATTTATCAAATGACCACCTTTAATTTAATTTTTTTTCACTGGGATCAGAGCCATCTGCTGTCAAATTTATATTCAGGTTTAAGTGATTTTTACACCAATACTATACGAATAATTGAACATTAAATTAATAGTAAACACAGGCTCATTATAGTAAATGTTCTTCACATTAAAAGTTGACCCAAAATGAATTGTTCATTCAAGAGAATGGCAGAAAGAAAAAGAAAGAAAAAAAAAGAAAGAAAAAGACACACAGAATCAAATTGATTTCTTGTATAGAGTTACTCCAAGCGAAACACATTCAGAAGTAAATGGATAAAAAAGGCTTAGGGTATAAAGCAATTGTCATTTAAAGCAATGTATACTCAATGCCTCCAGCTAAAGAGCAAAATGATCATAAATATAAGTGAGTCTCTTGTTGCTAAAAAGGAAAATGAAAAATAAAAACATATGCTGAAATGGAGAGTTCTGATTGGATACGATTATATCTAGTGCAACAGGTTGTTGATTGGAGCATAAATGGAGGGCAATTAATTGGCAAGGACCAACAGTTGTCAAAATGACAGCATCTCATGAAAGCCAGTTTCAAAATTTCAAATTCAAAGGCAGGTGATGACAAAAAATCACAACAGCTATCTGCCAAATGAATGTAACACTGTAGGAGATTTTAAAACATACCTAAGGCAGGTTGGAGCAATTATGTAAAAGAATGTTTCTTGTTCACAGAACACCGTTATGAAGACCATACATAATGATTTTGGCTTTACAATTATATGTTAGTATAAAACACTTGTCTAATGAAGATAACACATGATGATATTAAAAGTATCAATAAATATTGGTTTTTTAAACATCAAATAAAACTTAAAAAAAAGATACTGCATCAACTTTGCATCGTTTTAAAACATATAACCCAAGTAACAAGTTATAGAAAGTAATTTTTAATAAAAACATATGACACGTTATATGTTTTAAATTGATACCATTTGTATACAAAAAGTGATTTGTGCTCATTAAAATTAACCAAAATGGCCACTCAGCTGGAAGCTTTAAATCTGTATCTTTCTCTTTGAAAATTCATCTATCTCTTAAAAAAGTGATTTTTTAGCAAGGAAGAACATTGATCAAAAATCTTACAATTTACATTTGAGGCCCCAAAACAAAAAAAAGCAATCAAATAAGTCAATACTGTCAATTCTTATCTCAGTCACTTTGTTCAAAAGATAAAACAGGCCAGGCAAATTCAGGGGGACATTTTAGAGGGTAGCTGGGCTGTCAAATTTGTCACCAACCCACCCTAGCCCCAGGACTCCTACTCCTGCTGTATAAGGCACCATTCTCCTATTGACTGTGACTCTTGGTGCAAGGCCAATGTAAGGTGGGTGGAGAATGTCACACTTCCACTGCAATATTGCCCTCAGCTGCCAATACTCTCCCTGGGGTCATAGAACTTCAGTGCTCTCTCCATATTGGGCAATTTTACATCCAGATTGATACCAGCAGACAGGTGTGCCTTCTCCCATCCCATCATTAGCATACCCTGGGTTATAATGTCAATATAATAATGTACCCACTTTGGAGAAGAATCTGATAATGATGAATTCATAATGTATGCTACAAGTGAATTACCATGTGTTCTGTGAATGTGTTGATAATGAATTGATAAGGCTATAGTATATCACTATGTTCTCAAATCCGTACTTCAATTATTGGTCTGTAGTATGCAATTTTGTTTTCAGTTTTACACATTTCAAGTGGCCCTTTAAAAATATTGCAAAAGTGTACCACATTAACAAACTCAATCATGAAAAATGGTAACACTTTGGTGGAATCCATATTGTGATTATAGCTCAAACAAAGCAATATTTTGTCCATTTCTTCGAGATTTTTTTTATAGAACTATTAGACTGACAGCCAAAAGCAATTTTGAGGAATATTTAAGATGTGTCTTTCACTTGATTAACAATCAGTTATCTGTAGGGAAAAAACACTGAAAGTTTGAAAATGCTGCAAATGCGTATTAAAAATTGTATGCATGTTGAGAAAACTTTTTAACTCATGAATAACATATTTTCCCATGAACAGCCAAAAAGAAAAACAAATATTTTAATAATATATTCTTCTTTTGTAGAATGTGTGTGCTTATGTACAATAAAGCAACATGACATGACATATGTTATCAGTTTCAAAATGATTTCATGGCTTATTTAATCCCATTATGTAACAAGACGTGACCAATAAATACCATTAATTTCAAATATGACAAATTTCAACTCCATTAATATGTATTTATGTGACACGAGTTTAAACCCTTAACAATATTTCACAATGAAATTGCAACAAATGTCAAGGTCGATGTGAGCCAAAGAAAAATTGTTATGCCAAGGATTACCTGATCCAAGGACTTGCTAAGCCGAGTTTTGATTGATCCAACTGAAAAGTGTGATGCAGGTGACAATAATTGTAATGACATCTTTAAAATTAATTGCACAATATCAGTGTACTTATGCCTTTGAAGTAAAAGAAAATGTTGGGCAATAACCACATACTTGCGATGCTTTATCTGTTTATGTTTAAGAGTGCATTGAACAAGTATTTGAAGCTATATTTAATGGCAATTCATAGCCTTTTCTTGCTTACAAATTTAAGTCTTCAAGAGTTAACGTTAAATTCTTCACACAATTTTGTGTTTAAAAATATTCAAAATAGCTTCAGTGTTGTTGTTAAAAATTTTTTTTTTTCTGTTAGTCATTGTTTGAATGCAGTATTTTTTATAAAATATTGCATGATAAAATACATTAGTATATGAGTCAATGCGACAAATGCAATACAATGCCTGAAATTGCCCAGACAGTATTAAGGTCACCAGCATGCAGGTCTAGATTTGGTTCCAAACATTGGCCTTGCCATAAAAATAACTGTTCGAGTACAAACAAAAATTGCTGATATCAAATGATATCAAAAGCTGCCAAACATATCATTTAATAAAAGCATTTTTGTTTGTCCTCAAGCAGTTATTATGTCACTTTTTTCTTCCAAAAATATTGTTTAAATAAACTAACCAGCAAATATGTTTAGAAAGTCTCAATACTGCACAAAATGCAAATGAGACAGCCTGAAGACAGCTACACTGATTGATGAACTCATGGTTCCCAATGGCGATCAACAATGGCTACAGTAAAAAAATGTTGGCGACTAATTGCCTCAAATGGCGATTTTTTCAAAACAACTTTTTAAATTTGGCAAAATTAAGTGGCGACAAGTTTTTAAAGCCCAGAGGGAACACAGTGCACTGGTACAAGTGTAAAAATATCACATCAGGTTGTGCATGCCAATATTGTATTCACTTGATCACAACAACATGCCAATAAGTTTCCTACACCAAAGTTGTTTACTTAACATTTACCATTGAACACCAATGGTGTAAAGGCAATGAAGCCTTGCCACTGTTTTAACGCCATAACCCACAAACCAAGTACTAACAGTTAATTACCACCCAGTTCAAAACAAGATTATTGCCAAGCAATATATGTCCCCTACCGGCTCCACCATTGTCAGAAATATATTTTTTTTGTTGCCATAGCAATCAGAATTTTTGATGTAGGAACAAAATGAAAAGACATGCATAATTTCCTTATTGCCATCTATCCATGTTTCAAGTTTCATGAAAAAATATTTAGAACTTTTAAAGTTATCGCAGCATCCAGAAAAGTGTGACAGATAGACTGACAGACACACAGAGCGCAAACCATAAGTCCCCTCATGTGAAACCGGTAGGGGACAATAAGGGGGTTTAAATGTGAAAGTTTTGTATTTGGTATGGATACATTATGAAGATAGAACATTTTCAACCACAACCCTCATAATTATTAGAGAAGACTGAAGCCCAGGTTCCTGGTACATGAACACACCCAGGGTGTTGAGCTAGCTCATCAGCAAAGGGTGTGTTCTAGGTGGCTTCTGACACACCAAGTGATCACATATGTCCTAGTGTGTTCCCACCTGGGCATATAATAAATGCCTTAAGCATTCTTAGGTTAAAGAAACAAGACAGATTTTTGATGATTTTCTGGATGTTCTCTGTCAAATTAGTCATGAAATTAAAATCTTTATTGTTTTGCTAATATGTTGATGAAGGTCATCAAAGTTTAATTATAAATCCCAACATAAGCTTACTGGTAAGTTATTTCTAAACCCCAACTAGAGCTTTGTCACAGACGTGACGAATACCCCCACATGCCGCATTGACACAGAATATTTTGCATGTTGTCTTCACAAAAAATAGCAGACACCATGCTCAATGTTGAAAACGCACTAAGTGACCCAGTGACCTAGTTTGTTACCCGGCATGGCCCATGTTCGAACTTGACCTACACATCATCTAGATACAACTTCTGACGAAGTGTGGTGAAAATCGGATGAATATTACTTGAATTAGAGAGCAGACACCATGCCGAATGTTTGAAACGCACTAAGTGACCGTGGACCTAGTTTTTAAATGCCATGACCCATGTTTGAACTTGGCCTTGACATCATCTAGATATGTTTGAACTTGGCCTAGACATCATCTAGATACAACTGCGACCAAATTTGGTGAAGATCGGATAAAAACTAATTGAATTAGAGAGCTGACACCATGATGAATGTGTAAAACGCACTAAGGTATCCTGTGACCTAATTTTTGGCCCAGCATGGCCCATGTTTGAACTTGGCCTAGAGGTCATCTAGATACAACTTCTGACCAAGTTTGGTCAAGCTCAGATGAAAACTACTTGAATTAGAGAGCGGACACCATGCTCAATGTTTAAAATGCGCTAAGTGACCCCGTGACCTAGTTTTTGATACGGCATGACCAATATTCAGACTTGATCTAGATATCATCAAGATACAACATCTGACCATTAGTTTGGTGAAGATCGGATGAAAACAACTTGAATTAGAGAGCGGACACTTACTACGGACAGACAGAAAAGCTCACTCCTATATACCCCCCTAAACTTTGTGGGGGTATAAAAATAATCTTAAGTGAAATACTAAGTTCAATATAAACTGAACTTCTCTAGTGACAAACAATTTCAAGAATGTCCTAAATATAATCTTCTGTCTGAGGTTAAAGAAAGGATTGTTGAATGCACCCCTGGATTTCTTTTTCCTTTTTCATTATTGTTATCAAATATGCATGTACATTGTATTATATATAACTTTATTACAGTTTCTAAAGCGTTCTCAAAAATGTAAGAAAACACATTAAAAAAGAATATTTTTCACAATTCAAGATATCATATTCTTGGCTGTTCATGTATATCATAGCCTTAAGGGAAAACATTATCTGGGGAACTAATTGACACCCAGATTGATATGGGTTTTATTATGGACACAAATCAAGTGTGATCCTTGATAACATTGAGTGGCTAGGGGCCATTATATTTTCATTTAATTATTTTTATCAACATTTATTATTCCCTTTAGTGGTCAACAGAAGTTCATGTAAGCTATGTTTGTACCTGTTACTTCAACAATTAATGTCTGAAAATAATTCTTTGCCATGTACTTTGTGGACCTCATTATCAATTAATGAATTTCGCTTGGAATCTTTAACCCTTTCCCACTTAGAAGCAAAGTAAAAACGGCTATGTGCAAACAGCATAAAAACCAAAACAGCCATGCGAGTAACTTGCAGTCTGTACAGGTTTTAATTGCTGTTTGCTGCTCATCAGTATTTAAGGCTTTGAAATGAAGCCTTTTAAAAATTATGTCTACTCGATCATAAGTTAAGGTATAAATATAAAAAAAAATATAGAATGTTTGCATCATACTAAATAAATCAGGTCAAAACTACAAGAACATTGAACAATCTGCATCAATAGAATACCAGCCCACCAAATTAATTGTTAACAAGAAACCGTCGGAGACGGGTGATGCTCCAAAAAGGTTTTTTTGTCACAATATTGCACTATATATTCAGATAAAAGGAAACTTATTTAGGGCACAGTAGTTGGGGGTGATAAGAATTTTTTTATATAAAATTTCAAAGGGCCATAACTCTGTAAAAAATCATCCGACCAGAACCCGCTGATAATATGCACATCTCCTCTTGGTAGTGAAGCTTTCCATAAAGTTTCATTGAATTTCGGTCATTAGTTGCTGAGAAAAAGCCCGGACAAGAATTGCACTATATGTACAGTTTATAGAAAATTTCAAAGGGCCATAACTCTGTGAAAAATCATCCAACCAGAACCCGCTGATACTATGCACATCTCCTCTTGGTAGTGAAGCTTCCCATAAAGTTTCATTGAATTCCGGTCATTAGTTGCTGAGAAAAAGCCCGGACAAGAATTGCACTATATGTACAGTTTATACAAAATTTCAAAGGGCCATTTTCAAAGGGCCATAACTCTGTGAAAAATCATCCGACCAGAACCCACTGATAATATGCACATCTCCTCTTGGTAGTGAAGCTTCCCATAAAGTTTCATTGAATTCCGGTCATAAGTTGCTGAGAAATAGCCCGGACAAGAAATGCAATATATGTACAGTTTATAGAAAATTTCAAAGGGCCATAACTCTGTGAAAAATCATCCGACCAGAACCTGCTGATAATATGCACATGCTGAGAAATAGCCCGGACAAAAATTGTGCACGGACGGACGGACAGACGGACGAAGCGGCGACTATATGACTATAAGCATAAAAATACTTTAAATTATACTTTAAATTAATTTAATAATACAGATAATTGTGCAGTTTAAAACATTATAACCTTGCAATAATCCAACAAAATCATACAATATATTGATAATTTTATAACTAGTAATAATCCAACAAACTTCTACAATATATTTATGCAGAATAATCTAAATTTGTGGATATATAAGTTTGATTAATGAAAAAACTTTTAATTATTCATTGAACATATCAATTAATTCGCCAGTCAAATCAGATGGGGTTGAAATGTCCACCTGGTAAAATTGGTCCTCATGTCTAAGTCATGGTGCAAAAGGTGTTGAGGTTTACAGCAAGCTCACACCAAACAGGACCCTGTAGTGTCAAACAAGCCACATTAACATCTGCGCCTCTCACAGTAGACCCGCTAGCACACGCCGGACCTTAATGAAAGTCTGCATTTCACCTGACAGCATCACTAGCTTTCAACGATTTTTACACCTCACTACATTCTAAAATGACATCCAGCGTAATAATTGAGCAATTATCAGACAGGGGACACTTCTGCGGACCCATAGACCCCTAAAATGCAGTCCCTATTCCCTTACAGCTGTCCCCTTAGTGCACAGTCTGTCCCCCACTGGGCTAATCATGCATTCCACATGTTGCAAGTGTAAAACCCTCGCCCTAAGAACCCTTAATGCATCCCCACTCATTAACTTTGTGACCTCTTATTTATCCTTGTTTTTGTTAACATTGCAACCTGGTTGTAATACATCATTATTTTCATCACAGGGCATTACAGTGTAAACATGCCCACTGCGGGAATCCAGCAATACAAGAACCCTGGGTAAACATTTCATTGTATTGTCATTTAGTCAAAGTTGCAACTTGTTGCAGTGCAATGAATTCATGGCAGCAGCTGAAGAGGTGTTAAATTAACAAACAGCATGTAATAAATTTGAGCCGTGCTTTGTGGAAGGGGTTTAATGCATGTGCATAAAGTATTGTCCCAGATTAGCCTGTACAGTCCACACAGACTAATCAGGGACAACACTTTCCGCTTTTATGATATTTTTCATTTCAAGAAAGTCTCTTCTTAGTGAAAATCAAGTGTAGGAACCGCGGAATGTGTCATCCCTGATTAGCCTGTGCAGATTGCACATGCATTAAACCCCTTTTTCACAGCACAGCACATTTGTATTTCCTAAGTGTGGAACAAAAATAACTTCATCTACATGAAATACATTAAGGGGCCAAAAATTCAACTTGTCCGCTCGTATTCACCAGTGAAATTTTGAAAGGACAAGTGAATTTCTAATTTCTTGTTTTGACAGGACTAGTGACAAACAAGAGATGTGTTTATCAGAAACACAATGCACCCTATTGCGCCGCTTTGAAATAAAATTTCAATATATCATTTGGCAGGTTTATAAATTATCTCCCTTTTAAAGCTTATTACTTACCCTGGATTGTATTTTTTTACTTTTGACCTTGACCTTTCACCACACAAAATGTGCAGCTTCATGAGATATACATGCATGCCAAATATCAAGTTGCTATCTTCTATATTGAAAACGTTTTGGCCAATGTTAAAGTTTTTGGACGGACACACAGACAGACAGACAAACGGACTGACAGTTCAACTGCTATATGCCACCCTACCAGGGGCATACAAATCTGATGTTAAAATGTGTATTTTCTATTTTCATGTATTTCTAGTCAAGACTCTTTACCACTGAATTAAATACCTGTTTCGGCGTAAGCTGTATTAAGCCAGCTTTTCACATTACCTGACCTTTGTAAGTGTCCAATAAAATTCAAATAAAATTTCCCCCGGCTAGGTACGAATGAATACACTTCATTTATTCCATTGGCTGATTTGAGTATACCACCAGAACATTGGAAACATATCTGCGTCTTTGTTACACTGTTTTACTGCAGGAAACAATTTTATTTCTCATGAAAAGGCTTAATAGATAGAACAGTTTTACACTCAATTCTCGACATCAATACAGTTTGTGTGTGCACCTTTTATTTTCAGAGTATTACCAGCGCAACGCGTTTATATTTAAAGGCTATGTTCTCATATTTAGTACTTACTTCCATATTCTTGTCAACATGTTAACAAGTAGAAGTATAAAGAGCAGTGGAAGCGAAGCCTCACTTTAATACATTGCATTTCAACCCGCGAGGTATCGGGTCAATTCGCGGCCAGTGTATGAATGTCAGAGTTTATATACAGGTCATCACCAGAGTTCGGGGCCAGTAAAATAATAGTTATATAATAAATACGCTATTCGTGAACTAGGTGACCTGGAATTTTCTTTAGACCAGAAATATGTAGATTCTTAATGTGTTTTCAACAATACAATGATAAATATTATTTTTGATTAATTTAACAATAATTATCCCACCATATTGACTAATGTATTAAGCATGAGCGCGATTATTCTCGATACTGTTAATACTCGAATCAAATAGCAATGCCCGGCAAACCACTAAAACAGGTTTGTTCGAAGAACGCGCCTATAAATACGGATACTTCTCGTGTGGCCGGTTGACTCGTATGTTTTAATTTCACTTCCATTCTTCTTTTGGTTTTCTGTTTTGTATCTATAGGTTTATGACCAGCAATATGTAATAATGTAAATTAAGCCGCGAAAACTCCGCGTAACATGCCGTACTGCGTGTGATACAGCTAAGAACTGCACAGAAAAAAGACATTCGCTATCCTTGATCTCATTCATTGAACTATCAACGCTGTATATCTTTTTTTAGGATATTTCTTGTCTAAAATATATCCACTTTGAAAGTAGAACTCAAATGCTCTGATCATGAAGTTGTTATGGTAAATTTCATACAGCAGGTATGCATTGTTATGGAAGACTTTGTTCCAAGAAAATTTTGGTTTTTAGGTTTAAACTTTGTATGTGGATTATGACAGTCAGGCTGTATCCATCGTAAGCACTGATTTTTCAGTTCAGAGCATTCAGTGATTATTTTTGCCCAAAATTACCGCCAATATTAGGCTGCTTCCCAATTGCAAAAAATGATGTTTTTTCCCAAAAATCTGACCAAAATTTCCCAAAAAATGACCTAATTTTCCCAATAAAGCCAATAAGATTACAATGTCATTTAGCTTTAATTTCGTAAAACGAGTGCCGATGGAGCTTGTCGAGTCTTCGCCGAATGACATCTGACTTACGAATGTTCGCGAATGTAGCCGAATACGATTTTACGTTGCTATCCAAACATCTCTCTCTATATTGCGGAGGATACCGACGATAATCGATGTATCCCAATTGTTAACGCCTGTTTATACACACATCCAAGATGGCGGCAAGCAGACGAGAAGGTTGCGATGAGCAGCGAAAATGATAAATAACACTCAAATTAACAGCGGATATCACATGGTTATTAGGAGATAATTTAATGCAATTAAAGCAAAATACTACGTTTGAGATGAACAACAACAAATATTTATTAGAAACCTTCACAGTGAATGTGCGTCACGGAAATCTGTGTTGAGAAATTGGAGTTAGTTTACTCACAAAGTTAAAGCATTTTAAGATGAAAATCGTTCGAAAATGGAAAGAGACAAACATGATTTGATTTATATGTTAGTGGATCTGTGTATAATCAGATTCATATGCATATTCTGCTTTATTATGTTTGTGACGCTGTATAGTTTGGTGAAATAGCATTGCCATTGAACTGAGGATGTCAATTGTGCAAGATATTAAAAGGTAAACAAATGAAATGTATTATTTTAGCTCCATTTAATACAACATTAACACAGCAAGAACACTAAAGCGTGTTTGTTAATATTTGTTAATGTTTTCACCAAATCATATTTACTTTAAAAAACATGCTGAATTAAATTCATACTCTTAAAAAGATTATGATTAAATCATAATGGTATATTAAAGAATCTATAGATTATTACAAGTTTAATATGCATGTGGAAGGATATTAACTAAACGTTGTGAGAAGACATGAAAGCAACACTTTATAATATAACGAGAGCGCCGATGGCGCTGAAAGCATAGTTGCAAGATACAGGGAAGATGCTGCTGAAGTAAATGTTTAGGTCAAAATATACTAAATAGTTTCCTTATATGTTTCGATGTAAAAGCGACAACTTTGAGCGAAAATAAATACAACATTTTGCACAAAGAGACCCCCATAACCATACCTTTTCTTGACGGGCATTCTTAGCTGAATCGATTTAAGCAATAAAAAAGATTTGTCATGTTCAAACCAAAAACAAATTCGACTCAAATCAAAATCGACTGTTTTTGCGCCTTTTTCGGCCGTTTTCTAGTGGATTGTAACCTTTTGCAGTGCCATTTTTTACTTTAATCTCCAACTTTATCCTATTTCAGGGATTAAGTAGTGAACACCTATGCTTCCCCTATCAATATCTCCAAACGATAAAACCAGAACAAAGTGTACAACATGCCTTCGAGGAAAATATGATGATTTGTTTAGAAAGTGCAGCCCTTCATGACTCGATTATTTAGTATATTGTAGCCTTAACGATTGCTGACATCACGAGTCGCCCCCCTTGTTAACAAAATGCTCTATTTTTAGAAACGGGAATTCCAAATAGTGACGAATGTGAATGGTTACAAAATGACATAACTATGAAAATAAATACGTAGAATTACATTATTTCACGCATACCATTATGCAACCATCCGTTTTCTTTTCCGACTTGATACATTTACAGCTTTCCATTTAATATTTTACAGACACAGCACTCGTCCAGAATTCACGCGAATCCATTAAATCCGATGCCACATTTAAACCGTTAACTCTACTCGTAACGTAAATTTCTGGCTCAAAGTAAAACATTTTAACTTCAATTAACACATCTCTTACTTTTAAACTCTACTTCATCAAATCCATAGAAAGGCACGTCAGAATCCATGTCATAAATCAGAAAACATTCATCGTACTCCGCCATTTTTTACACATTTTCAAAGAATAAAAGTGCTTTATGCCCCACTTCCTGCTGAGAATATGTTTTAATTTCTATTTATAATTAACCGATGAAATGTTCCATATACTTTAACCAGGGCCTTATTAATTCAGTTATGTAAACATTTGACCTCTCACAGAACAGTAAACGAAGGAAATAGAAATTGGGATCCCATATAGATCTAAATTAGGTGTGAGGTCACTATCAACAAGAACAGAATTGTTTTACGAACGAAATTTGTTCTAGGTTATAAGAAGATTTTTTGACATAAAACGGTCTTAGAAAAATTCACTAAAAACGGTGTCAGTAATATTCTTGGAAGAAAACGTTAGAAAAACGTTTCCCCCCAAAAAATTGTAAGAATTACCATATGCTAAATTAAATAGATATTTCGTCTGATTTTTGATCAGGTAAGGCTTCAGAAAGGTTAACCGACCGATGTGGATTTTCAAAATGTGGTATATACCTTAAGCATAGGTGCAAGCACCTATGCTAAAAATGCTGTCAAACATGAACTTAGCAATTTTTATTCTGTTCTTATAGTCATATTTATAATGTTTCCCAATTTCATGGTTTATCGCACTATTTTTCCCAATTTCATGGTTAATCGCGCTTATTTTCCCAATCTAAATGGCACAGGCTGTAACAAAAAAAAAATCACTGGCATTGTCAAACTACAAAGTAGAGTTTTAAAACAGTCTGACTTTTATCAGCAAAATATCAAAATTGAAAAGAACACAAGATTCAGCAAAATATTTGTCTATATATATTTTTTTTCTTAGCATAAAATTATTTCAATGCTCAAAATGGTGATTACACAGGCATTAACCAACATCTCAATTGTTTGTTTAGCTGTAATGCATAATCAGAGCAAACATTTCATCAGTGATAAAGAAAACTTTAGAAGTCATATCAGCCACTTGCAATCTTTATTTCATAGGTATTTGAAGGATAAGTGTACTTTTTTCAGGAAAAGTGAAAATTGAAAAGCTCTCATCCTGCAGGACAAGTGCAGTCTTAATATATATTTGTCCCTTGACATGGTCATAAAAGCTCTTCAAAAGTGTCATAGCTTCCTGACATTTAACTTTCTGTCAGACTATGAAAATATTAAATTGGTTATTACACTGAGTATTGAAATATTTGACTAGTTATTACACTGACTATGAAAATATTAGACTGGTTATTACACTGAGAATGAAAATATTCGACTGGTTATTACACTGACTATGAAAATATAAGACTGGTTATAACACTGAGTATTGAAATATTTGACTGGTTATAACACTGAGTACTGAAATATTTGACTGGTTATTACACTGAGTATGAAAATATTTGATTGTTTATTACACTATGATGATACCAGCATGATGCTACAAAACCAGACCAGCATAAGTCAACACATCTAAAATCTCTTTTTCACATCTAGTTTCAAATTCAACATTAAAGATGAAATAAATTTCATTGACAAGGGTTGATGAGGCAATGTGAAAGACTTCAAAGAAAACTGACAAAATGGTAAAAGGCAGCAAAACCTTGCCAACCAGCTGTGGAACTAAATAATAATATTGCAATCATTCCACAAGACAAATCTCAGTACAATCCCTACCAATTAACATCCCAATGGGAACAAAACAAGGAGCAATTAACTCATTCTGATTGACAACAGGAAGGCACACAGGGGTCTGGCCCTAAAGATGCACAAACATGAAAATGTTCTATCTCAAATGGAAATGTTAAGCAGGTACAACAGTATGAAGCTTAACCATAAATGATTTAATTAAAATTTCACTGTAAAATCGACCTAATTCAGAGGAGCAGGTGTCTGCATTGATGTTGGATGATGTAGAGTCTAACCAGCAAAATTCATGAGGTTTTAACAGAAATCAAATGTTACAGAGGGCATATGTTTGAATTTTCCTTAACATCCATTATATCATAATTAAAATATTGATACCCAGATTTGGACTAAATTAAAATTATCCTTACATTTAAACAGCTTCTGTTAATTGTCCAAACTTTAATTAAGCTTTGGTCAGAAACACAGATCTCTATGGCACAATAAATAACAAGGGACAAAATTGTCACAAAACCAGGTTTTCATTGTGAAAAAAAATCTGATAAAGGGAGACAACTCAAACTGAACTTTTGAAATGAACAAACAAAATTAACCCCCTTTGTAAGTTTGTTTTAAAATAAATCTATTTTTAGTCGTGGCGACCTTGACATTGGAGATATTGACGTGATTCTTTCGTGCGACACACCGTCCCATGATGGTGAACAAATGTGCCAAATGATTTTAAAATCTCATAATGAATGACATAGTTATAGCCCAGACAAGCTCATTTATGGCTATTTTTTACCTTTGAACTCAAAGTGTGACCTTGACCTTGGAGATATTGACGTAATTTTTTCGCGCGACACACCGTCTAATGATGGTTAACAAATATGCCAAATGATTTTAAAATCTCACAATGAACGACAAAGTTATGGCCCGGACAAGCTTGTTCCGCCAGCCCGCCAGCCCGCCAGCCAGCCAGCCAGCCAGCCAGCCAGCCCGCCCGCATTCGCCAATCTAATAACCAGTTTTTTCCTTCGGAAAACCTGGTTAAAAAGCTACACAAATTTACTCAGATTTTTTAAAATTAAATATACTTATGCATCAAATTGAAATTATTATGCCTGATATATTTTAATCGCAGTAATTTTCCCCAAAAGCAATGCATTTGGAACATTTTAATATAAGCAATCACTCACACACAAATGTTTGCAAATAAAAAGCATCCACTCTACCTGAAGTGCACACATATTTACATGACAATTGTTGTCTCTAGCATTCTAATTATATTCTTTGAACTTCAAAAGGTGCAAAAAAGTACCGAAGCTACACTGCACCAATTTCTTCAAGTTATCTGGATTGTCAGGATAGTGGGTGGGGCAATGAAGTATCAGATATCTATTTTTCCCCATTTGTTATTCTAAGTAAAGGACACAACATTGATGTGCACTGATTTATACTTCAACTAAAAGGGTAAATTTTTGGACACTTTAATCAGTGTTAAACATTTTGCAGAAAATGAGTTCACCACTATAATCTTATAAATAAAAGGCTATGTGTCAACATCACAATTAAATGGTATGTAATCTGAATTTTTGAAGGTTTCACTTACTATAAGAGTCTAAATGCTAGATAATCATAGTAAAAACAGTTCCAAACTATGGCTTTAATGTAATTACATAAACTGTGGTTTTAATGTAATTGCAAACTTGTGGGTGATAAACAACAAAGAGCCAGTGTGGTTAGATGCACGGGCAAGATATAGTGTCAACCATTTTAATTAAGAATGGGTAAGAAAATATATTGTACATATGCATCACAGGAAGATATGAGCCATGCTCTGTGAAAAATGTTGTCCCTGATAAGCCTGTGCAGACTTCACAGGCTAATCTGGGACGACACTTTACACACATGCATTAAGCCCCTTTTCACAGAGTGCGGCCCATATATAAATTGTACTCCACATTCACATCTATTTTAAAGACTTGGAGAACCAAGTTCAGATGTGTCCCAGTCTAACACGTCTAATAGACCCAATGGTAACACAGTCATAATAAGACTCATCTCGAAGATTGAGTTTATTAAACTCACATAATGACTATGAAAAGTAAATGTTTGAAGACTGAATAAGATTTGTAAAGTCTGCAGTCATTCTTGGTCTGATAACCAAGAAATACAAGAAATACCCAAAGAACAAGAAATGTGTTTGTCGAAAACACTATGTCCCCTTCTGCACCGCTTTGAATTTATTATTTTATTTTATTTTTTACCTTTGACCTTGAAGGATCTAGGACCTATCCTAGAGCCGATCAAAATGAGATAATCGGATTATGCAGAACAAAGGGGCAATTAAACACTGGAATGCAAAGGCTTACACGATTTTAAGATTGGTGCAAATAATCAAATGAAAAATATTGCATTTAATTTAATTAAATACTTTTTTTAATGTGTCAATGTGTTAGTTTTCCTAGACAAATACCTAAAAATGCATGTGTTTCAAACATTTTTCTGTAATAACATTAGCGTAACATCTCCCCTGGCAGAAAAACTTTATTTTATAAAACCAAGGTCATGTCATGACGGCCTTAGAATTTAGAAAGAAATTTATCCGTTGAATAATCGGTACTCTCTTATATATGTTACCGGTTGTTTGCAGCAGTGTAATGGCGGACGCGGAGAGTATTCAGGGGAGATAATTGGGTAATGACTGAATTCTGGAACGGTCTATTCAATGAAGTGTTTGTATTGACCAATAAATCCTTTTCAACTACATACTGTCCAATACGAAAAGTCAACTTTATAACACTTTATTATGATTTCTTACAAACTTGAGCTGGAAATAATACTGCAAACAGTGCACAATACTGGAATGCCAGCCAACAATTGTTTTACATTGCTGATTGATTTCTACGATACAACCCAGCACATCATAATCATGGAATACTAAAACCTTTGGCCAACATCTTAGACATAGCTATTTTGCATGTTCTTATTGGACCTCTTACATTTTTTATTAGTCTGTCAAATACCTCAGATTGGAAAACACTATTTGTTGGCCCTGTTTCCAGTCAGTTGTCAATCTGGAAAATAATCCCTTAAAATCCATTTACTTCAGAAGACCCCTTTGTACCTGACAATGGACCCTTTCATGTCCCACAGCCCTAAGACCTTGGTGTAACCAGATCAAAAGGATGGCCCCTAAAGTGATGATCAGCCTAATAAGATAATAATCATGAATAATTAGGAATTTACAGGAAGAGCCTGGCTATAAACTGGACCTGAAATTGACCTGAAGTGACTTAAACATTAAGCCATTTGTCATATTTCTTTGATATTTTGTTATGGGCCGTCATGAAATTTTGATACTTGTTTGTTAATGTTTAGAAGCCATTGATGCAAGTATCAGGGTAATGCCCTGATATTTAGTTAAAGGCCATCATTAAATTTTGATTCATGTTTGTTAAATTTAACAACTAATTGATTTATGCATCTGTGTCATGTTGCACGAAGGTAAGGATTGTTTTGAAATGTCTGTGCTTCTGGCTTAGAGTCATTATTAACAATATCAGGAACTAAAATGGTTGTTATTGAACTAGTACTGTCATGAATAAGATATTTTGGATCGTCAGCCAGTAAGTGCTATTTAGGAACTGAATTGTGAGTTATGTGAAAATATGAAATGGAATTCCCCTCTGATGCCTTCCCCTGCAAATGATTCACTGACTATCAATGGACATCATGAACAGTCCAAAAACAGTTACTGTCCATGAACTAAAAACCTTGGGATACCAAGTTAAGACAAGAGCACCGCATAACAGGTGCCAACGCTCGGCTGCGAAAGCTTGTCAGAATTTTTTTATTTAAAAATATTTTTTTTTAGAGGTCACAGTGACCGCGACCTTTGACCTTGTGACCCAAAACTGGGTGATCAAGGTGCATCTTCGTATGAAGTTTTAAAGTTGTAGGTGGAAGCACTTTGATTTTAGAGCCAATGTTAAGGTTTTAGCACGATGCCTACGGCGGACGACGAGCTGGCTATGACAATACCTCGGGTTTTCTCCGAAAACAGCTGAGCTAAAAATGATTTAAGAACTCCAGTTCATGAACCCCACGGAACAGGGATTGGATAAGACTTGGTAAAAGGAAGCAGGATAAAGGGTTTGAATATCTTACATTAATTTATTTACAGTGTTAACAGTCTACTTTTCAGGGACTTCAATTTATCTAGTGAAACACATACTTTCTTATGGGATCCTGGATATTCAAGTAGACATATAAGGTCACAAAACGGGGGTATACATTGCAACATTGTCAAACCAGGGGTTTCTTAATCAGTATTTAAAGGCAAGAATCAGAATATATTTAACTGTTGCATTCCCATTTTCTAAATTTTTCAAATGTTTTAAGTTTAACAATCTCTTGAAAATTCTACCATCTGCTTAATACTTTATATAATTATTCACCAATAACCCATTTAAAAAGTTTCAATATAAACATCAAGGCAATAATCAAATTCACTTACTGTTAAGTTGTCATTATTTTATTTTTTGTTAAATGACTACAGGTCAAAGTTTGGACATTTAACACAATTTATTTTTACAAAGTGAGAGATGAAGGCATCAAGCTGAAAATCTATTGTTTCTTACACAATTGATAGCCCAACCCCCAAATTCTTTTTTCATGGACGTGTTGCCATTATTGTCAAGCAGACTATGGCCTCTAACCTTTGTTGAATAACTTTTCACCTAAATTAGAATTTAATCACTTAACTTTCAGGAAAAAACTGTCATCTGTCACAAAATTTAAGTGTCATGTGACCTTAAAATATGTAAATGAGCTCTCAGGCAATGAATTACTCCACTCAATATTGAAATATGAATTTGTATGAAACACTATTCTTACTAAAGGCGCCAACCTAATGTAAATCAGAATTCCGTATGAAAATTAACATGTTGAAAATTTAACAAATTTCACAGATACATTAGATTCTCTGAACTTGACAGTTAGTTTAAACTCTTTAAAAATATTCAAAATAACTGTGCAGACAAAGAATAAAACAAGATGTGTTTGTGAAACACTATGTCCCCATATATTTGACCTATGAACTTGAAGGATGACTTGACCTTTCACCACTCAAAATGTGCAGCTCCATGAGATACACATGCATGCCAAATATCAAGTTGCTATCTGCAATATTGCAAAAATGTACAGTAAATGAGCGATTTTGACCCATATATTTTACATTTGACCTTGAAAGATGTCCTTGATCTTTCATCACTCAAAACATGGAGCTTCATGAGATACACATGCATGCCAAATATCAAGGTGCAATCTTCAATATTTCAAAAGTGTACATTAAATGAGCGATTTTGACCCATATATTTGACCTTTGACCTTAAAGGATGACCTTGACCATTCACCACTCAAAATGTGCAGCTTCACGAGATACACATGCATGCCAAATATGAAGTTGCTATCTTCAATATTGCAAAACTTACGGCAAATGTTAAAGTTTGACGCAAACAAACAAAGCAACAAACCAATAGACAGGGCAAAAACAATATGTGGTGGGGGACACAAAAATCCCTATATTAACTATCATCTATTTGTTGAATAAATCTATGGAATACCTAAACCCTACACTCATAATTAAGATCTTTGTAAAAATAATCTTTTCATTTACCATATTTACTTCCAAAAGTATATTATGAATAATGATTTTAACATGTTAGTTTTTCTAAAAAGGAGCAGGATGCAGCTATAGATATAGCTATATATATTGCTATAGATTGTCTACTAATAATATTTAAACTGAAACACAGTATAATAAGTTTCAGAAGTTATTGGCTATATTAACAAAGGCAGTAACAAGATCACCAATGCTGCAATCATTCTTTACATTATTGAGAATTCAGAGAATATTCAGACAAAATATCTCGATATTTAGAGAACAGGCAAATTATGTCAAAATATAGAAAATATTCATGCAAATGATGTCAATATTTAGAGAATATTCAGGCAAATTATGTCAATATTTAGAAAATATTCATGCAAATTATGTCAATATTTAGAGAACATTTAGGCATATTATGGCAATATTGAGAGAATATTGAAGCCAACCCTGTCAATAAAATACACCAAATAGCATGTATTATACTTTTAAGAATAACACTTATAACCATAGTGAAATAATGCCTACTGAAAACCAATCAAAATGCCTTAGTTGAAATCAAACTGAATTAAATGTAAGAATGGCCAGGCCAATTTAATTGGTCTCCAGTATTTTTATGGTATTTAACTTCAATAAAACTGCACTATGTCCTGTCCACCTTCAAGAGATTCCAGCACCATAATAAATTCCCCAAAGTCAATGAAACTGTGGGCTTCTGGTCTCTGGTTTCATGGCTATATTCACCTAGGACATTCATGTGACAGGCAAGGCCCTCAATACCATGCACAGATGTGCTGTGAAATTATACTATGCAATTTCAAATTAAGGAGATAAGAATTTATTTCCATGACTGCTTTGCCTGATTGCATGTTTGAGAGGCCATGCAACAATATCAGCAAGTGAACCCTAACGAAAAACAAATTAACTCCAACAAAACAAACATTGCATGGGTCAGTGGACTTCAATGCCATGGCAGTTGTTCTTGCAGCTAGGAACAAAACTGTCCAATTTTAAATGGTTGGCTTGAAAACCAGTCCACCCAGCATTAATTGAAAACCAGTCAGGGATAATTGGGGAAAATAAGTGAAATATAAATCAAATCTGTCAGGTGAAATGATCCACAAAAAGCTTCTTCAAAACTTGGACATCCCAAAATGTCAGTGAAGTGGGAAATAATGAGTTGAAAGAACCACACAGTGTGAAATCCTGTCTAGAACTACTGAGAAATAAATAAACAAAATATCATTCTGTGTGTTGATGTCGTTCCATTTTGTTTGAAGTCTTCAATGTTAAACAAGCTTTAATTTAAACATTAAAACAATCAATAGAATACAAAAATGTCGCTGTAAATATTTTCTGTAGAAAGTAATTTCATGAACACTCACAGGTGAACAAAACAAAAGTTCTTTTTTCAATAAAAATGATAATCTTAAAAATAATGTTATGTGGCACTTGTTTTAGAATTTGCTCACTCAATTATAGTCAAACAATTTCATTTGTACTTCAGGGGTGTCAATTGCCCCAAATTTGAAATCCGGAAAATAAAGCCGTAGGATAAAGGGAAGAGAGGGCCCAACCCCACGAGCCCTAGCTTTTTGTTCTTTTTTTATAGTCTTTCTAGGTGCAATTTCTGGTGAGTACAATGCGAAATTTTATAAACCAAACCATCCGTAACACCGCAGGTGTATTTGTCATTCTAAACAAATGATATTAAGAACTTCGAAATTAAATTAAAATGGACAAACCAGCATATCCGAAAACGACTGTCCGAAAACATGTCACAATACATCATTTGCAAATGAAATAAAATATGCATATCGTTTGACTGCAGCAAAATAAAAACCAGTAACCAGTAACCTTGCAAATACGCAGTCAATATATAATTTGATTAACATATTGTTTTAAAATATGATATTGCAGTGCTTTACTTAGCCAGTTACTGCTCATGTCAGTGCCAGTCGCTTACCAATCAGAAATCAATAAATAAAATTGGTACCAAGCGCAAATGTCCGGAATGCCGACGATGCTATAACAATATTCATTCTGAAATGATCCCGCACTAAAATAATTTTGTCCCTACCCCCACCTGCCTTAAATTAACTCATCGAATTTACATTCACCTCAAAATCAACCCTGGACGGCTCAAATCCGGATTTCCGGAATAATCCGGAAAATTGACACCCCTGTACTTACTGTACACAAAACCTGTTCAGTGCTCCAGCTAGGCCTAAATCGAAGGGCGCCACGCCCTGTGAACATGCAATAGAAAGCATTCCAGAAACACCCGCGCGCTCGAACGTGCCCTTTTCACAAATACTGCGCATCGAAAGTGCCCTTTTCACAAAATACTGCGCGTCGAAAGTGCCCTTTTGACAAAAAAGCCCCCCTGCCCTTTTCAAATCCTAGCTGGAGCACTGCCTGTTGCATGATGACATAACAGGATGGTTTCAGAAATATTCAAATTAATGGTGTGCCCAAAGAACTGATGATATCAATTTATTACATTTGCCACTATGGTGGCATTAAATGACTATCATAAAAGTGTCAATAAACAATAAATTCAATGTGTGGGTTCTAGCTTGACCCTACAATAGGGACTCAGCCCCTTCTGGTTATCCTGACCACTTGCATTAAATCATAGGGCTCCCAGAGCCCTAAATGCCCTCTGACCCCTTCACACCATGACCCTATCTAGGGCCAGTGCTAATGTATCCAAAGAATATTTATTACACAAAATGAACTATTAAAACCAAAAAGAAGCTCTTTTGGTACAAAAGAAACTAATATTCCTTTAAAATTTGCATTTTTCACTTAAGCATTATAAGTAAGTGCTACAAAAAGACCAATTGTGTTAAACACTAGATGCATTGTGTGAATTGTAATATACAGCATTTTGGGGTTCATAATGTCAACACTAATTTGATGTTAAGAGTGGTTTATGGGCAAGGGCCTGAAAGGGGTCCAGTGTTAAATGAGCCCAGTGTTTCTGTTTATTGATAAAGGGTGTGAACAAGGTAGGAATAACTGGCTGTTGATGTTCCTCATGGGTACCTGTGATATATGGCCAGGGACCTGTGTAGAACCCTTTCATGTGTCCCACATCACAGGGGCCAGTAGGCCCTCAATGGCCTCACAGTCCCTAGGCCATTACTAGTGTTCTCATAAGTCTGTCAAGAAAACAAATAGCTGTCAGACAATCTGTTTTCAAGACTTGATTGCAGCTTTACAACTAAGAACATCAAAGTGTGTTTTATAACATGTTTAGTTATATTATAGACCTAAGTTTACAACCATAGCAAATGGCTGTCTTAATGTTAACACTTAGTGGTAATTCTACAAGCAATCACACACAAATAACATTTTCATACATTTTTACTTTAATCCCATAAAATATGATTGAAAATATTATTTAATTGACTTATAAATGTGTTAACATGTAACAAATCATAGCATTTGATAAAATAACTGCAAACATATGTTCTAAAAATAATGTCATTTATATTGCATTAACAATAATGTGCAGCCAGGAAAACAAATATGTACCTTAATGAAGATTTACAGGATTTTATTAACATAACCAGACAATCTGAGCAGAACCAGTTTAACAACTGTGTCACATTCCCAAACAGGAAGTGTGTCAGATTTTAAATCAAGCACGCCCTCATTTCTTCCTCTTTAGACAAGGGAAATGAATCTTGTAACATGTCCTGTTTCTGTGATTAATGATATAATTAATCTGTGAATTCCACCATCAGGGTTGGTCATTCCACTTGAAAGGGGCCATAAATCTCTGCTAATTAGGGACCAGCAGCCATGTGTACTGTTGGACTCTCACGTATATTGAGTGCTTAAAGTACAGTGGTCACAATGGATGCATCATTTAGAAGGTTTCAGCAACTTGCACTTTAGATAATCTATATTTTTCTAAGTGTTATGATATTTGGTTGGTTTTGAATTAAAGAAAAAAGTTTAACAAAAGAGATCTGACAAAATGACCAACTTCATTCAGCAAGGTTATGAACGGGCCACTTCCAAATGTTAAACTTATCTTGAAGCTGCAACTAAAAATGTTAGAACTCCATATCCCCCAGGGATGTCCACACTGTTTTCTAGTGAACTATCACCAAGAAGTAGACTCCCTGCTTGTGCATGCCAGGAATTATCTGACAGTGATTTACTGCAAATATCACAAACTGAATATTTTCCAAGACACCAACTGTGGACAATAATGGCTGCCAATGGGAAAATTATCAAAGCACTTCCAGTGATTTGAATGAGAATCAATTAAATGGAAACCTGCAAATAAATTAGGCCTAAAATACCTTAATTACCATGATAATGCATGTCCAGAGTGATTATATTTGATAGAGCTACAGTGATTGGGAATGGCAGTACAGTGATAGACTGTAATAAAGATAATTAGTTGTGGTTAATTAGAAACAGTTGCACATGTCCAGCGAGTCAGTTCTAGAAAAAAATGTTTGGATGAAATGGATCCATTACTTTTTAAAACATCAAAATTTGAATTTTCAAAGGTCTACAACAATATTCATTTTCCAATTTCTTTAACAAGTTCAGTTCAATAAAAGATAAGTTGTTTGAAAACAAACAAACTATTATGTTGTTATTGTTCATGGTGAAAGGTTATTTTGCAAAAAATCAATATTTTGAGAATTGCTTTATAAAAGATCACCTTTTCTGGAATTATTTACCAAAATAAAAGCTTGCAGCTAGTATAGTTTACATAAATGCTTATAAAATGACTTGATGTAATGCATGCTTTTGCATGCTATGGTACTAAAAGGACATAAATAAGAACAAGTTTCCATTAAATATAAATAGAAAATGAAAAACAAGGCTATTGTCAAGCAATATGGTCCCCTATCGGCTCCACCATTGTCAGAAATTCCACCATTTTCAGATTATTATTATTTGGTTGCCATAGCAACCACAATTTTTGACGTAGGAACAAAATGAAATGACGTGCATAATGTCCATATTGCCGTCTATCCATGTTCCAAGTTTCATGAAAAAATATTCAAAACTTTTAAAGTTATCGCAGGATCCAGAAAACCACCATTTTCAACAGCATTTCTAGTCTATTTGTTGTCATAGCAACCAGAATTTTTGACGTAGGAACAAAATGAAATGACGTGCATAATGTCCATATTGCCATCTATCCATATTCCAAGTTTCATGAAAAAATATTCAGAACTTTCAAAGTTATCGCAGGATCCAGAAAACCACCATTTTCAACAGTATTTCTAGTCTATTTGTTGTCATAGCAACCAGAATTTTTGACGTAGGAACAAAATGAAATGACGTGCATAATGTTCATATTGCCATCTGTCCAAGTTACAAGTTTCATGAAAAAATATTAAGAACTTTAAAAGTTATTGCAGGATCCAGAAAAGTGTGACGGACGGACAGATTGACTAACGGACGGACCTACAGACGGAGCACAAACCATATTAGTCCCCTGAAACGGTAGGGGAAAACATAATGTGCATATGACACATTCTGCATTTCTCAAATTACTGAGTTCCAATAAGGCATAAAGGCAATATTAAATTTGCTGAAAATAAATGGCTGTCATAATTATAGCCTTCTAATTGCTTTTATTTTGAGCCAGTCTGGTGACATTTGAACACACTCGGGTACACCAGATGTGCCATGGGCGGATATTAATCGGTGGGGACCAATAAAGAAATGAAACGGCACTATTTATGAAAGTGCATTTAAAAAGGAATCTGAAAAAAAAATCAATATTTTTTATAAAAGTGAATTAATTTCAAACCCAGGCTGAAATGTGAAACTCGCAATTGAATTACTTTGGGAAAAACTGATTTTTTTGCACTATATAAAGAAAAAATTATAACAAAGACTATTTCAATAACATAAATGTTCTCCCAGCAAAGGAATTCACCATTTGGAAAAATACTTTCTAGAATGAAAACTTTGTATTAACGTTTTACTGTTAAATAAACATATCAATCACTCCCACAGCATTATATGCCTGTTTCATTTCTGACCCAATAGAAAGGGCAAAATCTTGTTATTCTGAGACCCCAAAATATGTTCTAATGTTAAAACAGGTAGTCAACTCTTGTGAACTGACCCTGTTCAAAGACTACCTGTCCATGGAAGTAATTTATAGACCAGTATCAAGAGTATTATCTCATAGCAACATCTGCAGCTTCTTGAGGAGATAATGGCCACTCTCTCTTGAACAAGCCCAGCCATCAGGCTTATCAGCCAATATCAAGTTAGGGGACAATGTTGATACAATCGGCATGAAGTGCTTACATAGGGCACACTTTCGGGAGCTTCTATATCAAGTCCTATCTAAACACCTTCCATTTGTTACATAAGCAATGTTTTGCAACCACACTAATCTTATGCAACCCTAATTTTCATCTAATGCAGTTGGCGTAATTATCATTTGAAATTCACTCCACTTGGAAAGAGAGTTTGCTTCCGGTGGACTGGATTCTCAGTGGATTTGATTGCATTTATTGGAATGGTAAATTAGCCCCAAATTGAAGCAGGATCATTCCAAGACATTTTAAGGATCTGCAAAGTGTTTCAATTTGTTTGGGTAGTAATTCTAGCTGGCCACTGGGGATTTACCTGGCAATCCAGAACCAATCATAGATCAATTAACACAATTACGTTACCCATCTTGTAGATACATGAGTGTCCATGTGAACAGGTCAATTATCAGTGGACAATAAGGGAATGCAAGTTCAGTAGGCCCCATGGTCATTACCATCTTTGTACCTTATAATTGTTAGGAATTATCCCTTTCCCACTCAGAAGCAAAAGTGAAAATGGCTTCGTGCAAACAGCATAAAACCAGAATAGCCAGCTAGTACCTCGCAGACTGTTCAGGTTTTATGCTGTTTGCTGATCATCAGTATATAAGGGTTGGGAATGAAGCCTTGACAATGTAAATCAAGCAAAAAAGGTCTTTAATAAAATTTAACTTCAAATGTGTGAAATCACATGTCTTAAAGGGATCTTTTCACGCTTTGGTAAATTGACAAAATTGAAAAAAAGTTGTTTCAGATTCGCAAATTTTCGTGTTAGTTATGATATTTGTGAGGAAACAGTAATACTGAACATTTACCATGCTTTAATATAGCCATTATATGCATCTTTTGACGATTATAAAACCTAAAAATTATAAAGCGTTGCAACGCGAAACGATTGAATAATTTGGAGAGTTCTGTTTTTGTCGTTAAATTTTGTATAACTACGAAGATTGCTTATATAAGGTATAAAATACGCGAAGTATGTGTACTCGGCGGAATAGCTCAGTAGGCTAAAGCGTTTTTACTTCAGGACTCTGGCAGGACTCCAGGGGTTACTGGTTCGAAACCTGCTCCGGGCAATGTTCTTTTCCTTTTTTTAATTTTATTCTTGATTAATTACTGGAGCTTTTACGATCCAATGTTTACATTTATCAATATAAAGCATTTAATGAATAAGTTAAAAAATGCCAAAATCTGTGAAAAGGCCCCTTTAAGTGGTAAAGAGTTATTTTAATATCTTTATAAGAGATAAGATAAATGTTAATTTGCATTCCCATGGTCTTCTGATGATGAATTTCGAGTTGTTAAGTATGCATTTTGCATTATAACTTTTTAATTAGTGTTCTATTCTTCATTTTTTTGTAATACCGTATTTTACCATGCATAGCGCGCGGTTTTTTACCTTCAAATTTCAAAATAAAAATTCAGTGCGCGTAATACATTGACACAACGCTTTCCTGGTTGCTAAATTGCAAAAAATCCATTTCGAAATCGTAAATCTTCACAATTGCCGCCATTTTTGTTATTGCAGAAAACTACACCCTATAATGTTATAGACTGAAGGGGCCGTTGTCGAAACAACATATAGCGGGAAAGGTTAGGAATGAACGGGGTAGTAACAGTTTTGACAAAAATTAAAAGATGAAAAAAATGTCTTTGTTGGTGTTTTCACACTTCTTCATTGATTGTTCATTAAAAAAAATCGAGCTATATCGATCCCCGTGCGTCGCGGTATTGTTTGTTAAAGTTTTTGTTGTCATGAAAACTCGTTGATTTACAACGCAAAACGTCTTATTTGAACTGAGGCTAATTATTTCAATCATATTTTTCAACTTCGCTTTTGCTTTATTTTGATAATTTAATCCAAAGTTTAATGTTAGCAATTCCGAAAATTTGCACTCTATGTGAATTGACAGTTTGACGTCATCAAAGGAAAGCCGCTTCCTGTCTGAAGCAATAAAGCGACAAGTTTCTCGCCGACAAAATTGGCTTCCTTTGTCTAGCAATCAACATGCCGAACCAATTGTGTGTTTGTTCCTCAATGGCAATCGTCCAATTAAATAATAGCACGTGCAAAGCTCCGCCTTCGAACCTTTTGAAGAGAACGGAGGTGGAGTTCAACGGTTAATTGAGCAAGTGTATTACGTAGGTTGAGTTCCGATTTGCCGAAATTACTCGGCCCTAAGCATTGAAACGACGAATACGTTTATCAATCATTTTCCGATCTCTGCATAAATATGCTACTGTGCGAGTATACTACGTAGGTTACAAACCAACAATAGAGATATAGACTTGTTTTATTTTCTTTCAAAAGAGACAAACAAATGATATTTGTCAAATGGCTTTACGCCAATAACGCCAACTGTATGGAATTGAGCGTTCGGGTGTATTGTTTGTCTCACTATAATATCAACTAGACGCAGTGAAGGCGCGAAATACCGGGTCAAACTGGATTTAATGGGGAGCATCTCTTAATGGGGAAATATTTAAGTCGATGAAAAATAAAATGGGATCCACGGATGATTTGCGTAAAATTGGACATTGCGATGTTGCGGGTCTGCAGAAGAAGATGTCATACGATGTTGTGAGCGGCAGGTAATGAAAATGTTACACTGTTCAAATGTGAGTAATAGGTAATGGTGGTTCGAATTTAACGCGCAGGGGTCTTGAAAAAACACGCGCAGTGCGCAGCAATAAGGACATATCTGTGTTCACAAGAGAATAATCTTAAAAATTATCAAAAAATATAGTGCTATGCAACCCATGCTCCTGATCGTAAAAACGCTCCCTACTTTAAAACAAAAAATTAAGCGCCCGAAAAACTCAGATTAAATGATTGCGCAATATAAGAATGGCGGCCATTTTCGGCCAAATTTTCGGGTTTTTGGTCTTGAATTCTTTTTTTTCTCCATTTTGGCTTTAAAAAATCGCATGCGCGTTATACATGGTAGCGCGTTATACATGGTAAAATACGGTAATGTAACTTCCAATTTTTATTGATAGTCAACAAAAATTGCACCTAATTTTTGTATGTCAATATGTTACTTTGATAAAATTGCATGACTGACAGAATCTTGAAAACCTTCAAATCTGCTAAGTTAAATCATTTTATGAGATTATTATAGGAGACGCCCATTAAAATGCTGTCCAGTATTGTTCCTAATTGACACCTTCAAGAGGTATCAAAATTGCATGTGCTTAACAGGATAAAGTGTTGAATTAAAAAGCCACTTTTCACTGAGTGACATAATAACTTGCATCAAATTTGTAACACATCAGGTCTGATAAAGACTCTGTCCTAGGGATCACCTTTTGATTGACCCCTTATTCAATTTCAATTGACAACTCAAGATGCACTATTTCAATGGACACATTGCAGCCAGTGACAATAAAAAATGCATTTCATTGAAGCTTTAAAAGCTGCAAACTGTTTTACCATCTCAAACAACAGCATGATCTCCAAGATTGACCCCTGTCAGTTATAATTTTCATTCTGTCCCTACCTGTGACAAATTTCGTCATCAATTTGAGCATGCCCCTATCACACTACACAAGACAGCCACAGGTAAGGTTCAATACGTTTCTGCTATCAGGGTCAAGGTGCATATCAATTCTCATAATAAGCTGGTGCTCTGTACAATATGCTCTCCCATCCTCCTGGCCCTGGTGACTATTTCCCTGACACCAGATCCTGCCAGCAACATGTTGGGATTTCAATTAGCAGTGACCTCTGTAACACTGAGCCCTGGGTTTCCCTTTCAGGGTTGCAGCCCCTTCTTGGGCAAGATACTGAGGTCAAGCCATTAGCAGTTTCCATCCTGATTGGATAAGGTCAAGAAAAGTGACAAGACCCCTAAAGTGCTGGCTGATGCCAAAGGACAAGATTGTTAGTGTCAGGTTCCTGATTTATTCACTAAGGAAAGAATCAGACAGATGCTTTGCCTTTAACCAAAATCAATGATGTTTAAAACTCTTTTTGTTAAGAAGGAGAAAAATGTGTTGCAACAAGCAATTTAACATCAAATATGATTTTTGAGTTGTCCTCTACAAACTGTGCATACATTTTCCAGAGAGTGACATAAGTAGGCCATTAGAGCAAAAAATAAAATTGCTAAAGCTTCTGCAAGCCTATTTATCATTAAAACTTTCATTTTTATAATTAATGAAAATATAAATACAGTAAATATATTTATCTTGAAAATATAATGAATAACCAACATGTAAAATATTTTAGAGACCTTATAAAGTGTTTAAAGATAAGTATTCATACGTATATGTATGTTAAATTGGAGTCTAAACTCCAAATGAATGTTATTTAAAACTGTGTCATTCAACAAGGCTTTTCCTGACCTGACTGTACAGAATGACCCCTCAAGGGAAACAACTTTTATAAGTAAAGGCACTAAAATTATCTCCCATGATTGTATGCATGTCTGGAGGACAGAGCATGCATTTCTTTATATAAAGTCTGATCCAATTAGTATTATGCAACATTAAGATTTATACATGACTCTATATACTTGACAAAATTTGTTTAAACTCTTAGGAAGGCAATATTCAGCAAAAAAATAATTGAAAATAATTTTAAGCTTCTTTTATTATCAACTTTACATGGTTCAATATTTAAGAGAACTTGATTATAGTTATAAATCACAATTACATCTGACATTGAAAAGGGGAGAAAAGGAGGAGAGGAGGTGGGGGTAAATAGTGTGTTCCATTTTCTAAAGGACATGACTGGCATACCGTTTCTTTCTAGAATATGCTTCATAACTTAAACAACATGATTACTGCTACATAATGTGGAAGCAATGACAATAATTTCACTTCCATTGATGAGAAATGATTAAAAAATTACTTGTGTTGACCAGTAAAATCCACTGACTGGTCCAATTGGATAGCGGGGACAAGTAGTTTCAACTTTAGAAGCTCATTTGTATAAGAGGCTTGAGGCACATTTCTAGGTGTTGTTAAAGGATATCTACAGTGTTAACAACATTTGTGAGAAATAATTATTGCAATGAGATGATATTTGATGAAAACTACTGATAAACCCCATGGCACAGTTTTACAACAGAATGAATCATAAAAGTGTCTGTAAAACAATCATGAACCTATTGAAAGTAATTATTATTGAAAAAAGATATTACAAAAAATCCCAATAATCTGTGTGGTCATAAAACATGCATACCAAATTGAACAATCTGCTGCTCATCATAATTTATAAAGCCTAATAATTTTATAAACTCCTGTTGGAATACAAAATATTGAAATGCTCAAATTATAATGACATGACTTGTATTTATTTTCATAAAGCATAATGAATATAGCAAATACATACTTCAATGAAATTATTTTAAATAAAACAATTTGTATTCGTATGAACCTGTCTGCTCGCATCTTTTGCATTTAAAAGCATCTTTGATTTACAGATTGTCACAGGTGAATGTTAAATTATGGACACCTGTAAAAATGCACATTAAATTGATTATTAATGTAATAATATAAATCATAAAAAATTGTTATGTTGGTGGTTTCCTTTTGTATTTACATGATGGAATTTTATATTGTGGGACCATATTTATCAAATCTTTACCATTAAAAATAATTTTGAATAAAATTGTTACAACTCTATCACTGATAGACACCTTCAGACTAGGTGGAGAAATATGACACTTGATATGATCATTAAAATGTTATCTTTAGCAGTGGCTATCAATATCACACTTCAAATTTCATGGGACTCCATCAAATTCCATCAAGATATTTTGCAATATGTTCAGTTAAAATCAAACTAAAGCGCGGATTTGGTGATGAGTTCTGAAAATTGATAAGCAAACAATTGAATTGAAGCACTGATGGCTTGTCTGACATATCAATGTAAAACATTGTGGCGAAAAAAAGTATTGTGGCCGAATATCTGATAAGAAAACAAAGATTATTGAGCATTATAAATGACAAAACAGATTGTCATGGGAATGAATACAAGGGGCTGGGAACACATTAAGAGGGAGTAATTTTGGGGCTGAGGTTGTGTTGGGAATCTTAAGTCATGACATATTTCTTTGAATCATAATCAGGTGATGGAAATCTTGGACTTCTATCTTTATTTCCTGCAATTCACATAAAATTGTTGGCTAATATTGTAATTTTACAAATAATTTGAATTGTATATCACATGATCATAGCAGGGTTAAGGTTTCATATTCTAGGTATATGATTCTGAATCAAACAGAATATTAATGTAGATTTTTTAAACAAATCAACAGCGTAAAAAATATATTTGTGTTGTTTTTTTTAAAGGTGATTTCATAATTTCTTATTAGTTAAATATTTGAGCAATTATATGTAAGTACTTTACAATGGTAATTTTATCCATCACATGGGCAGAAATTGTTGCATATTTCCCACAAATGAAGAGATTTCATCTGATCCCTCAAGCTCCCTTCATGTTCAGTTGCCAGTGGTCAGAGACCCATGTCAAGATTTATACAACCACAAATGACAGATTTATTGACCACAGACCTGATATTCTTAATTTACCAGGTTGAGGGGCTGAAAGGTAGGAATTTAGGCAGTGTTAGTCCAACAATAAATGTGCTCACATACATTTCTAAGCATTTTAGGTATGTGTCCTCACTATACAATAAATTTGCCGGTCATTTATTGGATGTGATTTTTTTAGATGAGAAAACTGAACTCTTGAATGTAGCCAAATGCTTTTTCATGGTGCTATGAATCTGTTTTTAATCATTATAAGCATTAAGGAAACATAAGAATGTTCAAACGGTGGGAAAATGTGGTGCATTCATTTTTTTTTCTTCAAAAGTATTCATGATTGAAGATGATTTTCCCTCAGTCATAAAAAGCCATTATCTTAAGATTTACAAATAAGCAAGTAAACGCAGTAATATTCATTCAATCTACCATGTTAAGATTTAATATTGTGCAAAGTTACAAGATCATTTTCCACAAATTAAAATAACAATATAAAATGCCTCATTTCACCTAAAATGGAATAATAATCTCATTAGCATCATTAAGAAAGTGGGTGGGGTATTTTTACACCAGAACAATGTACTCAAAAGTTATATCTTTTTGTATGATGACAACTCCAAAATTATCCAAGCTGGATAGCAAGCAATTTTCATTGCCAATGGGCATTATAGTCCACTATAATTGACTAGCATTACAGCAGAAGTAAACCTGAGCATAGGAAAAGAACCCAAAGAGAAACTCTACCACCCATGATTTAATAGCCATAAACCACTTACACCCAAATATAATGAGGATTTCCAGCAAGATTAACTTTTGGCCAAATAATAGCCAATTGAGCAATGTGATTTTGAAAACTAAAAAAATGCAAGCAGATATGTGATGAACATACTCAATATTTCTAATGTTTTGATTGAGCGCCATCAGGGCAAATTTCCGTCCATTTTTGGGCCCAGACATTTGACCCATTCCACCAAACCAAAAGTATTTTTTTTCCACCAAAACTGAACAAGAGGCCCATGAGGGCCTGAATCGCTCTACTGGCTGGAATCAATAGGGCTCAAGCCCTTGATAGTATGAACAATCTGAGTAAGTTTTAAATAAACAGACCCAAAATGGGAAATTTATCGCATAAACAAGAAGAAACGTAAAATTTAAACTTCAAATGGCTCCTTTTCAACAATAAGTTGGACAAATTTTCTTCAATCTCAATGGGGTTCTGGCTCTTGATGATATAAAACATCCGTTGAAGTTTCAAAAGGATACAACTTTATATGTAAACAAACAAGAAACGTGTTTGTAGGAAACACTATGTCCCCTTCTGCGCCGCTTTGAATTTTTATTATTTTTTTTACCTTTGACCTTGAAGGATGACCTTGACCTTTCACCACTAAAAATGTGCAGCTCCATGAGATACACATGCATGCCAAATATGAAGTTGCTATCTTCAATATTGCAAAAGTTATGGCAAAATGTTGGAGATTTTCTTTTTTTCTCTAAAATTCAAGGGGAGATAATTCTGGACTTATAACTCCGATATTGCTCATTTTCAATAGGGTTGGACTCATCATTCAGAGAAAGACACTGTGCAAGTTGGGAAATGATTGGATGAAAACTGTTGACTTTATTGCGTAAACAAGCCTTATTTCACAATTTTCTCAAATTCAAGGGGAGATAATTCTGGACTTTTTACTCTGATGTAACACATTTTCAATAGGGTTTGAGTCCTCATTAATATAAAGACACTGAACAAGTTTGAAAAGAATCGGATGGAAACTGTGGACTTTATCGCGTAAACAAGAAACAGTCTAACACACGCACGCACAGACGATGGAAACCACGCTATGACATAAGCTCTTCAGGCCTTCGGCCAGTAGAGCTAAAAATCACATTTTAAAAAAATTCCACAGAACAAAATTAAATTGGAAAATTAACGTTAATTAAAGCAAAAACAAGTTTTTAATGATTATACAAATAATTAAGTTTTAATAAACACATTTAAGTAAAGCAACTTCAGATATTCATAATTTTACCCTATCAATTTATTCCAAAAAGAAGTAAGAAAATGCCCTTGTCATAGTCAACAGTAGCTGAATCATTAATTTAATCTTTCTTTTCATAGGTCATGTGGTTTTCCAGGAAATGTACCAGAATTTCATTTTAGTTTTTATATGGAGGGGGGGGGGTTATGCCAGTATTGGTCTGACCACCAATCAATTGCATATTCTTCTAATGTCACTATTTACATGCATACAACTGCCTTACTTACATAAATCTTTGATATGTAGCTACAAATTGCCACATAAGAAATCTGATGGGTAGAAAAAAACAGTCATGGTCGCACATTTTCAATCAAAAATGATTGTCAAGAGGTGATAGAGCATTTCTTCAGGTGTTTATTCATCATCAATGATTAATAATAAATGTTCATGATTCAAAGACTCCAAATGGAATTGACACCAATACATTCTAATGAAGCAGAAGAAAATGAATTAACCCAAAGATGACAATGGAAATTAGCTCCATCTTTGGAGTGTTTTAAAAATACAGCAAATAAAATGGTGTTTTATGCAAATTGAAGTCACACCGAGAATAGTACTATGTTCACCTTTTTTTTTAAGAAGAAATAATGTGACAGGTCGCTAAATTTGCTGCCCTTATCAAAACATTGGCGCAGAAATTGAGAAATTTTCATAAAATTTATTTCACATTTATGTTCATGCAAATTACACTACAACAACAAGAACTCTTCCCTATCTTGTTAGGAGACCAGAATTAAATGGCTTTTGACATGTTCCCATGCAAAGGAGACCAATAGGTGACCAATACCATAATAAATTGATGATGGTGTGAAATTGAGACCTTACTTTCTCTGTAAATGGTCCATTGTACTGCTGTCAAACATTGATAAAGTTCATCTTCCCTACCAGGCTGTACTAACTCTCTTTCCTCAGTCATTCCATTTCACTAAATAGATTAATCTTAACACTAATCAAGATTACACCCCTTTTCATTCTTTTAAAAATTATAATCAGAACCTCTGAAAAATGCGATTTTTCATTCACCATAGAAAAGGTCACACAGTAAGCGCTAAAGTAGTGTAAGTGTATGTTATATATCAGTTAAATAGCACACTTCTTTGATGCCAGCCATCAATAATTACATGTTAATTATATTTTCTTGTATACGGCATTGTATCAATTTATGTGAGAAACAATTACAGTGAAATTGAAAGGTTTCATGCTAGTGATAACATCACAACTACTTTTTTCCACTGTGGACCCTATCAGATAAAGGGACAGACTATTCATGAAATAAACAGCATTAATTTCCTTTTGGTTGAAGTGCATGCACTGAATGAATTAACCCATTATATTAAGATGATATTAGTATAAACCATTTAGTGTTTGATACAACTCTAATAGACTTGTTTTTTTCTGGGTGTAAAATAAATGCAGGTCATAAGCAGAGAACATAGACAGGGCCTGTGTAAATCATAGGAAGGATGATTGAAGGACCTTAATTCTTGCATATTGAAAATTATAAACATGGAATTATTGCCATAAATCTAATTTTTATTGCTTTAAGTGTTTTTACAGAATACAAGTCAAGGATATTTATATTAATGCAAATATAGTGGGGTCTTTTCTTTGATCAGGCTCAGTCAATCCCTAGCACAAGTCTCTTAAAAGCCATGAACAGGTTACAGAACAATATTCAAGGGCTGGATCAAAAGCATTATGCACAAGTTGCAGTGTTTGATTATAAGCCATAAAGTCTTTTTTTGACAGAGCAGATATTATTGCACCATCCCATTAATGTGCAATAGATCCCCTCTGGCTGATGTATTATGGAAAAACTTGAACCAGCTGAATGCATAACAGTAATATTTTCTGAACATTGTTCATTTAAAATATGTTAATCATAGTAACCTGACTTCATTGTCTGGTTACTATGACAGACATAAAATTGCAAATTGAGTAATAAGCAGATATAGATTGCTGAGATAAGGAAAAAAAAGATTTGAACTGTTCGATTTTTTGCAGGTAGTGATTTGCGCCCTTAGGATGGAAAAATCACGAAAGTGTTGTTTTTTTTTATTAATACTTTTTACGCATGTCTTTTTATTGCATTCTACCAACCAAAACCCTAGCCTGACTTAACAGTTATGGAAGTCAAAATACTAAATACGTAAACTATATCAGATTCACAAAGTTAAATGATACCTTTCCAAACCTGCTGATAGGGCAGGTAACTCTCCTCACATATGTTACTGTTCAGACTGATTGCCTCCCCTGATGGGAATACTTCCGCAACTTGAAACAAGCCTATAGACACCATTTCTTTCAATAATGTACAATATAAACCAGTGTATATTTTGTCAATTTATTGACACACATTTAAATCACATACTTTTAATTAGTAAAATTAAAGTCCACTGCTGAATTCACTCAATCATATTCATTTGATAGTAGATTATTAAAAAATAAGCACTACACATTTAAAATAAAGTAATTTGATGTCTTTACTTTTAAACAAATTAAGTATCCAATATTATCCATTCAATTAATCCCTTGTTCAAGACATTTTATTGTTTGATGAATTAACTTGAGTAAAACCAATTATATAATGATCTATATAATGATCTGATATAACCAAACAGCACGGTTTTGTAATTTCACAAAATCTATCTTTCTTTATTACAATAAATTGTCAGTGAGTTTACAAGTCCATTAAACACAAACGTTTTATGTGCACATAACAAGGCCTTCTATTCCACTTTAAACATCTTCCAACATTTATCATCACATCAACCTATCCAATGTTGGTGGTATTGTGTGGAGATAAGAACTCATTCTTCCACAACATTTTCTTAATTTTCAAAACACCCCAATTTTAACCCACCTTCCAGCTAGCTATATAAGGATGCCTGTTTTATTTAAACTGCAGTCCCCTCTTTAATACCCTTCAGCATTGAAAGTAACTTTATCGGGTAAGGATCCCTTTTATCCCCAAATAAAGCAACCAGTACATGTTAGGAGTAAATTTAATGAGTAGAGTTGTGTACAATAATTGCAGCTTGCCACTTGAAACTGACAATGTTCAAGTGTAAGGAACTGCAGCTTTGGTGTACAGCATGACAGGGGACTATTCAGTTGAACCCACATCATAACACCTCCAATGTGACAGTGTAATCTCTGTCATAACCAAGAAAACTGTCCTTTGCAGCCACTTCAAGTTGCCTAAACTACCATCTGAATATTAACAGGTTCATCACAAAATTGAAAGTAGAATTTCATTTAAACCAGCACAACCGTGACATGTAGATATCATTCAACCACATTTCTTTGCTATTCAAATAGATGCATATATGTTATTTTAATCAAATGATTTTTTTTATAAAATTTGCAAAGCAAACATGATTAGTTCTATATTTCAATAAAGTCAATGAAATTCAATGCTAAATAATTCAGATTAAAGGAATGCCATGCTTGGATTCACATTGGGAAATGGTCTGTAGAATGTTGGTGGTAACTAAAGGAATGCTGAATGTTGTTTAAGTGTCCCAAACAATGAATTATTCCTCCTATTATATGTTATATAATAATGTACCAATTATTTCTTATAAGTCTTCTTTGGCTACATGTACGTATAGTTTGTCTTTTATTATCCCCCGCTATCGGCTGAGGGATATTGTTTTGGTGTTGTCCGTCTGTCCGTCCGTCCGTCCGGAGCCATATCTTAGAAGTACTTTGATGGATTTCATTGAAACTTGGTATGAGTATATATATGGATACTAGGATGATGCACGCTAAATGGCATTGTACAGTATCTGTTAATAACGGAGTTATGGCCCTTTGTATCTTGAAAAAAAGCTTTTTTGTGTCCAGAAGCATATTGGCGGGGGATATCAATTCAATGAATTTGCTTGTTACCTCTGAAACCAATACCTATATACAACAATAATTATGGTTCTTGAATGACAGCATTTGAGAATCAGCAGCATGGCAAATTCAGCTTTTAGAAGCTGTTCACATAAAAATCAAACCCATTGAATAGTCATTCACACTTGGCAAACTATTCTTTTATAAGAAAACATGATTTACGGGTATCACTGTGATGACTGACAGATCACATTACCACTCAAAGGCCAAACAAACACGTCCCCTGCTGTCTGTAAACAAACTCTCGGCTCAGCTGGTCAAATGTACTACTAGCCCTTAGCCGCAGGCCTAATGTCCAACCAGAAGGCATACCCACAAACACAGTACAAATGGTGAAGCCTCTGACAAGGAACCCCAACATCAACATTCGAGACCTAATACATGAAATGTGTGTCACTGTGAAACATTGGCGTATAAAAGGTTTTCTAAGGTCGGGATTGAGTTGTTGTTGTTATTTTAAAGACACATAGGGCCTTAACAAATAAATAGCTTAAGTCTTACAAATATGGACAATTCCAAATGCAATGGCCTCTGAAACATTTATTTCTGTTGTTTTTTTTGGGGGGGGAGGGGGGGCTAAAGGTATGGTCGGGTAGAACCAAACCATGGAAATCATTATTTTGGCCTTAAATGACAGCAAACTGAGACACTACTCCTGTATACATGTATATGACAAGGATGAGTACTTAAAACATTATGCCCCATCACAATCGTAATAACAAACGTCCTGCATTAAAAATGACCACCATCTGTTTTGCTTTCTTGGCTGTAAAACATTGTTTATGGACAAATGCTGCAAGCTTCTCTGTCTGGTTGCCAAGGAACCACAATGTGGACACATCTGTTACCAATGGTTGTTGTTGGCTCGAAACAAGCCTAGAGGATATACTTTCAGAGAATTAATCTTGTTTGGGGTTTCTCGACACTATGATTTGTCTTAAGAAATACCAGCACATACTGAAACCATTGCCATGTTTGGTATTACCAGCAACACAAAACGTCAGAAAAGAGCAGATGCTGAACAAATAAATAAATTGCCTGAATGATTGAAAAGATTGTACAAACCTTAATATATTACTCATTTTGTTCAGAATGTGCGCTTAAAATCACAATCAAAATTACCAATATTGCACCTATATCAGTGGTGATCATCCAAGATTTAAAGATTCCAACTGTCTGTAGATAGAAAATCCTTAAGAAATTGGAAAAATACACATTAAAAGGCAATGTATTTCATAGCAAATTCACAACAACTGTGGCAGAGATAATCTTTTACTGAATGCTTCAAACTTTGCAAATGCAGTGATGAGAATAAATTCAGTCCTCACAATGAGCGTGTGACACATGATTGTTCAAGGTTACATTGGAGTATTACACCTCCAGGGCTTGACACTAACTTCTACAGATTGGTGTCCACATGGAACCTTGCCTATTAAAATTAGAGCAAAATCCCGGGAAAAACTAGTGTCCCTCACCAAAATTTGGGGGTCTCGGGTTCCAGGGACACTGTTAGTGTCGAGGCCTGACCTCATCTTCTTGCTCCTGTAAACTATTCTTAAGAGTGCTCAATTTATGTTATCAATGGATGCAAAATAAGAATTTTAAATGAGTTATCTTTCACTTAAAATTTCAAGGTCTCTGTTTTGTTCCCCTAAAATGTGTCTTATTAATTTTAACAGTTAGTGGCCCACCTGTCTTGAAACATTTTTTTAATAAATTTTTTTAATAAAAGACAATTCACACTTGATTTCCGCCAAGAATCTGTATCAAATTCAAAACATGCTATGTGCATGCTATGGTTAACAGCTTCTTTTCCATAATTATGGTAATTCAATAACTCTCCCTCTCCACCAACCCAACCCACCTGTACCAAGCGGATGCATATAACAGTTATCCCCATTGTCATAAATATGCAGCTCCATAAAAAACTATTTTGCCATTATTGGTTTCATTGGTTATTGATTGGACACCTTATGTTTCCACTCTAGTCCCCAAATCAAAGGATTCTGAAGATTTCATATTAATGACAAGGGTATTAATCTTTATAGAGCCACAACAATAGCTGCCCATAATGACTTGAAATATGGAAATTGTACGATGACAAAGGAAAGTGAAAAGTAGCAATTTTGTACCGATGTGACTCTGACTTCAATACAATTCCTTTGTGACACCTCTTTCCGATAATAAATATTTTTATAATCGTTGCCTCAGTTCTAGGGTGACACCCGAACAACATCCCGTTTAAAGGGATCATTAAACTGAAATATCAATTGTGACTTTCTATAGTCCACATCTACTTTGACACGCCAGGCCACACAGTGCTTTTGGACAGTCGCTTGAACATCAAGAGATAATCAGAATAGATTAATAGATGGGCTTTGAGGGAAAACACAACACACAATACAAGGTGTGGGGGAAGTTTAAAGATTATTGAACGAGTATCAATGTTAATACATAAGTAAAATGATAAATGTTCATAGATTGTCAATTTTTTATTAATTGCTTTGCATGTTTTTGTCACAGAGTCCCAAAATACAATAATAATGCATATAAGTAGAGAGACCCATTATTTGTCGCAGACACATGCAGGGGTGTGATTGAGTTCAGGGCTTTTTTTCCTGACTTTGTGAAGCGGCCCTGGCCCCCTTACTTTGTGAAAAAATGAGTCGCGAACTTTTCAAAATTGTGAAAAAATGAGTTGCAATCTTTTCAAAATTGTGACAAATTGAGTCGCGAACTTTTCAAAATTGTGAAAAATTGAGTCGCGAACTTCTTAAAATTGTGAAAAACCGAGTCGTGAAATTATTAAAATTGTGAAAAACGGCCCATTTTGTAAAAATTCATGGCCATGTTAGGTTTGTGAATTGTCCTTTTTAAAATTGTGAAATGTCCTTCCACGTCCACTCATAAATAAGGAAAAAAAGCCCTGGAGTTGAAGTCTGAGGGGATGAAAATTCTCTAGACTGATTTTGACTACCCGAATCGCGTGCATTACGCAATAACAAACCTTAAAACAGATTTTTAAATAAACACCATCTTAAACTTATCAACATGATTTGTTTATGAAAATCTTGTTAAAATCACTTAACATGTTATGCAAAGTGACCAGTATTAATTGTGATCAAATTCAAAATCAATGAGTGTTCCGATACCTGTGAACGATGACGGCAATCTTTTGTTTGAGCTCATTGCCTTTAAATTCTACATAAGGTCAACAATGTTACAGTGTTCAACTAACAACAATTTTCAACAGTTTACAGTTTACGTAGTTCAATATTTTTTCACATGAATAGAATATGACTTCAGCCTTACCAAGACAGTCGATCTTCCGTACCCATTCAAAAAGTGGTATCGGTTTCTGATCTATATCCACTGTTGTTTCTTCCCTTTCCCATTTAAATTTGTTTTTTAATAATTGTTAAATCTCCGAGATTTTGTAAGATTCGTTCGTTCCTCTTCATTAACGCTTCACAAAGTCGCCATTTGCAATCGAATCAGCAAAGAAATATGATACACATTTTAAAAGACCGACTTTAATTGGAAGATTCGGAAACGACAGCCAATGACATCACTCAGTAAAAAAAATGCTAAGACAGAATACCAGTGTAATATGCCGAGAGGTTTCGCAGGCCGCGGATTTTTCGGACCGCTTATGAAATACACCCGCGGATTCGGTCGTACTTTCACCCATTTTTTTTCGATTTTACGGGAATCGCGGAAATGACCCCGGACAACCAGATCCGCGGTTTTGGACAATCCAATATGCGGAAATCCCCGGAAAAATCACACCCCTGACATGTAACCAACACACTTGCCATAATCATTTCAAATTCCACTGGGATTTTTTATTAATCATGAATCCATGAATTTATTGTGTGTTTTTTTCATGTCCTAGAATATAAATCCTTGTGCAGTATTATGTGTATCTTTTGCTCCTTGAACTTATGTTCTATGTTGTCTGGTGGGTCTTAGGGGGAAATAAAAGTTATTATCATATGTAAGCTACAATCATCTAGCAGCCTTTTCAAATCATGCCCTTGAACAATCTACCTGCTTGACAACTTCTATTAAACATCAATCTTACCCAATTAAACAACCACCTGCCTGCCTATTGTCCACACATTTATTTTCAATCTATTGAATGACCTTTAATTAAAAAAATCGCTGGGATCAGAAACATCTGCTGTCAAACTTATTCAGGTCTAAGTGATTTTGACACCTAAACACTAAGAATCATTGAAAATTAATTTAATAGTAAATACAAGCACATAATATTGAATGTTCTTCTTATTAAACTTTGACATAAATGAATTGTTCATTCATACAAAAATGATACAGATTTATATTGACTTTGCGATGATTCCAAGCGAAACACATTAAGAAGTAAAAAGATAAAAAAAAGCTCAGGGTATAAAGCAATTGTCATTTAAAGTAATGTTTACTTATTTTGCCTCCCGTTAGAGGGAAAATATGGCCATAAATATGAGTGAGTCTCTTGTTGCTGAAAATGAAAACATATGCTGAAATGGAGAGTTCTGATTGGATAAGATTATATCAAGCCAAACAGGTTGTTGAATGAAGAATAAATGGAGGGCATTAAATTGGCAGAGACCAACACTTGTCAAAATAAATGACTGCACCCCATGAGAGTGTGTTTTTAAAATTTCAAATTCAAAGGCAGGTGATGAAAAAAATCACAACAGCAATTTGCCAAATGAATGTTACACTGTAGGAGATTTTAAAACATACTATGATTAAACCTGATGCAGGTTGGGTGCAATTATGTAAAATAATGTGTCTCCTTTTTGGTATATAGTTATGAAGACATTAAATACTGTTTTTGGTTTAAGAAATATATGTAAGCATCAAACAACAAATTTAAGGGCCATTACAAATGCAGATATCAATGGTATAAATTTATGTTTGTAATTTTGATGTCAAAGAAAACTAATACAAAGTATTTGAATCAACTTAACACCAATTTTAAACATATAAGGTACATGTAACTAACAAGATATATCATTAGTACTGTTTCATAAAACCTTACAATGAGTTATGTGTATTAAAATGAACATAAAAGGTGATCTGTGTTTAATATTAACAAAAAAGGCCACACACGCAAGCTTTCAATCTGCAAATATCTCTTATCAAATAAGGGATTTTTTTAAGCAGAGGAAAAACATTAGTCAATAAACTTAATATTTACATTAGTCACATAAACAAAACATGAAATGAAATTTGTCAAGACTGTCAATTCTTATCTGTTTCATCCTCTTTCCAAAGATAAAGCAGGTCAGGCCAATTAAGGGGGACATTCATAGGGGTCAGCTGGGCTGTCAAATTTGTCACCAACCTGCCCTAGCCCCAGCCTCCTCTCAGGGCTGTATAAGGCCCACCATTCTCCCATCAACACTGGGTACAAGGCCAATGTAAGGTGGGTGGAGAATGTCACACTTCCACTGCTATATTGCCCTCAGCTGCCAATACTCTCCCTGTGGTCATAGAAGGCCAGTGCTATCTCCGTATTGGGCAATTTTACACCCAGATTGCTACCAGCAGACAGGTGTGCCTTCTCCCATCATTAGCATGCACTGCATTGTAATGTCAATATAATTATGTACCCACTTTGGAGAAGAATGTGATAATGATGAATTCATAATGTTACAATGCAACAAGTACATTACTATATTCCCTAATCCATACTTCAATATTGGTCTACAGTATGAATTGTGTTAACTTTTTGTACACATATTTTATTTTAATGAGAGGTGACCCTCTAAAAATATTGCAATAGTATACCAAATTGATAAACTGAGAAATTAAATGTTCTTTTTTTGGTTTATTATTCTGATTATTAACACATTTTAAACTCAAAACAATTTAATATACATTCACATTTTCTTTATTTATAACTGTAATGCCAACAGCCAAAAAGCAATTGTGCGGCCTATTTCAGCAATATTTTCAACACTTGATTAAAGTAATAAATAATCAATTGTCTGGAGGGTAAAAATATATGAATGTGTAAAAATGTGGCTAAAATGTATTTCTGAAACGCATGTTGAGACAACTTTTTAACCCATTTATAACACACTTTCCCATCAACAAACAAAGCAAAAAACATGTAATTTAACAAAATATTCTGGCTTATAGTGGAGCGTGCGTTCATATTTGAATAAAGCAACAACAAGAGGTATTATATCAGTTTTAAAATGACTTCATGGATTATTTAATCCCTTTATGAAACAAGATGTGACCGATAAATGCAATACATTTCAAATATGACAAAATGTATACTCTATTAATTTGTTTTTTATGTAACATGTGTTCATCACTTACCACAAATTCCACAATGAAATTGCAGCAAATATCAAGGTCAATAAGAGCCCAAGAAAAATTGTAATGCAAAGGATAACCTGATCCAACTGAAAAGTGTGATACAGGTGACAATAATATTTAATGACACCTTTAAAATTAATTGCACAATATCAGCAGTGTGTGTACTTACGCCTTTAAAGAAAACGAAAACAAGAGCACCGCATAACAGGTGCCAACGCTCCGCTGCGGGTGCAAGCTGGATATGACAATACCTCCGGTTTTCTCCGAAAACAGCCAAGCTAAAAATTGTCTCACTCCAAACTTAAGATGCTTCATCATAGTTATGTTATGTTATGTTTAAGAATGCATTGAAATTGTATTTGAAGTTATATTTAATGGCAATACACCCCCTGTTCTTGCTTACAAATTGGAGTGTTTAATTGTTAACATTCAATTCTAAACAGATTGTTGTGTTTAACAATCTTAAAAATGTTTCTTTGTTTGTTTTCAACAAAAATAAAAATAACAATTTTTCTAAAAGACATTTTTTGAAAGCGGTATTTGAAGAAATATTGCATGAAAAATAAATTAGTATAAGTGTTAATGTGACCAATGAAATACAGTAACTGGCAAATTTTTTTATCACCATTCCTATATACGGTATAGTAATATTTAAACATTGAGTCAGTGCCTCAAATGTAATTGTGCGCCAATAGTATAATACAAGAGGGCGATGATGGCCCTGAATCGCTCACCTGACTCATTAAGATCAGATGAAAACTATTCCTCTATTGTCTACACAATGTTTTTCTATGATTTGACCTAGTGACCTAGTTCCTGACTCTAGATGACCCAAATAAAATCCCAATCCAGATTTCATCAAGATAAACATTCTGACCACAGTTCATAAATATTGGATGAAAACTGTGACCTCTATTGTCAACACAAGGTTTTTCTATTTATTTGACCTAGATTTTTACCCCAGATGACCCAAATACAATCCCACCCAGATTTCATCAAGAATTCTGACCAAATTTCATAAAGGTTGGATGAAAACTGTGATCTCTAATGTCTACACAAGGTTTTTCTATTATTTGACCTAGTGACCTAGTTTTTGACCCCAGATGACCCAAATAAAATCCCAACCCAGATTTCATCAAGATAAACATTCTGACCAAATTTCATAAAGATTGGATGAAAACTGTGACCTCTATTGTCTACAGAAGGTTGTTCTATTATTTGACCTAGTGACCTTGTTTTTGACCCCAGATGACCCAAATACAATCCCAAACCGGATTTCATCAAGATAAACATTTTGACCAAATTTCATCAAGATTGGATGCAAACTGTGACCTCTACTGTCTACACAAACAAATTGTTGACGGACGGACGCACGGACACACGCAGGCAGGCACAACGGACGCCGGACATCACACGATCACATAAGCTCACCGTGTCACTTCATGACAGGTGACCTAAAAACATGTGTCGGAGATAAACATGAACAGTTGTGGTTAAAATCCCATAGAAACAAGGGCTGTTTGTAAAACATGCATGCCCCCCTATATGGGCTATAAGTTGTAGTAGCAGCCATTGTGTGAATACGTTTTTTGTCACTGTGAATGGTGGTGGTGGTGGTGGTGGTGGTGGTGGTGGTGGTGGTTGTAGTAGTAGTAGTAGTAGTAGTAGTAGTAGTAGTAGTAGTAGTAGTAGTAATAGTAGTTGTATTAGTAGTAGTAGTAGTAGTAGTAGTAGTAGTAGTAGTAGTAGTAGTAGTAGTAGTAGTAGAAGTAGTAGTAGTAGTAGTAGTAGTAGTAGAAGTAGTAGTAGTAGTAGTAGTAGTAGTAGTAGTAGTAGTAGTAGTGGTAGTAGTAGTAGTAGTAGTAGTAGTAGTAGTAGTAGTAGTAGTAGTAGTAGTAGTAGTAGTAGCAGTAGCAGTAGCAGTAGCAGAAGCAGTAGCAGCATTACAAGACCAATACTTAAGAATGATCAAATAGAAAAAGGTAACCTAGCACTGGCAGTAAATATGGGGCTCATTTACAGGTCAGATTTGGAATCTCTGCTGTAAAATGAGATTTTGGGAGGCAAATCTGTAATAAAAAGAACATGCATAAACCGTAGTTGTTTCCCTTGTTTGAACCATGCTTAATCCTTACAAGTTTGGAAAGAATTGGATGAAAAATTTGGACTTTATTGCATAAACACCATTTTCTCAATTCAAGGGGAGGTAATTCTGTACTTCATGGCCCGATAATGTTCATTTTTTGTAGGGTTCGTGTCCTCATTGATATAAAGACACTGTGCAAATTTGGAAAGGATCGGACAAAAAATGTGGAAGATTTTTGAAAGTTTTCACAAAATAGGCAAAAACGAATAAACATGCAAAGTTCAACGAGCTCCTGCGGCCATGTTTTTTGACGAATCAAATTTCTTTGAACAACTTTTTCAGGGGAGCCTTTAAAGGTCATCCCTGTGAAATTTTTTGAAAATCTGATTAGCGGTTTCTGACAAGAAGATTTTGAAGGTTTTTACCATATATGGTCATGGCGGCCATCTTGGTTATGTGATCAAATTTTTTGAAATTTAGTTGAAATTGGCTCAATGGTTTAGTAGAAGAAGATGTTTACAAATTGTTTACAGACAGATAGACGGACGGACGGCCGGACGCCGGACGCTGAGTGATCACAATAGCTCATCCCGAGCTATCGCTCAGGTGAGCTAAAAAGTCAATTAATATCCTGATGACCAGCAAGACTGACTCACAATTCTCTTCAATGTACTGATACAAGTGTAAAAATATCACATCAGCTTAAATACATGCCAATATTTTATTCACTTGATCACAACAACATGCCAATAAGTTTCCTACACAAAACAGTGTCAACTTTGCACTTACAAACACCAATAGTGTTAAAGCCAATGCCCATTTTTGAACCCGTTCCTCCATAAAAAGCAAAGTGAAAATGGCTTTTGCAAATAGCATAAAACCAGAACTCACTTGACTGAAGGGGCTGCTGTTGAAACAACATTTGTGCAATTCTATGTTGGCAGCTTATGGTGGGCTGGTAAAGGTAGGTGTCAACAAGGTCTTTTTCGCAGGTAACAGTAGGTGTTTTACGATTTGGTCCATGTTTTGGGCGCCTTAATTGTACATCATGCAACTCATGCTCCTTATCATAATGACGCTTCCTCGTTTGAATGCATTATTAAGCTTTCAAATTACCTGGATTAAATGATTGTGCAATATAAAAATGGCGGCCATTTTCGGTCAGATTTTCAGGCTTTTTGTTCACGAGTTATTTTTTTTCCTCCAGTTTGGCTTTAAAAAATTATGTAACTCCTTTTCAGCTGTTGCCATACAATTTTAGGAACTGCAACAAGTTGCAATTTAAACTGAATGACGATAAAGTTAAATGTTTGCCCAAATTTGCTTGATTCCTGTAGTGTGCCTGTTTACACTGTAATGCCCTGTGATTAAAATAATGATGTATAACAACCAGGTTGAAATGATACAAAAACAAGGATAAATAAAAGGTCACAAAGTTAATGAGTAGGGATGCATTACCGGTAAGGGTTCTGGTTGACAATACTTAGGGCCAGGGTTTTACACTTTCAACATGTTGAACACGTGATTAGCCCAGTGGGGGACAGACTGTGCACTAAGGGGCCAGCTGTAAGTGGATAGGGACTGCATTTTAGGGGTCTTTGAGTCCACAGAAGTGTCCCCTGCCTGATAATTGCTTAATTATTACGCTGGATGTCTTTTGAGAATGTAGCGAGGAGTAAAAATCGTTGGAAGCTGGTGACGCTGTCAGGCGAAATGCAGACTTTCGTTGAGGTTGGGCGTGTGCTAGTGGGTCTACCTTGAGAGGTGCAGATGTTAATGTGGCTTGTTTGACACTTATTTTGTTTCTCATCGAGGAATTCATTTCACTTCTTACAATGGAGATTACAAAGGCATTAACCAATAACTTAATCAACAGGATATTTACCTCATAAGATGATTATGACATATTTGTGATCAGTTGACATGCATAATCTGAATAAACATTTCAGCAGTGATAAAGAAAACTTTAGAAGTCATATCAGCCCCTTGCAATCTTTATTTCACACATATTTGGAGGATGAGTGCATCTTTTTGCAGGGTGAGTGAAAAATGAAAGGCACTCATCTTGCAGGACAAGTGCAGTTTTAATATATATTTGTCCATTGACATGGTCATAAAGCTCTTCAAAAGTGTCATAATAGCTTCCCGACATTTAACTTTCTGTCAGACTATAAAAATATACTACTATCGTATTTTACCATGCATAGCGCGTAGTTTTTTACCTTCAAATTTCAAAATAAAAATTCAGTGCGCGTAATACATTGACACAACGCTTTCCTGGTTGCTAAATTGCAAAAAATTCCATTTCGTAATCGTAAATCTTCACAATTGCTGCCATTTTTTTTATTGCAGAAAACTACACCCTATAATGTTCTAGACTGAAGGGGCCGTTGTCAAAACAACAAATAGCGGGAAACGGTAGGAATGAACGGGGTAGTAACAGTTTTGACAAAAATTAAAAGATGAAAAAAATGTCTTTGTTGGTGTTTTTACACTTCTTCTTTGATTGTTCATTAAAAAAATTGAGGTATATCGATCCCTGCGTCGTCGCGGTATTGTTTGTTAAAGTTTTTGTTGTCATGAAAACTCGTTGATTTACAACGCAAAACGTCTTATTTGAACTGACGCTAATTATTTCAATCATATTTCTCAACTTTGCTATTGCTTTATTTTGATTATTTAATCCAAAGGTTAATGTTAGCAATTCCAAAAATTTGCACTCTATGTGAATTGACAGTTTGATGTCATCAAAGGAAAGCCACTTCCTGTCTGAAGCAATAAAGCGACAAGTTTCTCGCCGACAAAATTGGCTTCCTTTGTCTAGCAATCAACATGCCGAACCAATCGTTTGTTTGTTCCTCAATGGCAATCGTCCAATTAAATAATAGCACGTTCAAAGCTCCGCCTTCAAACCTTTTGCAGAGAAAGGAGGTGGGGTTAAACGGTTAATTGAGCAAGTTTTTTACGTAAGTTGAGTTCCGATTTGCCGAAATTACTTGGCCCTAAGCATTGAAACAACGAATACATTTATCAATGATTTTCCGATCTCTGCATTAATATGCTACCGTGCGAGTATACTACGTAGGTTACAAACCAACAATAGAGATATAGACTAGTTTTATTTTCTTTCAATAGAGACAAACAAATGATATTTGTCTAATGGCTTAACGCTGATAACGCCGATAACGCCAACTGTATAGAATTGAGAGTTCGGGTGTATTGTTTGTCTCGCTATAAATACTAATCAACTAGACGCAGTGAAGGCGCGAAATACCGGGTCAAACTGGATTTAATGGGGAGCATCTCTTAATGGGGAAATATTTTAAGTCGATGAAAAATAAAATGGGATCAACAGACGATTTGTGTAAAATTGGACATTGCAATGTTGCGGGTCTGCAGAAGACTATGTCATACGATGTTGTGAGCGGCAGGTAATGAAAATGTAACACTGTTAAAATGTGAGGAATAGGTAATAGTGGTCGAATTTAACGCGCAGGGGTCTTGAAAAAACACGCGCAGTGCATGGCAATAAGGACATATACAGTGTTCTCGAGAGAATAAATGTTGAAAATATAGTGCTATGCAACCCATGCTCCTGATCGTATTAACGCTCCCTACTTTAAAACAAAAAAATAAGCGCCGGAAAAATTTAGATTAAATGATTGCGCAATTTAAGAATGGCGGCCATTTTCGGCCCAATTTTTAGGTTTTTGGTCTTGAATTCTTTTTTTCCTCCATTTTGGCTTTAAAAAATCGCATGCGCGTTATACATGGGAGCCCGCTATACATGGTAAAATACGGTAGTTATAATACTATGATGATACCAGCATGATGCTAAATCAACCAGTATAAATCAACAAATCTAAAAACTATTATGAAATAAAGATGAAATCAATTTCAATGAAAAGGGTGACTGAGGCAATGTCAAAGACTTCAAAGGAAACTGACAAAATGATAGAAGGCAGCAGAACCTTGCAAACCATCTGTGAAAATAATTATATTGAAATAGGTCTAGAAGACAAACCTCAGTACAATCCCTACCAATTAACATCCCAATGGGAACAAAACAAGGAGCAATTAACTCATTCTGATTGACACCATGAAGGCACACAGGGGTCTGGCCATAAAGAGGCATGTACATGAAACTGTTCTATCTCAAATGGAAATTTTTAACAAGAACAACAGTATTACCCTAAACAGTAAATGATTAAATTAGAAATCACTTTAAAATCAATCTAATTGACAAGCAGGTGACTGCATTGATGTAGAATGATGTAGCCTCTTACTGGCAAAAATTCATTATGTTTTTAACCCTTTGCATGCTGGGAAATTTGTCGTCTGCTAAAATGTTGTCTGCTGAATCTCTAAAATTAGCATTTTTTTAGATTTTTTTCAAATAATACTATCAGAATAGCAAACAGTTTGGATCCTGATGAGACGCCACGTTGTGTGGCGTCTCATCTGGATCCAAACTGTTTGCAAAGGCCTTCAAAATTCGGTTACAGCACTGAAAGAGTTTAACAAACCTAGAAGGTTTCAGAAGGCATCCATTTTCTACAGGCATTTAATCATTATTATAATCTTGATGCCCATTTGTGGACTTATTTAAATCATCCACACGTTTCAACATATTCTGTTAATTGAAAGAACTCACAAAAAGCAATGGGCCTCAAGTCAGCAACACAGGTACAAACCATAAAAAGCCACACAAACTCCACTGGTATCACTGATTTTAAATTGATAATAATAGTTATGCATCATAATGAAATTATATTCCTTTATCGTTTTAATGATACAGTCCACTCTCGTTATCTCGACATCGGATATCTCGATATTCTCGATATGTCAAAGTAAGCTCAATGTCCCAACTTTTTTCCTTCTTTATCTATATAAATAAACATCGCATATCTTGATTTTCGTTATGTCGAATAATTCGATATCTCGATAAAAATTTTGTCCCGAGTCCCGATTTTACATGTATTTACTGTGGTTTATCTCGAAGTGCGAATAACTGTTCCAGTGTCGGCAAAAGGTGCGAAATTTTTTCTTTGATACTTCACCGTCCCGCTTCGCCCGGCTGCTCCCGATACTGTGCGGTAGGAAATTGATCCGTTAATTGCATCAATGATCATACGTGTGTAATGTCGTTAGCCATTAACACTTGAGTAAGGCCTGTCACTTTAACTGTCACATTAACATCAATTAACTGCAATTAATGCACAGCCTGCCGAAAGGCCGAAAGCTTAATTGTTTTTTACAAACAACATTCCAAAATGCATGGAGTTATATTTTTGCGTATATAAACCGTCACAAATTCGTCTTGATTTGACGTCAATTGCATCATAACTTTAAATAGCTACATTAACAGATGTTTACTCGACAGTTGAGAAAAATTATAACCGCATGTGTTAATGCAATTATGTAATACTTAAAACGTCATTTTAAGCATTTAAATAGCAAAATTAATCGTGCCTCGTAAAAACGCGTATATATCAGGTAAAGATTATTATGCCACACGGTGACGGCTTTAGTTAGACCACTTAGCATGTATTTAGATGTTAACAACAGGGTAAATTTTCGTCTCATTTTTCTTTGAAAACGCCTAATCGGATATCTCGAACTCTCGTTATCTCGATATTTTTTCTTGTTCCCGCCGACTTCGAGATAACGAGAGTGGACTGTACTTAATTTAACCAAAGAGTAATGCATTTGCAACATTTTGAAAAATACATTCAAACACACACACGTTTGCAGACAAAAATCATCAACTCAGCTTGAGGTGCACCCATTTATTTACATGGCAATTGTTGACTTCAACATTTTCAATATATTCTAACTATTCTTTGAACTTATAAGCCCCATATCTGAGCAAATCAAGTCCTGGACATGTTGAAGGCTTTGAGAACCAAGTTCAGATGTGTCCTGGTCTGATGAAGCCATTAAACCATCATTATAACACTCCTCTACAGAGTGCTCATCTTAATCATAAATAATTATAAGGGAACATAAATTCCGAAGACTGAATAAGATTTACAAATCCTGCAGTCATTCTTGGTCTGGTTACCAAGAAATATGACAAATATGCAAAGAAAAATCTCATCAACCTCATGCTAATATTATTCCACTTACAAACTGGGAGAAAAAAATGCCAAACTGAAAAAGAATGCATAAGAGATTTACAAACCAGTCTTATTCAAGGTGGCTGACCAAATGAATAAATAAGCTGTGTGCCTCAGTAGGCTACATCTTACTATTTAATCATGTGGAAAATCTCACCCACACTCCAGTTAATTGAATTCATTATAACTTGTGGAGATAAGTGATTTTCCAAATTCCCATACCTTTGTTGGCTGAGTTAACCTTATCTAACTTCACTTGAACTTTTTTGCTGGAGCCCTTGATCTATCTTGTGTGATTGATGGACTGGAAACAAGTAGCCCAAGGTGATGTGTAGCCGGATGTGGCTCACACCGGGTTTCAATGAAGACAATCAAATAGCCCTCCAATCACTCAATTAACCTTTCACCAAGTAATTGGGAAATTGTTGGGTAAGTTATGGCTCTCATGCCAGTAATTGAAGCTACTCAATAAAGTGTTTGTATAGACCAATCAATTCTGGTCATATGTATACTGTCCAACACGAAAAAAATCAACCTCTTAAAGCTTTTTTCGGATTTCTTGTTTACTGATGCTGAGAATAATCCTGCATTCAGTGCACACTATTGTTACATCAGGCAAGAATTGGGTTTGAGATTGCTGATTTATTTCTTACAGAATAATGAATCATAAAATCTAACACATAATTATCATGGACATATGTTGCATGCTCTTAGTGGACCAGTAACCACAATTATAAGTCTGTAAAATACTTCAGATTATAATACAATATTTATTATTCATAAGCCCAGTTTCTAGTGAGGGGTCAGTCTTGACAATAATCCCCTCAAATCCACTTTCGTGTACTTCCCAAGACTCCTTTGTACCTGACAATGGACCCTTTCATGTCCAACAGCCCTATGACCTTGGTGTAACCAGATCAAAAGGATGGCCCCTATAGAAATGATCAGCCTAATTAGATAATAATCATGAATAATTAGTAACTTACAGGAAGGGCATGGCTATAAACAAGACCTTAGATTGACCTAAAGTGACTTAAACATTAGGCCATTTGTCATATTTCTTTGATATTTTGTTATGGGCCATCATGAAATTTTGATAAATGTTTGTTAATGTTTAGAAGCCATTGATGCAAGTATCTGGGTAATGCTGCTTTAAGGAATGTTTTTGTGATGTCTGTGTTTCCGTCTTAGAATAATTATTTAAAATACAGTCCAAACTGCCTGAGCGACCGCCTGTTAATAGCGACCATCAGTCAATAACGACCACACCGATTTCCTCCCGAACGATTTCGCTATATATTGAACCTGCGAATAAAGCCCACCTGCGAACAAAGACCAAAGACCACCCTTTTACATTCCCAAAAGTCCATTTTGATAGCTTACAACGACCGCTGCAATCATAAAAATCAACAATTTTGCAACTGTCAAAAAACAAAAATGGCCGCCGTGACGCTGTGTAGTCACGTGATACACATCTTACCAGTGGACTCGTCGGTCGCTATGGAAATATTGGCAAGTGACAGTTTATTGCACTCGATAGCAGTTGTTTGTTTATTTAACACGCATTGCTAATTGGTAGTCGCCTGCTTCTTTTATGCATTTGACAGTTTGTCAAAAGTGTAAAAATACTGCCTTTGTATTAAAGTGACTCGCGATAAATGTATTAATTGCTGTAAATATCAAAGACAAGTTTGGGGCTTTCATAAACTCATTAAGGAAATTAACGGTTTTATATCAATAACGATGCCTGAAATACAAACATTTTGATAGCCATTCCCTTCTTACATTTCTCCTTGATAAGACGTGCATAGATTATAGACAAGTAATCAGTTCAATTTAACCATCATGGCTTTCAAGCGTAAGTTCTTGATGTTGGAAGAACGCGTTGCGGTCCTTAGTTTGTTAGTTAAAGGACACAGTTGTAGACGAGTGGCTAGTGATCTTGGTGTAGGCAAAACTCAAATCCAGAACAGTCTGAATTACATGTAAATATACATGTATGTCAATAATTATTTATAAATGTATATGATTAATGAAATAAATAAAAAATATAAGGGAATGGAAATGATAAAAACAAAACTGTGTTTTCAATCCTTTATTTATTATACATGCATAAGTATTCAAACATTTATACAAAAGAGCACATACATAGATAAGGTACCTGTTAAAATACTACTACAGTCCAACCTGCCCGAGCGACCGCCTGTTAATAGCGACCAACAGTCAATAACGACCACACCGATTTCCTCCCGAACGATTTCACTATATATTGAACCTGCGAATAAAGCCCACCTGTGAACAAAGACCAACGACCACCCTTTTACATTCCCAAATCTCCATTTTGATAGCTTACAACGACCACTGCAATCATAAAAATCAACGATTTCGCAACTTTCAAAAAACAAAATGGCCGCCAGGACGCTGCATAGTCACATGATACACATCTTACCAGTGGACTCGTCGGTCGCTATGGAGATATTGGCAAGTGACAGTTTATTGCACTCGATAGCAGTTGTTTGTTTATTTAACATGCATTGCTAATTGGTAGTCGCCTGCTTCTTTTATGCATTTGACAGTTTGTCAAAAGTGTAAAAATTTGCCTTTGTATTTAAGTGACTCGCGATTAATGTACTAATTGCCGAAAATATCAAAGACAAATTTTGGGCTTTCATAAACTCATTAAGGAAATTAACGGTTTCATATCATTTACGATGCCTATTAAAGACAAACATTTTGATAGTCATTGTCTTCTTAAATTTCTCCGTAATAAGACGTTCATAGATTATAGAAAAGTAAATTGTCAGTTCAAGTTAACCACATGGCTTCCTTGCGTAAGTTCTTGACCTTGGAAGAACATGTAAAGGTCGTTAGTTTGTTAGGTAAAGGACACAGTTGTAGACGAGTGGCTAGTGATCTTGGTGTAGGAAAAATTCAAATTCAGAGCATTTTAAAGCGTAAACACAAGATTATGGACGAATTAGAGGAGAACGTAAACTGTGAAAGTAAACGTCCTAAGCGTGAGTCGGAATTCGCGTCAGTGAATGACTTATTGCATAAGTGGTTTGTTGACGCAAGTGCAAGGCTCTTGCCTGTGTCTGGACCTATGATCCAGGAGAAAGCCTTGAAGTTTGCGTGTGAGTTAGGATATTTGGACTTTAAGGCTAGCAATGGCTGGCTCAAGTCGTTTGTAAAAAGAAACAGCAACATGTAATAAATATACAAATGTAAAACAAAACTGTGTTTTCAATCCTTTATTTCATTATACATGCATAAATATTCAAACATTTAAACAATAGAGCACATACATAGATAAGGTACCTGTTAAAAAACTACTAGCATATTTTGCAAAGTTTCGATCGACCCTGCAAATAAAGACCACCTGTGAACAAAGACCACAACGACCAAATCCCTTGAGTGGTCTTTATTGACAGGTTGGACTGTAGTTTGTTTTGCAAAGTTTCAATCGACCCTGGGAATAAAGACCACCTGTGAACAAAGACCACAACGACCAAATCCCTTGAGTGGTCTTTATAGACAGGTTAGACTGTATTAACAAATAAAATGGTTGTTATTGAACAAGGTTACATTCATGAATAAGATATGTATGATTGTCAGCCAGTAGGCGCTATTAAGGAACTGAATTGTGTGTTATGTGACATTTTGAAATAGAAATCCCATCTGATGTATTTCTCTTCAAATGATTCAAGGACTTTTCATGAACATCATGAACAGTTTATATACAGATCATGAACTCAAAACCTTGAAATGCCATGTTAAAGAAATGATTCATGAATCCCACTGAAAACAGGTTGGATGAAACTTGGTAAGACGAAAAACTTATATTAAGTCATATACAGTTTCAACACTTTACTTTTCTGGCACTAAAATCAGTCTAGTGAAACCCCTTCTTTCTTTTGGGATCCTGGATGTTCATACTTGACTAAAAACAGTCTCAGAGTTATTTATTGCAAAATTGTTAAATGAGACATTTTTTAAACAGTATAAAAAGGCAAAAAATAGCATTTAAATCACCGTTTCTTCCCTGAACCGAAATAAAAAAGCGACTTTTTGATTTGATTTAAAAAATTACTTCAAATTTACCATCTGCTTCGTATTTTAATCATTATTTATCAATGGCACATTTTTGAAAAAACGTTTTCAAAATAAGCAATAAGCTCAAATAATCAAAGTCAGTTACTCTTAAGTTTTCATTATTTTATTTTTTGTCAAATGACTGCAGGTAAAAGGTTAGACTTTTTACACATCTTGTTTTCCAACGAGTGAAAAGTGATGGTAACAAACTGAAAATCTATTGTTTCTTACACAATTGATGGCCCAACCCCCAAGTTTTTGTTCATGGACCTGTTGCCATTATTGTCTAGCAGAATTTGGCCTCTAACCTTTGTTGAATAATTTTTCACCTAAATTAGAATTTAATCACTTAACTTTCAGTAAAAACTGTCTCCTGTCACAAAAAGGAAGCATCATGTGACCTTTAAATATGTAAATGAGTTCTTCTGATAATGAATCCACTCAAATACGACTATGAAACTCGACTGTAACTAAAGCAGACAATCTTATGCAAATTCAGATTTCCAGTTTTAAAAAAGCACGTTTAAAATTTAACTTATTGTAACAGAAATTAAATTTATCTGAACTTGAACAATTGTCTAACTTTAAAAGAATATCAAACAAGGGCTGTTTGTAAAACATGCATGCCCCCCATATGGGCTCTTCATTGTAGTGAGAGCCATTGTGTGAATATGTTTTTTGTCACTGTGACCTTGACCTTTGACCTAATGACCTGAAAATCATTAGGGGTCATCTGCCAGTCATGATCAATGTACCTATGAAGTTTCATGATCCTAGCCATAAGCATTCTTGAGTTATTATCCAGACACCATTTTACTATTTCGGGTCACCGTGACCTTGACCTTTGACCTAGTGACCTGAAAATCAATAGGATCATCTGCGAGTCATTATCATTCTACCTATCAAGTTTCATGATCCTAGGAATAAGCGTTCTTCAGTTATCATCCGGAAACCATTTTACTATTTCGGGTCATCGTGACCTTGACCTTTGACCTAGTGATCTGAAAATCAATAGGGGTCATCTGCGAGTCATGATCAATCTACCGATCAAGTTTCATGATCCTAGGCCTAAGCGTTCTTGAGTTATCATCCGGAAACCATTTTACTATTTCGGGTCACTGTGACCTTGACCTTTGACCTAGTGACCTCAATATCTATAGGGGTCATCTGCGAGTCATGATCAATCTACCTATCAAGTTTCATGATCCTAGGCCTAAGCGTTCTTGAGTTATCATCCGGAAACCATTTTACTATTTCGGGTCACTATGACCTTGACCTTTGACCTAGTGACCTGAAAATCAATAGGGGTCATCTGCGAGTCATGATCAATCTACCTATCAAGTTTCATGATCCTAGGCCTAAGCGTTCTTGAGTTATCATCCGGAAACCATTTTACTATTTCGGGTCAACGTGACCTTGACCTTTGATCTAGTGACCTCAAAATCAATAGGGGTCATCTGCAGTCATGATCAATGTACCTATGAAGTTTCATGATCCTAGGCCCAAGCGTTCTTAAGTTATCGTCTGACAACCACCTGGTGGACGGACCGACAGACCGACCGACAGACCGACATGAGCAAAGCAATATACCCCCTCTTCTTCGAAGGGGGGCATAAAAATGTTACATGCAAATAATAAACTTTGTTTAAACATTGTTGAAAGAAGCATTGCATTGCAATGACAAGTTATACAAAATACTATTATGGTTACAGAAAGATATCAAGGATCACAAAAGGCGCAGGTTGGGTACTGCACAAAAGGGGTAGGACGGAAAGCACAACCAGATTGGGGCCATATTTTTAATTATTTCATAAGTCTACGAATTATCCAAACCCTGCACTGGTAATAAAGGTCTTTCTAAGAACAGTCTTTTGATTTTCCATTACCACTAGCAAACGTATACAACATAGAACAGATTTTTACATGTTTGTTTTATACCAACCTAGAGGGGCGAGTGTGGGGGGGGGAGGGGGCACTAAAAAGCAGCAGGATAAAGCACCCTTCTATTTTTCTCAAGATGTTCTAACAACTGTTTTACTCACTGACTGTGTAATAATTTTCAAAATTACTGGATATATATTTATAAGTTCATCAAAAACAAGCTCATCAAATGGTCACTTACATGAGCAGCTATTTTGTTAAACACTGCTTTTAGCTGATATTATTGCTTTTTAATAGAGATTGAAAACTTTACTTTGAAATGGAATAATTCCTAGCTCACTTCCTGTCTGATATTTATAGTGTCATGCATAAGAATTTTTACAATATCCAAGTACACTGAGTCAATATTTATAGAATATTCAGGCAAAGTATGTCAATACAATACATCAAACAAGGGCTGTAAAACAGGCATGCCCCCCATATGGGCTGTCAGTTGTAGTGGCAGCCATTGTGTGACTACGTTTTTTGTCACTGTGACCTTGACCTTTGACCTAGTGAACTGAAAATGGGCTGTCAGTTGTAGTGGCAGCCATTGTGTGAATACGTTTTTTGTCACTGTGACCTTGACCTTTAACCTAGTGACCTGAAAATCAATAGGGGTCGTCTGCAAGTCACGATCGATGTACCTATTAAGTTTCATGATCCTAGGCGTAAGCGTTCTTGAGTTATCATCCGGAAACCATTTTACTGGTTCTAGTCACTGTGACCTTGACCTTTGACCTAGTGACCTGAAAATCAATAAGGGTCATCTGCGAGTCATTATCAATGAACCTCTGAAGTTTCATGATCATAGGTGTAAGCATTCTTGAGTTATCATCTGGAAACCATTCGGTGGACGGACCGACGGAGGGACGGACCGACGGACAGACCGACCGACATGAGCAAAACAATATACCCCCTCTTCTTCGAATAACAACATTAATAACATTTATTACAATAAAAAGCATAACATATATAACAAAAGTAGAATAAAACAAAAAGGGGGCGCAAGTGCTGATGCAGATGGTGAAAACCAATCAAAATGCCATCAGTTGAAACCAAACTGCATTCAATGCAAGAATGGCCATGCTAATTCCATCAGGCCAAGTTAATTGGTCTCCAGTATTTTTATAGTATTTTACTTCAATAAAACTGAAGTGTGTCCTGTCCATCTTCAAGAGATTTTAGCACCATAAGAATTGTCACATTTATTTCACAATAAATTCCCCAAAGTCCGTGAAACTGAGGGCTTGTCAGGTCTCTGGTTTCATGGCTATATTCACATCGGACATTCTTGTGTCAGGCAGAGCCTTCAATACCATGCACAGATGTGCTGTGAAATTATACTATGCAATTTCAAATTAAGGAGATAAGATTTATTTCCATGGGCTGCTTTGCCTGATTGCATGTTTGAGAGGCCATGCAACAATATCAGCAAGTGAACCCTAACGAAAAACAAATTAACTACAACAAAACAAACATTGCATGGGTCAGTGGACTTCAATGCCATGGCAGTTGTTCTTGCAGCTAGGAACAAAACTGTCCAATTTTAAATGGTTGGCTTGAAAACCAGTCCACCCAGCATTAATTGAAAACCAGTCAGGGATAAATGGGGAAAATAAGTGAAATATAAATCAAATCTGGCAGATAAAATGATCCACAAAAAGCTTCTTCAAAACTTGGACATCCCAAATGTCAGTGAAATGGGAAATAATGAGTTGAAAGAACCACACAGTGTGAAATCCTACAGAGAAATAATAAACAAAATGTCATCCTGTTCATTAATGTCCTTCCATTTTGTTTGAAGTCTTTAATGGCACAAACTATAATTTACTAATTCTGATCAATCTATAGAATAAAAACAAATGCCTCTGTAAAAAAATTATGTAGAAGGTAATGTATGCACACTCACCGTTTCACATGAAAGTTTCATGTTGACAAACAAAAACATATCCTACATGAATTTTGTAATGTTGCATTTATGAATTGAATTAGGATTTACTTACCAATTTCTAAACAATTTTATTTGAATCACCTTTCCCAAAAAAACTGTTTCTTGATGACACAAGAAGATGGTTTCAGAAATATTGAAATGAAACATGGCTAAAAAAACAGATGATAACAATGAATTACCTTTGCCACTATGGTGGCATTAAATAACCATCATAAAAGTATCAATAAACAATAAATTAAATGTGTGGTTCCAGTTTGACCCTGCAATAGGGACCCAGCCCCTTATAGTTATCCTGACCCCTTGCATTAAATAAGAGAGCTCCCAGAGCCCTAAATGTCCTCTGACCCCTTCACACCATGACCCTATCTGGGGCCAGTGCTTATGTATCCAAAGAATATTTATTACACAAATTGAACTTTTAAGCCAAATAAGAGCTCTTTAGGTACAAAAGAAACTAATATTTATTAAACATTTGCATTTTTCACTTAAGCATTATAAGTAAGGGCTACAAAAAGACCAATTGTGCTAAACACTAGATGCATTGTGTGAATTGTAATATACAGTGTTTTGGGGTTTATAATGTCAACACTAATTTGATGTTAAGAGTGGTTTATGGGAAAGGCCCTCAAAAGTGGCCCTGTGTTAAATATTTGAGTCCAGTGTTCCTGGATTATTGATTTAAGGTGCGAACAAGGTAGGAATAACTGGCTGTTGATGTCCCTCATGGGTACATGTGATATATGGCCAGGGACCTGTGTAGAACCCTTTCATGTGTCCCACATCACATGGGCCAGTGGGCCTTCAATGGCCTCACAGTCCCTGGGTTATTACTAGTGTTCTCATAAGTCTGTCAAGAAAACAAATTAGCTGTCAGCCATAATCTGTTTGAAAGTAAAAAGACAGGGCTTAATCTTTATAACTTTGTACACAAACTTGTGCTTAATTACATTTTGAGTTATATTTAAGACCTTAAAGTTTACAACCCTAGCAAACAGATGTTATAATGTTCCATATTTATGTAACACTAACTCAGGTGATTCCAAATGCAATTAGCCTGCTTAACGCAAATTACATTTTCATTAATTTTTTCCTTTTATCTTATTTAAAAAATATATATTGATTTCATAAAAATATCAGTTTTACTTGACACATAAATTTGTAAACATGTAAAAGTTGTAATTTACATTTCAAGGTTTAATATTCATTGATATTTTCATTGCCAATTGTCCTCATCAAGCTGTTGTAAAACTGACATTGTTTAACAAATCCCAGCCATTGATAAATTTCCTGCAATCATGTATTCTAAGAAATATGTCTTTAGTACTTCATTTAAAACCATGTGTGAAAAATAGACAATAGTGTTACTGCTTTGAGCTACATGTACCTAAACAAAGATTTACAGGCTACGTTGGAAATTACCAAACAATCTGTTCAGAACAGGTTTAACCGGAGAGTCACATTTCCAGACAGGAAGTGTGACAGATTTTTAATCAAGCACACCCTCACTACTTCCTCTTCAGAAAAAGGAAATGAGTCTTGTAACTTTTTTGTGATTTAATTAATCTGTGAATTCCACCATCAGGGCTGGTCATTCCACTTGAAAGGGGCCATACATAGGGACCAGCAGCCATGTGTACTGTTGGACTCTCACTTATATTGAGTGCTGCAGTGTTTTAAGTGGACTGGTCAAGATTGTGCATCAATCAGAAGGTTTCTGTAAATTACACTTCATGACAATTGTCACCAATTGAACACAGAAAAGGATTTTACACCAGGAAGCTACAAATAATAATGCAATGCAGAGTTAACATATGTAATGCAAAATTCAAACAAGCAAATAGAAAAATTGTGAGAAAATTATATGCGGAGACAAAAAGGAAGATTAAGCAACACAATGACATCATTCAAATATGTCAATAGCACTGATTCTTATATTAAAAATGCAAAATTGAATCAGCTTTATTTGTCTTAGAAATTTACTAATTTTTTGTTGTTTTGAATTTAAGAAAAAGGGTAAACAAAGAAGATCTGACAAAATGACCAACTACCATCAGAAAGGTAAGGAACAGGCCACCTCTTCAGAAATGTTAAAATTATTATCTTGAAGCTCCAACTTAAAATGTAAATCCATATCCCCCAAGGGTTTCCACACTATTTTCTAGTGTACTATCACTAGGAACTGGACTCCCTGCTGCATGGTGCCCAGAATTGCCTGACAGTGATTTACTGCAAATATCACTAACTTAAAATTTTCCAAGACACCAACTGTGGGCAATAATAGCTGCTAATGCAAAAATTATCAAAGCACCTTGGGTGATTTTCATGTGAACAAATCAAATGGAAACCTGAAAATAAATAAGGGCTAACATATCTTAATTACCATGATAATGCATGCCCAGAGTGATTATATTTGATAGAGCCACAGTGATTGGGCATGGCAGTACAGTGATAGGGTGTAATAAAGATAATTGGTCGCAGTTAATTAGAAACAGTTGCAAATGTCCAGTGAATCAGTTCTAGAAAACACTAGTTTGATGATTTTAAAACATCAAAACTCATTTATATTCTTAAAGGTCTGAAGCCATTTTCAGTTTCCCATTTCTTTCACATGCTGTGTTAAAAAGAGACTTAATAACAAAATACTGTTCTTTAGTTATGTTTAATTTATAATTATCACCTTTTATGTCATCTGTAACAATAATCTGACTAATCATAACAAAATCAAGACTAGTTATTATGCTTGCAACTAGTTTTTTTTTATACATACATGATTATAAATTGAATTGTTATAAAGCATGCTTTATCATGTATTTATGGTTATGAAAGGGCAGAAATTTGAATAATTTCCATTAAATACAAGGGCTGTTTGTAAAACATGCATGCCCCCCATATGGGCTCTTCGTTGTAGTGAGAGCCATTGTGTGAATATGTTTTTTGTCACTGTGACCTTGACCTTTGACCTAGTGACCTGAAAATCAATAGGGGTTATCTGCCAGTCATGATCAATGTACCTATGAAGTTTCATGATCCTAGCCATAAGCATTCTTGAGTTATCATCCGGAAACCATTTTACTATTTCGGGTCACCGTGACCTTGACCTTTGACCTAGTGACCTGAAAATCAATAGGGGTCATCTGCGAGTCATGATCATTCTACCTATCTAGTTTCATGATCCTAGGAATAAGCGTTCTTCAGTTATCATCCGGAAACCATTTTACTATTTCGGGTCACCGTGACCTTGACCTTTGACCTAGTGACCTGAAAATCAATAGGGGTCATCTGCGAGTCATGATCAATCTACCTATCAAGTTTCATGATCCTAGGCCTAAGCGTTCTTGAGTTATCATCTGGAAATCATTTTACTATTTCGGGTCACTGTGACCTTGACCTTTGACCTAGTGACCTCAAAATCAAAAGGGGTCATCTGCAAGTCCTGATCAATCTACCTATCAAGTTTCATGATCCTAGGCCTAAGCGTTCTTGAGTTATCATCCGGAAACCATTTTACTATTTCGGGTCACTGAGACCTTGACCTTTGACCTAGTGACCCGAAAATTAATAGGGGTCATCTGCGAGTCATGATCAATCTACCTATCAAGTTTCATGATCCTAGGCCTAAGCGTTCTTGAGTTATCATCCGGAAACCATTTTACTATTTCGGGTCACCGTGACCTTGACCTTTGACCTAGTGACCTCAAAATCAATAGGGGTCATCTGCGAGTCATGATCAATGTACTTATGAAGTTTCATGATCCTAGGCCCAAGCGTTCTTGAGTTATCGTCTGACAACCACCTGGTGGACGGACCGACCGACAGACAGACCGACCGACAGACCGACATGAGCAAAGCAATATACCCCCTCTTCTTCGAAGGGGGGCATAATAATTAGAAACCTTAAAAAAAGAATTCAATAAAACCATTGCATATGGCACATTCTGCATTGCTGAAATAACCAAATTCCAATATGGCATAAAAGCGATATTAAATTGATTAAGAGATTTATGGCTGTCATAATTATAGCCTTCTAATTGCTGGTAATTTATTATGGTCTGGTGACATTTGAACACACTCTGCTAGGCCAGATGTCATATGGGCTGAATTAATTGGGTGACAACGGCACAATTTATGAAAGTGCATTTAAGAAGGAATCTGAAAAGAAAATTTAATACAATTTTTTAAAAGAATTATTTCAAAGACAGGCTGTAATTTGAAACTATCAATTAAATGACTGGAAAATGAAACAATTACTGTTTGAGTTGTTTCCACTTTATTAAACATTTTTATCGTGAATGAACTAATAGAATTCACAATTTGGAAAATATATTTTATAGAATGAAAACTTTGTATTTACATTTTTATGTTTAAAATACATATCAATTACCCACACAACATTATATGCCTGGTTCATTTCTGAAGAGATAGGAAGATAGGAAGGGTAAATTTTAATTTAGATCCTATTTCTGGAACCACATAATAATTCCTGGGTAACAAAACGTAATCAGCTTTAAGCCCAGCCATCAGGCTTATCAGCAAATATCAAGTTATGGGGACAATGTTGATACAATTGGCAGGAAGTGCTTACATAGGGGACACTTTAGGGAGCTTCTGTATCAGGTCCTATCTAAACACCTTCCACTTGTTACATAAGCAATGTTTTGCAACCCCTCTAACCTTGTGCAACACTAATTTTCATCTAATGAAGTTGGAGTACAGGTAATTATCATCTGAAATTCACCCCACTTGGAAAAAGAGTTTGTGTCCGGTGGGCTGCATTCTCTGTGGATTTGATTGCATTTATTGGATCAGTAAATTAGCCCCTAATTGAAGCAGGACCATTCCAAGACATTTTAAGGATCTGCAAAGTGTCTTAATTTGTTTGAGTAGTAATTCTAGCTGGCCACTGGGGATTTATGGTTGAATTTCCAGTCCCCAGCCAGACTATGCTAGGGTACCTGGCAATCCAGAACCAATCATAGATCAATTAACACAATTACATTACCAACCTTAAAGATAGATTAGAATGTCCATGTGAACAGGTCATATGAGTGGGCAATATGGGTATGCAAGTTCAGTAGGCGGCATGGTCATAACCAATCTAAGTACTGACTTTACATTTATAAATTATTTGAATATCTAAACAATAGACAAGATATATTTAAATTTTCATTGCCATGGTCTTCTAATGAATTTTCAAATGTACAGTTTGCATATTGCAGTATAACCTTTACATTAGATTTGCATCCTTCATTATTTTGCAAAACTGTTATTTCCATCTTTTTTAAACGTTTTTTTTGTGCATAAATTTCATTTAAATTTAATTAACTCAGTAAATATTTTTGTTCAATACTTAAGGCCGCCATTGCAATTTTACCCTGTTTGACGATTAAAATTTGCCAAATGCAATGTAAACCCCTACTTATAGGGGTCCTCTAGTTTTCAAGCAGATACTAATAATTGAGTAATCAATTAAATTATAGTGATCATGTACCTCTTTTTTCCTCATATTGCAAGTGCCTTCCTGTGCTTTTCCCACCTATTTGGAAATGGTGCCAGTCCCTTTTTGGAAACCTTTAATTGGGCATTTTTAGGCCTCATATGGGAAAAATATATACTTTTTCAATTGGGAATGCTGCCGAATTTGAATGTAAAAACTCTGCTGTCTACTGTATTCCAACATGGCGGCCTACTGTATTCCAACATGGCGGCCTACTGTATTTTTATTTTCTTTTAATAGTGTAGGAATCCAATATTAACCCATTTATGCCTAGCGTCTAGAAAAAGGCCTTGGCAAACAGCCAAGACCCAGATGAGACACCGCATCGCGGAGTCTCATCTGGGTCTGCACTGTTTTCTTAAAGGAATTTCTGTGAGAAATATTCTAAATATAATAATAAATATACTAGACATCCCTAATTTTGGAAATAAATTGATCCAATTTAGAAGGATGGGAGCGTCCACTAGGCATGAATTAATTAAAAATGATTGCTTTTTTTCTCCTACATTGAACATTTTCTAATTAAATTTCGAATATAAATAAATACAACAAATTTTCATGTTAGGTCCATAAGTCAATTTATAGTTTGTTACTTTGAATAAATCTTCTGAACATTCATAAATCAAATCTTTGAAGGTAAATTTATATCTGATTGCTATAATTCTGTTTCAACTGGAAATAGGAGATGCCCATTAAAATCCTGTCCAGTATTGTTCCTAATTGACACCTTCAAGAGGTATCAAAATTGCATGTGCTTAACAGGATCAAGTGGTCGTTATTAAAAAGCCACTTTTCAATGCATGACATACTAACTTGCATCAAATTTGTAATCTCATAAAGACTCTGTCCTAGGGATCACCTTTTGATTGACCCCTTATTCAATTTCAACTGACAACTCAAGATGCTCTATTTCAAAGGAAACATTGCAACCAGTGACAATAAAAAAAGCATTTCAGATTAATTCATTGAAGCTTAAAAAGCTGCAAACTGTTTTTGCCATCTAAAACCACAGCATGATTTCCAAGATTGACCCTGTCTGTTGTAATTTTCATTCTGTCCCTACCTGTGACAAATTTCCTCATCAATTTGAGCATGCCCCTATCACACTACACAAGACAGCCACAGGTAAGGTTAAATGTGTTTTTGCTATCAGGGTCAAGGTGCATATTAATTCTCATAATTAGCTGGTGCTCTGTACAATATGCTCTCCCATCCTCAAGGCCCTGGTGACTTTTTCCCTGACACCAGGTCCTGCCAGCAACATGTTGGGATTTAAATTTGCAGTGATCTCTGTAACACTGAGCCCTGGGTTTCCCTTTCAGGATGCAGCCCCTTCTTGGGAGAGATACTGAGGTCAGGCCATTAGCAGTGTCAATCCTAATTGGATAAGGTCGAGAAATGGGGTCAGACCCCTAAAGGGCAAGCTGATGCCAAAGGACAAGATTGTAAGTGTCAGGTTCCTGATTTATTCACTCAGGAAAAAATCCAGAAGGTGATTTGCCTTTAACCCAAACTTCAGGTGTTAACAACCCTTTGTGGAAAGAATGTGATCAATGTGTTGCAACTTGCCAAAGAAAAAAGCAAATGAAAATGGCCATTGCCAAGAAATCTATTCCAAATAACATTAATTTTGTAATGTGTCTGTCAGATATTAAAAAAACATAACTCCAAATTAATTTGTACATGCAATTTTTAATAAAACCTCAAATATGATCCTTTGGTTGCCGTCTACAAACTTTTTTTTAATCCTTTCACCTGAAAAATATTTATTAAAAAGTGAACATCTACTACTAAAATAGAGTTTAAATTGCTTAATCTTCTGCAACCCTATTTATCAATAAATAATTAATACAATAAATACAGGGATTTTCTAGCCATTTTGTACTGATTGACAACTTAAGGGAAACAACTCCAATCTAATAAATTAGATTAAAGACACTAAAATTACCTCCCATTTCATTCTTCATTCATCCCTGGGCTTTTTTTCCTTCTAAGAGAATGGCTGTGGACGGCCATTTCACAATTTCGACATGGATATTTCACAAATGTAGCAAGGCCACAATACTTGACAAATGTTGACCTCAATGTAAGTGGTAATTTGTTGAAAGAAAGGTTCAAGACAATAAAAATATGATTTTAATGCATTATTTAAAGACATTTTAATATGATGCAAGTATTAAACATGATTTTAGTATGCTAAATCTTAACCAACTGAATTTTCTATTTTTACAAGTTCATGACTTGTTTTCTCACAGTTTTCAGAAGTTTGCAACTCATTTTTTCACAATTTTGAAAAGTTCGAGACTCATTTTTTCACAAAGTGAGCCAAGGCTACTTCACAAAACCAGGAAAAAAGCCCTGCATCAATTTACCTAAAGTGTGAACAATTTAATATCGTGAAACATTCACGTAAATACATAAATCAATAAACTAGAACAAAGTTTGATTGAATTTCCTAAGAATGCCTTTATGAGCAAACTGATTATGGATCAGACTTTTCGGCTTTTTTATACTCAACTTTTCACTGTACAGTATTTAAGAGAACTTGATAATAGGCTTGCAATCATTCTTACATCTGATAATCAGGTCAGTACTTAATGACGTCGTGAAGACGCAGGAACGACCTGTACAAAAAACTCTCAAATACAACTACATATGACAAAATGAAGAGAAGAAAAGGAGGAGTGGGGGAAAGGGAAAAAAATGTGTTCCCTTAGGAACTGAAGGCATAGACTGTCATAATGTAACAGTCTGGAATATGCTTCAAACCTAAAAAAGCATGCTAATTATTGCTACATTATGTGGAAGACATGCACAACACCAAAACATTTCAACTTACCATTCGACTGCAGTACAGCAGGGTCAACCCTCTTGCTGTCTTTCTCGGCTTTGTCAACAGAGCTGTTCTCAGACCTGTCGCGTCTCACCATCTGAATCATGCCATTGCCAGGGTAGACCTCGTCTGGGGGCAGAGAGGGGCCATTGCCAGCAAGATCCTTCAGGTCTCGCCAAACGATGTGCTGCTCCTTTCTCTCTGACTGACCCATTAAAGCCCCATGTGACTTTGTCGTCCGAAGTATACCTTGAACTGGTGCGACGTGGAGATTCGGATTGGAGTTCAAGACTGGTCCAGAGAAGTAACGATTGAATACGACCTTCTTTCCAGCTGTGTTAATTGCCCGAGAATTAGGTTTATTCAATGCATGTATTTGTTGTTTCAATGGATCAGGGTTATTGTCTCTAGGTTTCTGCACAGCTCTGATACGTTTTGGTCCAAGAAATGCATTGAATTTTGCTCTTATGGCATTTGTGTCGATCTTTGGCATGGCAAAACCTTCCAAACCAGCTGGTGTCATCAAATCGACATTTGACATTGTTTTTAGCAGTGTCTCTTTCTTATTCTCAGCAGCTATTTCACCATTCATACTATTAATGTTTCTTTCAGTCAGTCCTTTGTAAAGATTTTTGCCAAAAACACACTCATCTACTGGTAAAGGTCCTGTAAGACCAAAGCCCTTGTATTCTGTTAACATGCATGTTGTTAAGTCTCCATTATTCTCTGTCTGAGTATTAAACTGCGTAGTCAAACCTGGCCCCATGTATTCTTTAAATTTCTCTTTCCTTGTCCCCTTGATTTTATTTCTTTCTCGTTTTGACTTCCTCTCCTTGTTGTTTCTTTCTAGTCCAACATTTTCTTTGTCTTTCAATTCTCGAAGTTCCTCGCTATGGGTGTATATATTTTCATTTCTTGCCATTTCTGTCTTCCAACCAGACTTCTTTTTGTCACAAGCCCAATTCTGATGAATGTTTATGTCTCTTTGCTGTAAACCCTGATTAGATTTTACTAAAGGTGTAGAAGTGCACAGTGGAAGAGGGTTCCCATTGATAGTGCACATAGTTATTGACGTCTGATTTATAAATACAGAAGAACACTCAAAGTCCTTGCCAGCAAATACCCGCTTTATTCTTCCTGCATGGACTGGTGTTGATGAACATAATGGTTCAGAATGTATGTGGTTAGCATGCAAAACATCGTTCACATTTTTGTCCACTTCATTGCTGTTTTCTACTTCTTGAAAATCATCCCTGAATTCAGCTTTGGAACATTTTTCAGTGCACATAGTAGTGACTGGACTTTTGGATCTCTCTTTTCCATACACTGAATACCTATCTCTGTCCATGCAGTCTGAAAAAGAGCTACCAAACTGCCCTGTCATGTCATTGTTTTTATGTTCAGCAAATGCATAAACCTCAGAATCAACAATCTTGTCACTCATTATTTCACCAGAACCTGTGTCCATATCATTTTCAAGCATGAGTTCAGTCTCTACCTTGTCCAGTATTTCACAACTGGCCAGATAGTCTTTAACAATTCTGCTTACTATTGGTACAGAGGCATTTAATGCAGTTTCCATCACTTGATGGAGTTCATCATCAACATGATCAGGTTTGGTTTCTTCATTACCTGATGCACTTTCAGATGGTGATGATGTGCCTATACAAAGAGTTCTTTCAATTACAGGGTTTTCTATTTCAATATTTGTTACATTTTCAATTAGTATTTCACAATTGTTTTTTATTGCACTATCTTGAGAATCTTCAAAACACTCTCTGATGTCAGTTAACTCAGTCTTCATTTGCACAGTGATCAACTGCTGCCCAGAAATCAGGTGTCTGCTACAATTTTGAGTTTCAATTTCCTCCATTAGAGCATCAGGTTTAGTTTTGTCTAGTTCATTTACTACTTCAACAGTTTTGTCTGTTTTACAAACAGAAATATCAAAGCCACCTTTATGATTTATTACAGGGTCAGTTAACGACTCCATACTTGCCAATGGACATGCTACCTTCTTCAGATTTGGTTTCTGCAAAGTTTTGCGCTCACTAGCACCAACAGACCTTTCCAAGATTGCAGGTTCATCTGTGACACCTGCCTCATTGTCAGTATCATCGTCAATACAACACCCTGACAAGTTTATCAAAGTTTTCAGAGAACTGTTGAATTCATCAGGTACTTCACCATCAATGCTACTACTAGAACTATCTGTATCTGTTACAGAATCATACTCCATTAATGTGTCACTTTCCCATTTTCTTATCATTTCACTTACTGAAATCTTTGAATACATGTTTATAGAATTAGGATAACAATGTTCAGAGACATCATCAAGTGTTTCTTGCTTCTCCATGATGGCATGTTTGTTTTTTTTCATGCCAGCACCATACTTTGTTTGTTGGTTTTAATAAGCCTGTCTACACGCATAATTTATGATAACTCTCAGTTTTTTTACACTGTACCAGACACTTTAAAGCAAAGATTTTGCCCGTCACATTTCTTTCTCTTGTGGAAGTGAATTAACCCAGTTTTCAGATCACAGCTTTCCTGGAATCTGAAAAATAAAATAAAATAAAAGTTACACTAAAGAAATAATAATACATGTACCATTTATTATGTACATGTATCCTGTGGGTTCCTTGAACTGTATTCACTATTTGAAATGGGGGAAAGGGTTATGTCAGCTTACATTTTCCAAGACCAAAACTTTACATGTAATATGAATTGTAGTTCAACATATGAACCATACGGAACCTATGACTCTGTGAGACTGCTGAGTGATCAGAAGCTGGATCCCTATCGTAAAATATGGACAATCATGTTGTAAAGCTCTCCTAGCACAATAAGAAGTCTTACAATTATGCTTGGATAATAAAGTAGATGAAAATAAAGGGCAATTACTTCAAATGTATGTGATATAGAATAACAGTTCTTGTGAACTGAAAATCCACTACATGACGTCTATCTGCAATTGAAGCTTAATGTTGATAGCTAAGTGTTATGTTGTTAAGAACAACACAAATATCATTTTACCTATCAACTACCTTGTTGATTGCTTTAATAGTTTAAGAGTTATGATCCACACAAAAATTCAGTGTCAAAATAAACAAATGGCAATTACTCAGAAGTAAGAGGTGCAGAGTAACAATTCTAATTCACTGAACTTTTCCTAAATGAGATCTATCTACATTGTACTGTGTAGTTAAAATGACAAGCGAAACAGGACGCAGGATGCTAGAAAAGTTTCACCAGTCCTTTATGTCAACTTGTCAGTTGATATTTATAACAAATTACATAATAAAAATGCATATTATTAATAATGGCAACACTTTATTTGTGGAACATCACCAACAAGTTATTTGTGACAAAAATGTCATACACATAGTATAGCAAATATTTCTAAAACTTTTTTGCGGTGGATCATTTGAAGTACGATTTAATTTCAGAAACATTTTCAAATGTCTATAGTTAAACTACATTGACATGAAAAAAACTACAATCAAACAATAAATCATTATGCGCTAGTTACATTACACCAAATGTATCAACTTATTGTATGGCCCTATGGTACCTGAAGTCATACTACTATGAACAATGGCCGCTATATTGCTACATTAAGATGGTCACAAAAGATAGGTAGATCCAAACTTAAGATTCAGGATGTTTTTGTTTTTACAGGAGATTATCTCCTCTCTAAATAGAATGGAAACTCATTAATAGCACAGAAGGTAACAAGAGACAAGATCAAAGGGGCCTTGATGATAATTTGTAACAAACATCTCATTAAAGATAGGGACAACTCCATTCAAATATCATGACTTTGTCACCTAATCTTATCTCATCAGGCCTTTAGCCTAATAAATATTTAAGTTATTTTAAATATTGTGTATGCTACCAACCTGTTTTTTATTAGGTTATAACAAATATTGGTAATCAGATGTGCTTCTAGGCTTCAAACACCCTGCTATTGAAGGTTAAACCTTTTACCACTTAGATATGTATTTTGACATGTTTGTAGTCACTTAGAAGGTTAAATTTAATTAAAGACCTTTCTTGCTAGTTTCAAGTTTTAAAGGCTTCATTTCCAACCCTTAGTTACTGATGAGCATCAAACAGCATAAAACCTGAACAGACTGTTACTTCATGGTTCAGCAATAAATTTTAATTACGTAGAGGGTTGGGTTGTTAAAAATATTCTCATTTACATGGAAATAATAATGGCAACAACCATTATTGCAAAAACAGTCAAACAAGGTCTCTTCCTTTGACTAAAAACCTGTTTTTATTTTATTTTAACAGACACAGCTGACAAAGTATGAGAACTATAAACATACTACATGTACTATTCCAAAAGTCAAATTCAATTATTGCCTTTTCAATGGGAAAGTGCTTGGAACAAAACCATTCTTCAATTCTCAACACGAAATGTTAATTGCACAGCGCTTCCGTTAGTGGACGTCCGGGCGTAAATTACGCCCGAAAACGGCAGTGGTACGTCCATTATGCAAATGGTGGAAGTCCCTTGGACGTCCGATAATCCGCATGTACGCTATTTTCTAATACACAACACGTACAAATGTCAACAGTAAATCGGGTTATTCAGACCGTTAACTTCGCCTTAGGGCTACTGTTTTCAATGAATTTCACAGCGAGTGGCCAATATTGATTTCTCAAGCTGTCAATCAAAGTCTTATTGGTAAGCGCATCAGCCAATCAGCACTCAGGCAGCCGAATACACGCAGACCCCACGTGAAGCTGTATACATTAGCAACCTCTGCGTTAGGATGTGTTTATTCAGCAATCAAATATTTCAGTCCACGCTTTCCCTGAGGAAGATTGACGTGATGTCGTACATGAAGTCTAATATTTGCATGATTTTCATATGCACACGAAATGCACGAGAAATGTTTATGTGTTGCTAGAATTTTCGTAACTTTCCGTGAATAATAAAATCTGGAAATGATTTCGGATAACACATTTGTTTATACGCATTTGAAAATAAGCAGTCTGCAAAATTAACCCATCGCCTGATCGCCAATGCAATGAAATCTAGGCTCTGGCGATAGAAAAATTGTCTATCAATCTCCTGATTTGCGATGAAAAAAAATCTGAAGACAGTATGGAAATAACAGACAAATAATTAATTCACGAAAATTCGTTCAAGTGCGCGATAATTTGAGAACGAATTTAATAGTCGGCATTCCGGAAATTTTCAGTACCGATTTTCCCCGGTATTTTATTTATTTATTTCCGATTTGTTAGCAGATGGTACAGACATGAACTGCAACTGACGAAATATCTTCGCTAGTTTCCAAAAATCTTACAAGTCAAATGCCCGCCATCTTGAAATATTTTAAGTGTCGATAAGCGAAGTAAAGTAGTGCAATAGCATATTGTAAAGCAATATGTTAACCAAATGATATATTGCTTACGTATTTAATTAGTTATTGGTTTTCATTTTCTGCAGTCAAACGATGTGCACAGATTATTTCATGTGCAAAACACGTACATTTTTTTCGGACAGTCGTTTTCGGATACAGTATTTGTCGTCGATCATAATTTTCATGTAACATTTAAAATTCAGTCGTTGATTTGTCATAATTACTAAATATGAACAGTGCTCTATTTTCTCAAATCGCGTCACGTGATTAATGCATGTTCAATAGGAATTCCCCCATCCCACAATTCAACTTGCGTAAAATGGCAGACGTTTGCGGACGTCATTATTGTCCGTATTTTGGTTTTGAAAATAGAAATCGTTATTATACTGGATTATCGGGTAATAGATAGAGTTGGAACATGTAGGTATATTAAAATTATAAAATGAAATCAGGACTTCAAAATTTATGTGTGGGACGTCCAAAATTTTAGGCTTGGAAGTCAGGACTTCCAACTTTTAAAAGCTAACGGAAGCGCTGATTGCAGTTCATATTAATGGGTAAATAATCAATTTTGAATCTTTGTGACTTCTTTAAAGTATTTTTTCTTATAATTTACACAATATCTTAAATGATGCATATCACATCAAAACAAATCTCCTTAAATATCATTTAACAGCCTCCTCACTAGTCTAAGACCAGAAATTCATCTCGCTTCGACACGCAATCAATTCTAGTACCAATAAAAAAAATCAAAACGTCTCAAATATTTCACACTTGAAAGCTTCACAAAAAAGTCTGAAAAGTTTTTTTAAATTGATAGCTATTCAATTTCAATAGTGGTCCAGTTATTCAAAAACGTCCATCCTCTATGGTCATCCAAGAAGGAAGCAATGTGGTTAACTGAAATGTAATCCCTGAGCAAGGGGACATTTGATACTCAAATCCCCATAAAGCTTTGATAATCATGATAAAGTTACAATGAATTAATTTTTGACAGCACTTTACTTCAGGAGTTTTTCCGCATGAAAGACTTTTGCATGTGCGAAAAATAATATTATAACTCACCAACTAAAGTCTTCAACATGTCTCAATACATGCAAAATTGTTCAAGAATTCTCTGAAATTTGAACCTCCCTTATATTCATATATGTGAATTAGACAATAGCACATAGCAGAGCTGGGCCTGATGTCAATAATCTGGTTTTGAATTGATTTAATATTGTTTTGTGTTACATTTTAGGCAAAAATATTTTCAAGTTGGAACATTTGAGCAGAAATATTCTAAACAAGAGACGTGTTTGTCAGAAACACAATGCCTTTTTTTTTTTTTTAAATCAGAGTTTATTTACAGGTCCTACCGGCCTCTTCACGAGGTCTTTGAGGTCCGACCTGAAAACACAATGCCTCCTATTTCGCCGCTCTGAAATAAATTTTCAATATATCATTTGGCAGGTTTAGAAATTATCTCCCTTTTAAAGCTTATTACTTCCCTTCAGGGGTGTGATTGGGGTGAAGTCTGAGGGTAGGAAAATTCTGTAGCCTGATTTTGACTACCCGAATTGCGTGCATTACGCAATGACAAACCTTAAAACAGATTTTTAAATAAACACCATCTTAAACTTATCAACAAGATTTTTTTATGAAAATCATTTTAAAATCACTTAACATGTTATGCAAAGTCACCAGTATCAATTGTGATCAAAATCAATGAGAGTTCCGATACCTGTGAACGTTGACGCAATCTTTCGTTTGAGCCCAATGCCTTTAAATTCTACATAAGGTCAACAATGTTACAGTGTTCAACTAACAACAATTTACAACAGTTTACCGTTTACATAGCTCAATATTTTTTCACATGAATAGAATATGACTTCAGCCTTACCAAGACAGTTGATCTTCCGTACCCATACAGAAAGTGGTATCACTTTCTGATTTATATCCACTGCTGTTTCTTCCCTTTCCCATTTAAATTTGTTTTTCAATAATTGTTAAATCTCCGAGATTTTGTCAGATTTGTTCGTTCGTCTTAATTAAAGCTTCACAAAGTTGTCGTTTGCAATCGAATCGGCAAAGAAATATGAAACACATTTTAAAGACTGATTTTAATTGGAAGATTGGGAAACAACAGCAAATGACATCGCTCGTTTAAAAAAATGCTTAGACAGAATACCAGTGTAATATGCGCAGGCCGCAGATTTTTCGGGCCGCTTATGAAATACACCCGCGGATTCGGTTGTACTTTCACCCATTTTTTCGAATTTACGCAAATCACGGAACCCGGACAACCCGATCCGCTGAACTTTCACACCCCTGCCCTTGGATTTTATTTTTTGAATTTTTACCTTGACCTTTCACCACTCAAAATGTGCAGCTTCATGAGATACACATACATGCCAAATATCAAGTTGCTATCTTCAATATTGCAAAAGTTAAGGCCAATGTTAAAGTTTTCGGACAGACGGACAGACAGACTGACTAACGGACAGTTCAACTGCTATGCCACCCTACCGGGGGCATAATGTTTAAGCCAATGCATGCACTATTTGCAATTTATTTAACCACGAATAAGCGACTCATTCATAATACAAAACCAAAATAATAAATCAACACTTTCACAGGCTGTCATCTTCCACTAATTTACATGTCAGACGCGTTCCATTTCCTAATTTTAAATCATGCAACATGAATACCACAAAATCATCAAGTCCAATTAGTCTATTACAGTTAGTGATCTCAACTGTTGGGCACTTTCTACTCAAATGTAATCAGAATTTCAATCTTCCACATACACTGCCTATCAGTTCACAACGAGATATACATCTTTACAACGCAAACACAACGCAAACACATCTGGACATCCACTGGACAGAAAAACAAGTGCCCTTTTTGAAAATGACTAAGAATTAAATATCTGGCATTACAAGCCATTGTTTTTTAGTTCTCTATACAAAACATTTGAACAAACCTTTGTAATTATACTTGATTGCTTTGATTTAAACAATTAAGGTCTTTACTTTATTACAAAATGTCAAGAGCCAACACTGACTCAATGGCTCACATCTTTGAGTCTGTCAGATTTTGTTAGGTTTTAATACCTTGTGTTTCATTACTGCGACTACTAAAGAGTCAAAAAGCATATTTTCTAAAAATCAATGATAAGGAAACATGGTTGGATTTCAATCAGTATATAAAATTAATATAATAACTAGATAAAATATACCCTCATGTATTAAGATGAATATTGGTGCTATTAATGTTATTGCATACGGACACTAATTGTATAAGACTAACATTTAAATACTAAGATCTCTTTAAACAGATTTCAACACCAAAAAATCATTAAATGCTAATTATATTAATTGAATGATATTGATTCAGCCTGTAAACTTTGATCATTGAATGGTGAGACATCTTTTCTTGTAATCAAAAAAACACAAATTGTTTACAACCAATGATTATAAGGCTTTTACTGCTTCCACAATGTGGGAGTATATGTTATTGGCCACTATTTTACCAACCATCACAAGGGCTTATAAAATTAATTCCTAAGGGTCATTAGGCTATAAAATCAGACATAATAATCATGGCTTCGGTCATCAGATTATAAATCTATTAATGATGAAGTCTGAACAAGGGCATGATACTTAAATTAAGAATTGATTAGTGAGTAAAGCACACAAATTATGGCCCTTAACTGAATTCCTTACCTGTCTGAGAGGGTTCCCAGACGTTTTTGGCCACAGTAGCTAGCCGGTGTTTGCATGTTGCCCAATATTTATAACAACAAGTTGTTGGCAATTAAGCCTTTTAAAGGCAACTTTATTTATATTATATTGGTTAAACAACCACACAATTATACTGATTAACTATATTGGTACCTTGTGGAGCTACTTTTGATGGGAATTCATTTTTTTACGATGCAACAGGTTAGTTATAACTTGTCCTATTAAATTCTTACTAGGTACTGGGTAAACTGAATTTAAGAGTTATTATTAATTTGTTACAGAAAATTTTAACTACCTTTAGACTTAGACAAAATAATAGCATTGCCCTCCATTTGCAGTTTTAACGGAAATATTTGAATAATGCTTTCTAACATCAATTTTAATATGTTTAAAACTGATACACACAGTTGCCATGTTATTTATGAAAATGTATGGTAACAGTTATGAAATTCACTTTAGATACCTTTTAAACATTCCTTCATGAACATGTCATTGAGCAATACACCTGCCCAAAGTTATCTAACACCTGCAGATGAACCATGTTCTATTGGTTAACATAAGTACTGGCAGGCTTTTAAATGAGCACTTAAATGTGTCACTGGCTCATGTTCACTCATGTGCAGCATGACATTTGTTATCAGACAGACAAAGTGGTGTATTTAACTGTTTACCACGTAGAAACATATTTTGACGCATTTGTGGTCCCTTAGAAAGTTATTAATTAAATACCTTTCTTACTAGATTCAAGTTTAAAAGGCTTCATCTCCAACCCTTAGATAATACTGATGAGCAGCAAACAGCATAAAACCTGAACAGACTGCGAGTTATTTGCAGGCTGTTCTGGTTTTATGCTGTTTTCACAAAGCTATTTTCAAATTGCCTCTGCGCTTCGAAGTTTTTATTCATCAGCAATCAAATATTAAAATCCACGCTTTCCACTAGGGAGAATAACGTGATGTTGAACATGAAGTCAAATTTTCGCATGATTTTCATCTGAACATGAAATACAGAGAAATTTTTCTTTGTTGCTAGAATTTTCTTAACTTTCTGTGAATAATGAAATCTGGAAATGATTTCGGATAGCACGTTTAATGATAGGCATTTGAAAATACTTCAATTAAATAATGTTTTTTGTTACACCAATGGTCATAACACATAGTGCAATATATAGGTAAATAACGTGTTTTGAGATTGCCAAACTATGCATTCATATTATAGGTCACATGCATAAATGACCTGACAAGTTATATCGCGATCCGCAATGAAGTGTACTCGGTAAAATTTAACGAAACACGCGTATCTCAGAAATTTGCTTTCACTTTCGCAAACTTTTCTGAAAGGAGGTACATGTAACATTAAAAATTCAGTCGTTGATTTTGCGTAATTACTAAATAATTACAGTGCTCTAAGCTCTCAAATAGCGTCACGTGGTTAAGTTAACCCATGTTTGATGGAAATTCCCCCATCCCACAATTGGGTCTGCATTCAGTGCTTTCCAATTTGAGAATCTCTCGCCATGGTGCTGGAATTGGAATTTTGGCATCAGAGTCCCAGGGCCCTTTGAAATTATCTGCTCAGTGTTGTTTTTTTCAGATACTGCAACTACCTAGTCCCTTCATGGGAATTATGCAACATTTGCAAACCTTTGAAGTGTTTTTTTTAAATGAAATATTCAGCGTTATTCGGCCCCATTCCCCCATCTCTAGAGTATATATTTTTCCCCAAAACATTTGAACAATTCCCCAGATAGAGCTGTTACGATTCATCCATCATTCGATTCGATATCGATACCATATGGTCCGATTCGATTATTTTCGATTCGATTCAAATTAAACTATTTGCTGCTTATTTTGCAAACTATTTCATGTTTGGTTTGTCCAGAGCATGATATAATATGTTTGGTATTTGTTATTAACTTATTAAGTTGTACATTTAAAAAGTTTATTTTTTTAATGAAATTTAAAAACGCAACATTGTTTTATAAGTAACAAATTTATTGAACAAAACTTCCTTTTCAATTATTCTCAAATAGCATAAAATGCGCAATGTATCACGTTTTTAACAGGAAAAAACAAGAAAGCGTCGGAGACGGGTGATGCTCCCCAAAGTTTTTTTTTGTCACAATATTGCACTATATATTCCGATAAAAGGAATCGTCTTGAGGGCACAGTAGTTGGGGGGACAAGACATTTTTTTAGAAAATTTCAAAGGGCCATAACTCTGTGAAAAATCATCCAACCAGAAACGGCTGATAATATGCACATCTCCTCTTGGTAGTGAAGCTTCCCATAAAGTTTCATTGAATTGCAGTCATTAGTTGCTGAGAAATAGCCCGGACAAGAATTGCACTATATGTACAGTTAATGGAAAATTTCAAAGGGCCATAACTCTGTGAAAAATCATCCGACCAGAACCCGCTTATAATATGCACATCTCCTCTTGGTAGTGAAGCTTCCCAAAGAGTTTCATTGAATTGCGGTCATTAGTTGCTGAGAAATAGCCCGGACAAAAATTACACTATATGAACAGTTAATGGAAAATTTTAAAAGGGCCATAACTGTGAAAATTCATCCGACCAGAACCCGCTGATAATATGCACATCTCCTCTTGGTAGTGAAGCTTCCCATAAAGTTTCATTGAATTCCAGTCATTACCGGTAGTTGCTGAGAAATAGCCCGGACAAAAATTTTGCACGGACGGACACACTGACGGACAGACGAAGTGGCGACTATATGCTCCCCCCAAATGTTACCAGATTGCACACAGTTTAGTAAACAAACCATATGGGTAACTTACGTCAACACAACACGTTTGCAAGTTGCCTTTGCATCAGAACCTTCTCGAAACCCGAAAGGTTCCCATACTTTTGATTTAAATTTTTACGGTGCATCTTTCGGCGTGGTTGCAGAAGCCTTTTTACCGACTGATGTAATGCTCAGCATGTTACTCATTCATTCATTGGATGCCACATTGGCTATTGACCAATCACAAGAGGTATTACAAATGACAAGAACTTTAGACGACGGATTTGGAAAGTAAGGTTTAAAATGCGGATCAGTTGGGATTGCAGTGAATCAAATCGAAATTGGCCGTATTGGTATCGAAAAGCGAATCAGCGGCATTGAACCGGTTTTTCGATGCATCGAACTGAATTGTTATAGCTCTACTCTCGGAAGTGTTATTCAATTTTAATCAATACCTCATTTAATTATGTCTTTCGTTACTATAATTTTCCTGAACTGCCGCATCTGCTGGTTTACTTTCTTTAAGCCTTTACTCCTTTACCGCAAACCGTACGTAGTTCACTATAACGACATCTACTGCAAAACGTATGTATTCCACCATGTCGTACAACAGCAAAAGCTATCAGAAAAAAATTGATAAAAAATCTGTTTTAACTTTAATGGTAGGTGAAACACAGAATTCTTTTAAATCACGCATTTTAGATGTTCTCAGAAATGGTTTAAACACAAGGGACAGAATGAGGACGATTTTGGTAGAATTATATTGCCTGTACAAACTTCAACATTGTTGAAAAGGCATACAAACTTGATCAGTGTATTATATGCAATTGTATTATCAATGGCCAATTGTTGCAAGAGCATTTACACACAATCACATACGAGATTGCAACTTTACAATGTGTATATTGGATAAAAAAAACATGTTGTTTTGCCGTATATATTTTGGAATAATGTTTTTCTATCTATGTATGGTAAATTATAGTGTTAAAACTTGATTGTGTACTGTTAAGCATTGAAATTTCCCCTTTTACGCGCGAATTTTATCTCCCTCAGGGGACCCGACCCCTTTCCCCCCTAACTGAAAAAAACCACTGCTTTGTCATCTCATTTATCAATTCATTGCTAGGTTACCTAGTTTTGCAAGCGTTATAGGGCAAATTAACCCCTGCACTACCCTGTGCTTAAAGGCCCTAGTGAAAGGTAGGCAAATGAGTTAATGTTGACGTGCAACACAAGCGCATAGTGTAGACTGTAATTGAGGCATGATGACCATTTGATTAGTTGCACGTACAGGTCACTGCAAAACATAATGGTGTTTGTGGCGATTTTAGAAAATGCATGTTGGTGATATATCAATTATGACATTAAGGCTAGTATTCCATCTATCCGCATCTGTATCTGCATCCGTATCCGCAAAATCATAATACAGAAGCTATATTCCATTTATCCGCATACGTCGAACGTATCTTTCTTTTATTATATGGATAAAACTGAAATTTACAATTGAGATGATTATAATGAAGGACAAGCGTGAATTTCAGTAGATATAAGATACAAATCATCATTTTGTTTGTAAAAGAATACAAATGGTAACTACCTGAAACATTTTCTTCTAGTGCCTTGGCTATGCTTTTCCAAACATTTGAAGTGAAATCCGAGTCCCGATATGCAGAACTGCGTTGGTTGTATAATTCCGGGTAATTTTTCAAGAATTCGCTTAGTTTTTCAGTTGATTTTTTAGATGACAGCCCCCTCATCGTGCTAAATGCCATCCGTATCTTGTCCGCATCCGCATTAGAATGCTCACTTGAGCCACAGACTCTAGATTACACGGATAAGAAACGGGACCGTTACGCCAAATATCTTGTTGTGTTTAAGTCACGTGACCGTGTCGTAACTATCGATCTTTTATCGAAGCGCCGAGGTTATACATTTGATGTACCCACTCACGTATTTTGTTAAATTAAAGTTTTATTTCTTGGCCGATTTTGACAAATTATGTATCATTAGAAAGCTTACATTACGTAGTTTTCAGATATATAAATATATATTAAGTTTTTCTTCTGATTCCGGCAGCCCGGCGAGTTATAACTTTAACTTTTGCAAATATCATACCGTTTTGGAGTTTTAGAATCTAGATTTACGGTTGACATGTTCGTACTTTATACCGATTTGTAGCGTTTATATTTGGAGTTCAGTTTTAAAAATAACATCTTGCTTAGGAGAAAATAATTCTGTATATGATAGAAGAAAAAAATGGTTTAAAAATGAAAGCAAGTAAGAAATGAAGGCGAAAAAAAGTAGCGAGATCCTAATGAACCGAACTGATGCTACGGTCTTGGCGATTATGCTTTTGTTTAGATACCGGCCATTGAATTTCCTTTGCCATAATTATTATATTTTTTATGGAATATATTGAAATATTTTGTTCTAGAGACATATCAATAAACCTAAGTATTAATGAAGCTTAATAAATTAACGATTTCAGCTCTTGATTTTAACACAGAAAGGGTGTTAATTTTATGATGAAACAGCGTATATAGCGGACCCTCTTGATATTTTTCGGCTTTGCATACTTCAATTCAGGGATCATATTTGTTTCGGTTTTGTCGGTCCTAGACCGATTGGGGTCATGAAAGACCAATTGAAAATCCCAAACAGTCGGTCCGATTCTGTTTGCTAAAATTCCCATAAAATCGATTGCAAGTTACACAATATACACGTCAACGCACACCCTAATGACAGTCTTATCTCGATTAGGTGTGATAAACTGATAAATCAATCGCTGCAGTCCAGTCTCTAAACGGGTCTGGACCGGTTTATTGCACGTCCGACCAAGAATAACAAACTTATGAATAGGGGATTAAAGACGCGTCCGAAATTAATGAGGGTGTTTGAAAATTTCTCAAACTGCAAAAACCGCAAAACATTTAAAGAGACTTAAGGCCTGTGATGTACATATCGATCGATTATCGGTATCATTGTGCGTCTATTGATAGTTATTATTGGTATAGAGGCTAAGGTGACAGCGCGCACTGGTATATAATCGGTCTTTGATGTTAATTGACGTGAATGTGAAACAAAACAATTTGTTACGATTGTAATTGCATTAAAAAGAAATGTTTGTAGCTCATATGCGCGAATAAGTTATCTATTTGTTTACTGATGTGTATGTTTATCACACCAAGATATTACTTATAGACCTTAAATCTTAGATTTTTCATCATTTTCATTGAAAAATGGCACAACGCAAGATTGTTGCGTGGTTACAAACCAGGGATTTTTTTGGCTCGATTTTATAGCCGAAATTCTGTTATGTTCCCAATCCCAACAAGAGCGCCGCATGACGGAGCAATATACGCCCGATTCGTGTGCCATTGGAGATGATACACTGATGATTGATGTATTTGTTTTGGAAATAAGCAAAAAAAACAACAACAACTTATATAACTGATATATTCATATATATGCATTGATATCAATAAGTGTTCGGATGAATACAATTTGAATTAGAGTCCGGACAAAGTGGCGCCGTTGAAAATGCACTAATTGACCCTATGACCTAGTTCTTGACCCGACATGACCCATATTCGAACTTGACCTAGATATCAACTAGATGCAACTACTGACCAAGTTTGGTAAAGATCGGATGAATACAATTTGAATAAGAGTCCGGACAAAGTGGCGCTGTTGAAAATGGACTAATTGACCCTATGACCTAGTTTTTTACCTGGCATGACCCATATTCGAACTTGGCCTAGATATCAACTAGATGCAACTACTGACCAAGTTTGGTGAAGATAAGATTTATACAATTTGAATTAGAGTCCGGACAAAGTGGCGCCGTTGAAAATGCACTAATTGACCCTATGACCTAGTTTTTGACCCGGCATGACCCATATTCGAACTTGGCCTATATATCAACTAGATGCAACTGCTGACCAAGTTTGGTGAAGATCGGATGAATACAATTTGAAATAGAGTCCGGACAAAGTGGCCCCTTTGAAAATGCACTAATTGACCCTATGACCTAGTTTTTGACCCGGCATGACCCATATTCGAACTTGGCCTAGATATCAACTAGATGCAACTGCTGACCAAGTTTGGTGAAGATCGGATGAATACAATTTGAATTAGAGTCCGGACAAAGTGATGCCTTCCGCCCGCCGCCCGCCCGCCCGCCCGCCAAGGGGTTTCACATAATACGTCCCGTATTTTATACGGGCGTATAAAAAGTATACTTCCCAAAATGTGGCAAAAAATTCCCAATTTCCCAAAAAAAAATTTTTTTTTTTTTTTTTAGAAAGAAGTGTCTAATTTATCTCAATTTTAAATCAATTACATCTAACAAAGTATTATATGATTTTGTTCTTTTAATTTGAATGATTATAAAGACTTATATCAAATTTAGTATTTCCCTTATTAATCAGTGGACTTTTCGTTTGGAATACATTATTTTCCCAATTTCATGAAAATGCCGATAAAATTCCCAATTCCAAAGCCATGGGCTATCTTCCCAAAAAGTGGGAAAAAAAACCTGCAAACTCAATTGAAACCGAATGAAAACCGGAGTAGCGAACCGGTGTTACGTGCATATTCAGTGACTGGGAGTAGCGACCCAAGTTCACATGAGAACCGGTCTGGCAAACCGGATTCTCAAACAGACTGTCGGCTTGAGCAACCGATTAGTCTGCAACTAAAAAATGAAAGTTGCATAAACGTGTCTAGAATTGTCGATTCGAATTCCGAAATTCTCTCTAGCGGGTGTGGCAATGGTACAGATTCGGCTGTTGTAAGTGCCAACTCATTATCAAAGCCCAAGCGGGACAAGTCCCCTGCGCATGGTTCCAAAAAGGCAAGGCATGACAGTAGTAGTGAAAGTAAAAATTTCACATCTAGTTGGCTGGGCAAATTTAGTTGGCTACAGTATGACAATGGAGCCATGTTGTGCTCTATGTGCGTAAAACACAACAACCTGTCCAAATTTACGTCAGGTTCTACCAACTTTCGCAAATCTATATTGAAAGACCACGAGAATAGTAGTGGTCACAAAACGTCCATGCAAATGGAATCAGACATGTTAGCACAAAGGATGTCGTCTGTTGACAAAAGTATGTGCAAAAATGCTGACAACATAAGACTGGCGGTCTGTAGATTGATTCGCACAGCGTTTACAGTTGCTAAGTCAAACATGCCTATCGAAAAGTATCCAATACTTTGCGAGTTACAAGTCAGCAATGACACGCCTGTTACAAGATCTTTGTACCATGATGCAAATGCTTGCGTGGAGTTCATACAGATAATATCAAACCACATAGACAACACCTTGTTACAAAAAGTGAAAAGTAGCCCTGCTCTCGGTATCATGATTGACGAGAGCACAGACATTGGTTTGGAGAAACACTTGATTGTGTATGTGACCTATTTGCACGATGGAGACATGCACACTAGTTTCCTTACGTTGATAAAACTCAGTGCTGCAGATTTTGGCGTGGTACACAACTTGCTTGTGGGTGTTCTCAAGGCCCGTGGCATAAACCTAGAACGTGTGTATGGGTTTAGCTCTGATGGGGCCGCAGTCATGACCGGAAAACAAAATGGTGTGTCTGTTCGCTTGAAATCGGACAACCCATTCATGCTTGACATGCATTGTGCTGCCCACAGACTGGCATTGAGTAGCCTTGATGCAGCGAAGTCTGTGAAAGAAGTCGCATATTACGAAGGCCTGCTTCATTCACTTTACTCGTTTTTTTGTCGATCGAGTAAAAGACTTGAGCATTTGAAAGTTTGGCAAGATGTTCTTGAAGACCCACAAGTCAAACCTACAGCTGTGCACCAAGTTCGCTGGTTAAGTTTTGCTAACAGTGTAACGACTGTGAGAAAAACACTGCACTGGCTTTTGAAGTCAATGGAAAGCGATTCCGATGATGATGTCATGGCATTGTCATTGTTTCAAGTTTGCAGAACATACAAGTTTCTATTTCTGACACACTTCTTTTCTGACATCATGTCGGAACTTGCTTTGGTTTCAAAGGCATTGCAGTTAGAGAAGCTTTCATACAGTCAACTTACTGGTACTATCCGAACTGCATGTTGTTCCATTGAACAGCAGTATTTGGTTGAGAAACCTTCCTATGGACCAAACCTGCGTGAATTTTTGACAACATAAGAGACGCAAGAGACGTTTCATGGGGTGTTAATAAAACAATCCCACAAAGACACACGACTGCCTGTTGCGTAATCGGAGTTTGCAGAAATACTGTTGAACAGCATTCAGGAGCGTTTCCCAAAAATTGAAATATGGGAAGCAATGATGCTGTTCTACCCGGCCAAGCTCCACTAAAGACAAGGCCGATTATGGCAATAAGCAAATCTCTGTGCTTTTGAAGCATTTCGGAAAAGAGATCGGTGGCAAATCGCCGCCTGTTTGTGAAGAGGGAGCCCTCCAAGAATTTTCTCTGTTCAAAAATTACATGTTCGACCTCAAAGTGTCATCATTCGAGGGGCTTGCTGACAAAATACTGTCTCAAGAAGAGATGTGGGCAAAGTTCCCAAACATGACGGGGCTTCTTGCCATCTGCAGGGTGCTCCCTGTCAGTACAGTAGACTGTGAACGTGGGTTTTCAGCTCAAAACCTCATAAAAACTTGTCTAAGATGCAGAATGGGTTTGGAAAATCTTGACAATTTAATGCGCGTTGCCATCAATGGCCCTGACTTGTCTGCGTTCGAGCCCGAGGTTATTTACCAGAAGTGGCGTTCAGTGAAGAATCGGCAAATATTTTGCAACAACAAGAAGCTTGATAAGTTAATAAACATGTAATCCCATATTGTTCATCGTGTTGAAGATGTGCAGACAATGACAGGATTGTGTACATTTGCTATTCATTATTTGTCCATGCTTTTTGTGCTTTTGGTGCTTTTTGCGTTTTTTAAACATTTTGTGCTTTTGTATCGCATGTCAACATTATCTTGCTGAGTTTTATTGTTTAAATATTTTGTATTGCCTGTTGCTTGTGCTGAAATGCATATATGTACTTGCAACCTTTTATTGTGAGGAAGCTGCTGACCAGTTCACTCCGAAATTGATTCGATCTGATACTTAAATAATTTGTTTTTACCCACTTTCTTAGCGTTACCACATTTTGTTTTCGTTTCTTTTTAGTTTTATGCTCGCAAATTTTATGGCAGTTTTTTAGATCTACGTATAGATGCAGGTCAGCGGCTTCATGCACAACATTTTTAAATTATATAAAAACTAGTAGAAATAAATCTTATCTTTATCTTATCTCATTATTAATGACGTTCATGTATGATTGTACTATATCCTGTTGCCTAGTCCTAAATATTTATTTGTATTTATGTATATATGTATTAAGCACACGATTACTATTGCGTTGTTTTGTTATGTTTTATAAATGTATTGTTATCACTTTGAACGGTGATTAATTTGATAATATCAGAGATAAAAGTAAAAAACAATTATTTGGTTTTGTTGTTGTCAGTAGCCAACATCCGCACAGATGTGTTTATTTCCAAGCATGTTTGTAAGCTATTATCAAGTCGACAACGATTTAAAACATCGTTTACAACTTACGCAGCTTTATAATAGTTGACAACGATGAATAAAATGTCTGTTGAAAACGACAAACGAAAAAACAATGATATAGCAAATGATAAAAACAATTGAGAAAACTCGTATGTTCCGTTTAAAACAAATGCCAAATGGAATTTAACTTGTACGTTTATTACGTGTATTAAGTGAATGGCAAAAGCAATGGTATATATAATAACGTATTTTTCATGATTTCGGATGTAAACTTTTCGGATACTTTTTCCCCCATTTTAATCCGGACCGATTGGGGTTGCGGGAAAATATGATCCCTGCTTAAAATATAATGGGTGTCAAAACATTCATCGTTTGTTGTTTATTATCAAAAAGGTAATTATGTAAAATTATATGAAAGGTTATTAACCATAAATTATCAATAAATTTTTTTTTTTTAAAGATTCTTTAAAATAACGGTCAACTGTCTATGCATGTATATTGAAATATCTGTATAAGTTATCAGAGTTATAAAAATATAGAATTCTAAATTATCACTCTGTATTATTTGTATTTTTCAGAAAGATTATTTAACCCCGTTGTGGTCAAATGAGAATGCTGTTTTTAATCATGTTGTTCCGTACACTACCATACACTCTTTATAGGACTACGAAATGACGGAGTTTTATTACCGGTACCCGCTAAATACGTTAAATGTTAAGTATTAGATTTTTTAAATGTTTAAAATGTACATGTATAGGTATTAAGCACTAATAATTATTATGATTAAGCTGTCTTACATCTATACAGTATTTAGTTTATGGCAATCTGTATGGGCAGATGACTTTAAATGTTTTCAATACGCTACATATCTTATAAACGCAAAATTGAGTATTTGGCGTTACATTACTCCAAGAAATGACCACCAATACCACGAGAAGACATGGAGGTATCATAAAAAGTGTAAACTGACAAGCATTACCACCTGTGGTTAGGGACCAATATACAAGTATAGGTCCCTGCTGTGGCGTACGACACCATAGTGTTATTTAGTATTGGTCGGCACAGTATCTGATCATAACGAGATAATTGGTTTGTGCTGAACACAGGGGCAATAAAACCACAGATCTATCAATAAACAAGATTATTGAGATATCTTTTATTGAACACCGCGATAAAAATGCTCAAACCACGGACTCTAGATTACACGGATAAGAAACATGGCAACATTCTCAGAATCATCACTCCTATATGTGTAATCACCTAACAATTCGTCTAAAAATAATTTATATATTTGAGTTGAAGACGATGTACTGTTGTATAAGTCTGAATAAACTATCTGTCTGCCTGTCTAAATCTAAGCCGTCATCGTCCCAGTATAAAAAAATCTGATTTTGAATAGTTGGACATGATGACCTGATGTCAAAATACGAAATGACCCGCGTAACACCGACCGTGATTTTCAAGAATCTTGAATAAATTGATAATTTAAGGTAAATAACATTTTATATAATTATACATAATTACCTCGTTGATAACAAACAGCAAACGATGAATGTTTTTGACACCCATTTTATTTCAAGTATGCATGCAAAGCTGAATAATATTGAGAGGGTCGGCTATATACGCTGTTTCATCATAAATTTAACACCCTTTCTGTGTTATAAACAAGAGCTGAAATCGTTAATTTATTAAGATTCATTTATAATAAGCTTTATTGATATGTTTCGTGAACAAAATACTACAATATATTCCATAAAAAATATAATAATCATGGCAAAGAAAATTCAATGGGCGGTTTCTAAACAAAAGCATAATCGCCAGTTCAGTGCATTAGGAACGCGCGCTACTTTCTTCTGCCTTCATTTCTTAATTACTTTCGTTTTTAAACAATTTTTTATGCTATCGTATACAGAATTCTATTCTCCTAAGCAAGATGTAATTTTAAAAACTGAACTCCAAATATAAACGCTACAAATTGGTATTAAGTACGAACATGTCAACCGTAAATATAGATTCTAAAACTCCAAAACGGTATGATATTTGAAAAAGTTAAAGTTATAACTCGCCGGGCTGTGGAAATCAGAAGAAAAACTTAATATATATTTATATATCCTTTTACTATGTAACGTAAGCTTTCTAATGATATATAATTTGTCAAAATCGGCCGAGAAATGAAACTCTAATTTAACAAAAGACGTGAGTGGGTACATCAAAATGTATAACCTCGGCGCTTCGCTGTACGCTTATCGTAAAAGATTGATAGCCACAACACGTTAAAACGCGCGGTGGTAAAACATAAACTGTGTATTTCTTGTGTTAAACTCGCTATAAATCCATTAATAACAACAGGAATATACTAAAAGTTATATTTTTTTGAAAGAGGAATTAATAAGCAACAATATAACGTATAATCCAATAAAATCGGATGAATAGTATTTGCATAAGATTGAATTTACTACAGTAAGGGTCAAATACTCGATTCATCTCCTATCAATATACACTCCGTGCTTGAGCGTTCTTTTGCGACGCCTATTGCGCGTGTGAATATGTGGATGTATGGAATAAGCGCAGAGTATTGCAACTTGTTCTATTTGTTTGCGGATGCGGTTTTGCGGATACGGACAGATGGAATACTACTAAATTTGTATGTGTACGCTTAGTCCATATAAACGTTCTCCCAGCGCCTTTGATGATTTTTGCTATGCTGGCTCTTGGTTATAAAAGTGAGAGTTGAATTATTGCAACTATGTGTATGCTATGATTATTTTTTTCAAATCATAATGAGTGCTTGTGGGTTATTTTTATTTTGGCACATTTTTATTCATGATAATCATAACAAGAATAGAATGCAGCCATATGTACAACACATGGAAGTTTAACCATCCTTGCTTATTTGGCAAGCAACTTAAATAAACATGTATCCTGGACAGTTATTGCTTTCTTTTAAATTCAACCAATCAAATAAGTATTTCACGAAACATTTAACTATTTAAATCATTTCAATTTACTTAAAAAAACTATTCGCAAATTGCCCTGAGCCAAACCAAATGGCACTCAAGGAAAATATACACATCTAGTGTTGACAATTAGACGTCTACGCAACCTATTTTCGCGACCACGAAATAAATTAAGCCATTAGCAATCGTTGGATTTCACAATAATAAACATGCATTTGGGTTTGTGTACTATGATATGGATTTGTACATGCATTAATGATAATATAGCGTATTTAGGCCTTAAATCTGCAATGTTTACAATTTGACAGCTCCCGTTAATTAGCGCGTGACCGTTTCGCATGTGGCATTTCTTTGTTCAATTAAACATAGTTTGCAATACATTTTTGCAAGAGCATTGTAAAAAGCATGTGTTTAAGTTACGCTAAAATTTTACATTAAAAGAATTCGTCTAACATGATAAAAGCACCATGAATAGACGCGTATTTTACCTCAATAAACGCTTAATGGGATCCGTTGTAAACAATCTTGAACAGCGCGCGCCTATGACGTCACATGCGCCATCTTGCGGGAGTCTTCACTGCACCTGCTTCAGATGACAGACAACTGAGTTCAGCTACGTTTGGTGCTAGTTATTTCCCTTAGAATGGGCCAATGAGCAAAAATTCCATAATTGCCTTCATTTCGGCAGTGAGGATTCGAAGTATGCAAAATTAATGATAGGAGCGAAATAGTTTCATGACTGCAGAATAATAAAAGATAGCTTATACTTCTAAAGTAAAAATCAGGTATCACAGTTCAAAACAACAACAAGCCGCAAAACAATATTATGATGACTACTTAATTATGTGTACAGGTGGTTCGCGTGTGACTACGATAAAAATGAGTAAAAATATAATTTAAAATTAAAAATAATCATAATAAAAAAACAACGAATAATCTACTTCTCGGAAAAAAAGTTCACTATCAAATATATATATATATATATATATATATATATATATATATATATATTCGATTTGAAATTACATGTCTAATAACAAACCTCTGGACCGTAAGGTTCCAGCGAAGAAGATTAAAAAAAAGTTTTACATACTAGGAAAGAAAGTAATCCCTAGGGCGGCCGATTTTAATCACAGGAGTTTGATTCAAATAAACTAGGTAGGGGACCACCATACGATGTAAAAAACTAAACATCATACATCTTACCCAAAAGTCTCAGATAAGAAGATTAAAACAAAGTATTTGAACAAACGTTGTATAGTACAACCGCACGATGTTAGTCATAAATATTAAACCATTTACTTTTGCGGTTTTGTAGAGGACGCTTTGTAAAATTTATTTACTTCAGGTATACTAGACTAGAACATCCTCTGAAAGAAAGCTTTGAAAACAAGTTTTTCATCTAGGCGATATACTATTAATCAAGCACTACGTTTTGATTAGTGTTTCCTTTTACGACTCGACCCATCATGTCTTATTTTTAGGCAAACAAAGTCCTTCTGACGTGGATATGACCCTAAGCTCCAGTAATCTTTGCAGACTCTATTTTCTTCATCGAGTGAGAATCATCTTCTTGATTCTCGCAAAGATTCTTTAAATGACGATGTTCTCTGGCTAGATTGACTCGCATCTTTCTTTTCTCGTTCTTGTATCGATAAACCTGGTTGTATTTCATAGAAAGGATAGTATCGGTTATTGCAATAAATTAAGTCGTGTTCTGAGACAACTGGGCTTAATGCATGTGCGTAAAGTGTCGTCCCAGATTAGCCTGTGCAGTTCGCACAGGCTCAGGAACGACATTTTCCGCCTTAACTTTATTTTCGGTAAGGAGGGACTTCCTTGAAACGTAAAATAAAAAAAAAGCGGAAAGTGTGCAGTCCGCACAGGCTTATTAGGAACGACACTTTACGCACATGCATTATGCCCAGTTTTCTCAGAACAGGACTCAATGATCCACCGAAGCAAATTTGGTTTAGCAAACAGGATTGCCTCAGCATGATCGTGCGACGAGTGGCTTTCTGCCATTAACCCATTTATGCCTAGTGGACTCTCCAATCCTTCTAAATTGGATCAATTTATTTCCAAAATAAGGGATGTCTAGTATATTTATTTCTATATTTAGATTTTTTTTACATAAATTCCTTTAAGCAAACAGCGCAGACCCTGCCAATGCCCTTTTTTCAAGACGCTAGGCATAATTGGGTTAAGTTATTGATTTTCTCATGGTAAATGTTCAGTTTTTCATTTTCCATCAATGTCAATCTGAGGCTATATTTGTTAATTCATGTCTGTTGGTTTTCACTAAGATTATCACATAGATATTGAATGAGATTTCTGGTGTATGAAACTCATTTGGCGACATAATAATTTCACTAAGCAGGCAATTGTCACCACCTTTCACAACTTTTAATTTTCAATTCATCACATCACATTTGTTGATGAGAATGTAGTGCACCTGGGTTCTGTCTGATACAGTATGTTGTATACATGATAGGATTCAAGGGAAACATGCAAATTGAAGAGCATTTGAATAACCTGCAGAAAGTGAAAAGAGTGATTGTTGATGAAAAGTGGAGTTGTTACGTTCTGGTTCTCGCCCTAATTTTGACGAAATGGTTTCAGATGTCACTTTTTATGGCGGCAACTTTCATTTCATGATTAAAAAGAGAAAGATGAATAATGCTCCAGTTATGAACACACTTATCCTATGAGTCGTTCTTAATGTCGCATAACATCATTAACAACTAGAAAATTCACGTTGTATGGTCCGCATGTGACAGCTTTATTTGCAATAAAAGTGTGGAAGTAATTTGAATACATTTTGCATTACATGTATTTCAATGCATTTAACGCTTAGATAAACAGCCACACAATAAGACTTGTACTTAACAGTATGTACAAGAGCTAAGCATACAGAAACATTACAGAAGTGATTATCAAATGGTTTGTGGAAGATGAGTGTCTCGTTTCAGTGTATGGGAACTGTTTAAACAACACAACATTGCATGATGGGTTATTAAGTGCGTTAGGTTTATTACAATACTTGAACAAACGGACATTAAACTATTGTGAGGTGCGTGTATTTTACGTTACATACACCTTGTAACAGTATAAATTTTAGCAACCAACAATTTAGAGATGACTGTATGTTTATATGCTTCTTAAATGTTTTGAGACCGTAAATTATGGAACGCCTTGACTGTCTTATAATACTAAAACTTGTGATATTACGCCAATCTGACTGCGCATGAATGCCTGTAACCATTATATATATATGCATAATCACAATATATAAATACATAATTAAAATATATACGTATAAAGCATTAATATATAAAGATATGACTTTCTTATATATATAGATCAAATGTAAAAAATATACAGATATGAATGTATTATATACAGATAATCTTCCATTATATAAAGGCATTACTTCTTTATATGATGGCAAAAGATCTTTATATGACTGCATGTAACCATTATATATAAATGCATAATAAAAATATATAAATACATATTTGAATATATACAGATAAAGCATTAATAAATAAAGATATAATTGTCTTATGTATAGATATATAACCGTGCATTATATAAAGGCATTACTTCTTTATATGAAGGCAAAAGATCTTTATATGAATGCCTGTGACCATTATATATATGCATAATAACAATATATAAATACATATTTTGAATATATACAGATAAAGCATTAATATATAAAGATATCATTTTCTTATATATAGATATACAACCGTCCATTATATAAAGGCATTACTTCTTTATATAAAGGCAAAAGATCTTTATATGAACATAAATTAGTATTATTTTACCACGGATTACTCCGGTAACAAAACACATTTAACACGCATTTTCATGATAGTTGTTTTGTCATTTACACCCAAGCAATTACAGTCGTACAGTGACATAAGTGATATGATGTCCGTTGTTATCTTCTCCTGTCTGAAGCGCCGTATCACTCCTTCTTTCACTCCAAGTCGCCCAAGTATCAAATCCATATCCATTGTTGTGAAATGATGCAAAACATATTTTTTCCAGTGTGTAATAAAAGCTTCGTATATTTAATGCTATCTTTTTATTCATTAAGATTATATATATTGCTTACGAAATTTTGTATTAATGTAATTTATTTCGATGTTCATAAGCATCTTAACTTAGTATGGATTTATGTAATAACGTAATTATCTTAATAAAACAACTATTTAGGATAATACAAAACATTAAAATCTTTCTGTACTATAAATTTATCTTTACGTGTTGAGATTACATATTTACATAAATTAATTTTAAGATTTTTAAAGTATTTTTCAAATTTTATCTGCATATTAAGACGATATGTGTTTATATAATTACGATTTATTTTTATATAAAGGTATTTTACCTTTATATAAACAAGTTATGCCTATATATAATGAACAAATATTCGTTATCATTATTGCATAATGATTTATGTTCATATAAAGATCTTTTGCCTTCATATAAAGAAGTAATGCCTTTATACAATGGAAGATTATCTGTGTATAAATTATAATACATTCGTATCTGTATATTTTTACATTTTGTCTATATATAAGAAAATTAAATGTTTATATATTAATGCTTTATCTGTTTATATTCAAATTATGTATTTATATATTGTGATTATGCATATATATAATGGTCACAGGCATTCATGCACAATCAGATTGACGTAATATCACACGTTTTGGTATTATACGACGTGAAGGCGTTCCATAGACAATCAACAGGTACACAATTAGTATATTCTAAACTGGCTGTAAACATACGACTTAGAACTCACTAATTGATTATTCTTACACATACATGTACATATGTGGGCTGTATATACACACACTACCTTGACACTGACATAATATTAACAAGAAATCTATATTTGCTAACCTGCATTATACCATGAACACTTATAAAAAAAATTCGTTTGACAAAACACATAAACATTTATTAAGACTTAATGAAGGAACAATAAAATATCTTTATAATGTATTAAGTTGTTGATAACTATGCAACTCCACATAATTATGAGAATGGAAGAGTACCTTTCTATTTTGAAGAAAATTACAATTAAAAAAAACTAGTAACAAACTATACATTATTACGGTAAGGTTATATTTACTTGTACATACATTTTACGCATTGGAACACACTCAGTGTACTTTATTTAGTTTGCCTTAAACGTTTATTTAGCCAACTGTTAAATATCATGGAAATACTAACAATAAAGATCGATGATGACCTTTTCAGACTACATGTGTATTGACTATTGGTTTGGGGTTTTCAGATTCACCACTAACATGCCATTTATTTACATTTCAGTTCATATTCCGATATCGGTGTACGGTGTGGTGGAGACTTTCTTACAAACGATTGCTCGTAGTTTGATAGAAAAATGGCATACATGTTATTGACTTCAAACAATTTAATGGTGTTAACATTTCCATTTTCAGAGCTAATGTCGAGGAAAGTTAACGTGGAAAATCGGATGCGGAATTGTACGATTTATCGTGGAATAGTATCTTCTTTTCCATAAATGAAAATATCCAAGATGGCGACATATATTTCCAGAAGCCAGAGTTTTATGTCCTTCAAGTCTACAAGAGTTGCTTCAGCGATACTTGTTTTCATAGCATTATACCTAATGTATGTACAATATTTATACATTAATAGCAAATCGTCATATCAAAAGGATAAATTACGTTTAAATTCAAACATATTAAAAAATCTCGAACATCATACCAACAGAAGAGCTTTTCTTGGTCAAAGAACATTTCAGTTAAACACAAAATGCAAAGGAGTAAATACTAAAAGCATACATTCATCAGTAACAAGTGCAAAATATTCACAACTGTCGGTGATACCAACTGGCAGTGAACATGACAAGCATTTCCATGTGATTGTTAAGACTGCTAATGCTGAAAATGAGTCCAAAGCTGCTGGTGGTGACATGATGATAGTTCTTTCTCAGCAAATCAAAGGAGACGGCAAATTGGCCAGTCACATGCATGACCATGACAATGGAACGTACAGCGTCCGGATTAGAATTCCTTGGGCCGGAACGACTGTTATTAGGGTCAAGAATGCGGCAAAAATAGAAAACACCTGTTTAAGACTGCGAACTATGGACACATACGGAACATCTGTGTTTTCGATGAAAAACGTGTGGGGAATTGGTGGGAAATTTCTTTATAAAAACGAAACCGACTTCACAGTGTGCTTGCCGAGTGAAATGATGGTGAATCACACACGTGTATGCAACTATACCTCGATCAACGATGGATTGCCGTGGTTCTGTGCCCACCCACGCCCAAAAGAGTTGAGCTGTGAGCACATTCAATCATTCAATGCGGGTTCGTTTGATGGCGTGGTCAAAGCTAACAACCCACTGAAAGTATACGTTCCATCAGTTGAACATATTAATGCGGTTGCTAATATTGAAGCTCCAGCGAATACACACGATTTGTATATAGAAAAGCCTTTATGTAAACAGATGCAAAAAGGATTAACTTGGAAAAACATAACTAATAATATTAACGGATTTTGGATGAATAACACGTGGAGTTTATTCAATTGCAAGTCGTACATAGAACATCAGAACAACACTTACAGGAGTTGTTTAAAAGGAAAATACATGTATTTCTTCGGGGATTCTACTGCCAGACAGTATGCGGAATTCTTTGTGAACGTGGTATTGGAAACAAGGCCTAGCGTAAATCTTAGGCGATTTGGTGAAAACAACACCTACCACTGGCGCAAAACGTTTTCAAGCTTTGATATAAATGTGACATATTTAAAGCACGCAATGCCTTTCACAAATCCAGTAGTGCCTTTTCGCGGTATAACTTCAGTATATTCTGAACTTCAAATACTGAGTAAAAGTAGCATAACTGGTGACAAGTTAATATTTGTGTTCGCTTTCCATGCTCATTTTCAATCTTTCCCCATATCCGTGTTCAGAGATAGAACTCGCAGACTTGTGAGTAGCATTAAAGAATTCTTGACCTTAAAACCAAAGGCATTATTCTTCGTCAAAGGCCCCAATTATTGCTTCGACGACACTCACTGGTTTGATAATACGTTGACTTTGGTCTACATAGAAATATTACAGCAGGAGTTTGAAAGTCTTCACGACAGAGTAGTCTACCTTGACACGTGGTCCCTGAACGTGATACACGAGACCAGAAATATCCATCCGGGCCCCGTGACACTGCAGAACCAGATCAGGCACTTTATGGCGTACGTTTGTTAAACAGTAGTTTCATTTGTGACACCTTGTTTGTACAGCAAATAATTCGTTATTCAACTTTCTTTTCGTGAGATCTATAATATTTATGTAAAAAAATTGTTATTAAAGTTGGAATTTGTATGATGCATACAACATAGTGTTAGTATTAACATGCCGGATATTTCAGAAAAAAATGTTTAGGCGTTTTTATTAGATTGGTATTTTAATATCATGTTTTAATGTAAAACTGTTAAACATACATGTTTTTAGGATTTTACTCATTTGCTTGAACAGCAATATTTAGATTCATGTTGTTCATACGTGGTTATGACCTTGACCTTTCACCACTCAAAATGTGCAGCTCCATGAGATACACACCCATGCCAAATATCAAGTTGCTATCTTCAACACAGATGGAAGTAACGTACCCTGGATAGTATATATATATTTTTTTAAAGGGGCCTTTTCACAGATTTTGGCATTTTTTAACGTATTCATTAAATGCTTTATATTGATAAATGTAAACATTGGATCATAAAAGCTCCAGTAAAAAATCAAGAAAAAAAATAAAAAAAGGAAAAGAACATTGCCCGGAGCAGGTTTCGAACCAGTGACCCCTGGAGTCCTGCCAGCGTCCTGAAGTAAAAACGCTTTAGCTTACTGAGCTATTCCGCCGAGTACACATTCCTGACGTATTTTATACCTTATATAAGCAATCTTCGTAGTTTCACAAAATTTAACGACAAAAACAGAACTCTCCAAATTATTCAATCGTTTCGCGTTGCAACGCTTTATAATTTTTAGGTTTTAAAATCGTCAAAAGATGCATATAATGGCTATATTAGAGCATGGTTAATGTTCAGTATTACTGTTTCCTCACAAATATCATAACTAAAACGAAAACTTACGAATCTGAAACAACTTTTTTCAATTTTGTCAATTTACCAAAGCGTAAAAAGATCCCTTTAAGAGCCCAATATATTAAAATAAATATATAAAATCATGTTTAATGAGAAACAAATTGACAAAGAGTCATGAACAAAAATCCCCACCCTCTGATATTGGAATCATATTGGAATCTTTGGTTTCCCTGACTAAATAGCGAAAGTTTGGATCCGCATCATTCTGCGCTTTTATGCACAGGCTGATCTGGATCCAAATTGGTCACAAGCGCCTTATTAAAGGTCCCTTTTACTGTGATGCTGCTCATATATTTTATGTTACTTCAATGTAACTAAAAAACTAGTAGCTGTATAGGTTTGATTTTCATGGCCCAAACTCAGTATATAAGTAGCTGTATAGTCCAAATTTATTGTAAGGTGACAGAATTTTACTTATTGATTTGGTACTAAATGATCCGGAACAACCTATACCACATAGGGATACCTGGTCATGTATGTGACAACCTTGACCACATAATTAAATTCATTTATGAACAACCCAGGCACAATTTTATTGAGCATTATCAAACATAACACATTCATAATTGAACATTGTCATGGGAAAAAAGACCTAAAAGACATATATTATAACAGTAAAAAGGACAGGTTTCAATCCACTGTCTTTTTATACCACACAGTCAGTGGCAATGCTTGTAAGAACAAACTGAAGTCACTTTCAAAAGAAAGTAGTCAACTATCGACAAGTATGAGCTACCCAGCGTATAATATATTTATAGGGATTGCGACCAGTTTGAATCCAGATCGGCGCGTGAATGAATAATGAACAGCTCAAATCCCATATTTCGCGAAAGCTGTAAGTTCAACATTCGGTCTGACAGATTTTAGTATCTTGTCAGACCGATTGTCTGGTAAAATTCAGGAATAACATAAATAAATGGCTTGGTCTGACAGTTTTCTGTTCATCTGACATATTTTTAGCATAGGTGCGTTTACGCACCTATGCTTATGGTATATACCACATTTCGAAAATCCACATCCATCGGTTGCCCTTTATGAAGCCTTACCTGATCAAAAATCAGACGAAATATCTATTTGATTTAGTATATGGTCATTCTTACAATTTTTTTTTGGAAACGTTTTTCTAACGTTTTCTTCCAAGAATATTGCTGACACCATTTTTAGTGAATTTTTCTAAGACCGTTTTATGTCAAAAAATCTTCTTATAACCTAAAACAAATTTCGTTCGTAAAACAATTCTATCTGCACTATAAATCTCAATCTCCTACGCAGTGGCCTCCCTTATACTAGAAGTTACTGACCGGGCGAAGCAAGGGAAGTAATTGCTGTGAGGAGTTTCTATAAAAATCTGCATTCAGAAATCTGTATTCAGAACTCAATCTGTTGTGCACGTCTGCATCTAACGCTTACCACAAGTTTTACGACAAATTCTTGACGCAGACGAATAGGGTAGCGTCTATTTTCATTTGTGAAAAGAGAAAAGAATCGATACAGATCTGTCCGTGCTTAAATTTTGAAAGGCTTGGGTAATTATTTTTCATAAGCGTTTCAAACACTGATGTAAATGGAAAGATTATCTATTTAAATAGTCGGTAATTGTTTGAAATTATTGATTTGAGAAATTCGCGGATGGCGATATCGAACTACATTATACCACGTGACGCCATTCTTCCCTGTATCTTGCACCTATGCTTTTAACGCCATCGGCGCTCTCGTTTAATCTTGTCAGACCGACTGTCTGAGCTTTGGTGAAGTCTGGGATCCTAATCACCTTGTCCTTTCAAGCTGGTCATATTTTCCTGACCGTCCCTTTTCCCATGGCACCGCACAATTAATGTTTATAGCTCATACAAATGATCCAATTTCAGAAACAATTACATTAATAAATATCATTAATGTGGCCCGATTTTTCTGGTCCGGGTTGTCCACGATTCATGGTTTGAACTATGAAGCCCTGTCCCCGAGATTCACGAGTCATGACACCAGACATCATTTCCTTTTCCTTGAATGTATTACTTTTTGCATATATTTTCCAAATTTAATTCAGGGTGCATATTATTAAGTATACTCAGTAATGAAAGTATGTCCAACAGTACATAAATATAGTTTTTAACGGCGAAACGCAAGTAAGTTGGTCTTTGTTGAAGACAAAGCAATGCACAGTACTTGAACATGTCTAAATTCATCGTATAAAGCTGTTATCACACCGCTATTAAATATCTCAACTCCACCAACACTTACCAAGTCATATATTTACTCATTTTCGTCAATATCAATATTTAAAAACGCATACATCAAAAATCAAATTTGGACCAGTTCAAACTTGGGGTCATCATGCGGGACGACTTTTTCCCCAACTTACCATATAAAGTGCAGCGAACAACGGTACCAGTCAGGTAAACGTCTTGGCAAATGAAAACATTCGTTGTATTCACGGTTCTTGCAGCAGCTGAATGGCGTCTGTTAATATTTCTCGGAGAAAGACAAACAAAAAACACCGAAATTTGATCGCAATGAAGTCGATTTGAATGAACTTTTTGGTATCCGTGGTTGCATATGCATGCATTATGTGACACGCCTCGTTGTTTTAAGTGAATAGGGGATTTTTTGTTCGTGGCTCTTTGTCAATTTGTTTCTCATTAAACATGATTTTATATATTTATTTTAATATACATGTATTGGGCTCCTAAAAAAAATAATAGTATATATATATATATATATATATATAAATATATATATATATATATATATATATATATATATACTCATACTGGGTTAACTATAGGGTCTGTGATATATTTCCGGAGTGTTGGGTACTTCCCTTTCCCATGCTAGTATCCAACTGAAAAATAGCGAGTTTTATGCGAATTACCTTCAACAACCTATATATAACTCGAAACTTAATATATCTAGTTATTTCTGCAGACAAATAACATATACATTTTTTTACTTTAAACCTCGTATCTGGGTCCCCATGACCCAATTATTTTTTTATATAGGTATACTCTGTGATACTTGATACCGACATACCGGGTCCCTGAGATAGTGTCACTTGAAATACGAAACATTGTTTGCTAAAAAATGAGTTGGCCTTGAGCATAGTTATATCTTGCGACACTCGCATTAGAATTGTGGTTAAGATCTTCTCGACCTCAAACTTTATATATTAAATCCTCACGATCAGATGTGTTTGTATTTGTGTGGCCTATGCATGAATCGCTCTGCATGGTTTCCTTGCATTATACATTTAATAACATTTTGAGTCGAATTCATTTTACAGAGGGAATGACACAATGGTGAACTAAATATGTGTTTAATGTTATTTTAATATTTTTTTGAATTTTTGCATTATTTGACTACGTATCGTGTTATTTTCTCCTGTTGCGTGATTTTGTAGTCGCCGGAACTTTTAAAAGCACAATGTCCTTGGTTAAACAATTGAGATAATGTAGGATAGAATCATCCTTGTAGAAATCATTGAATTATATAACAGTGGTGTCCGTGTGATGCAAGCAGCTATAATGAAACAGTTGTCGCTATAACAGTTTCATTGCAAAGATACGTAAAGGTAAAACAGTTGCGGATCGTTAATGGTAAATAGATATGACAACCAAAAACAAAACATTTATAGGATTATTAAATTGAAATGAAAAATAGAAGTCAAACGAATATTTAAACGTTATAACAATATGTATTTACTTATTGTGTTTAAACCTGACGTGATGTCACCCTGGCGTGACACGAGTATAAATGTTTTTTATGATAGCTTCGAAAAGGATTTCAAAGATAATGACTAAAACACGCAGCGATTCCTAGTACAAGAAGAGTACCGCTATTAAGACCACATTGAACACTGTAAATTGCAATTTTTCAAGATTGCATGGTCCCAAAGTATTGAATAAAGAACAAAATACCCTGTTAATTATGAAGTCCGACATGCTATTAAGACCAAGCTGAAAGTAGCGGAACTTTACTGTAGTTTTATGTGCCTTCGTGGAAAATGATCCAGTCATCGATATTCGGTCCACTTCCTCATGTCCAACAGAAAGATATTCATTTCGTGCTTTGAACTATTCTGAAGATTTTAGTCATAGTTATGTCATAAATATCGAATAGGGACTTGTAAAACCAGTTCTTTAACTTGCATTATTGCTTCGCAAGAATGGACCTGTAAAAATGCTTTCAAATTAGTTAAAAGGAAGGTATTTTGAAAAAAAATCTGATTTTGTCTTATAAACAAAAAAAAACAACATTGAATGTGATACATAACCCATCACAGTATCCAATAACAGACGGACGAAAAGATTTGAGTATAGCCTATACCACTTGCGACTGGGTATAATACATAAGAACCTCCAATAACTAAAGGCAGTGGCTAGTCGTACAGTCCCGTACGGCTAGACAAGAGGCTAACCGTACGGCCCCGTACGGCTAGACAATAGGCTAGCCTTACGGCGCTGTACGTATTATAGCCTTTCCTATTGAGATTGTCTAGCCGTACGGCTTATAAAGTATAGAATTGTCATTTAGTGCTGTTAATCAGTAATATGCAGCAAAGACAAATAAGCGCCCGAGCCGATTGTGACGAAGATATTTCGTACATATTTTCCTAAAATAAGGCTAGTATTCCACCAATCCGCATCCGCATCCGTATCCGCGTCAGTATCCGCAAAATCGTTATACGGACGCTATATTCCATTTATCCGCAAACGGATGCGGACGAGATACGGACGGCATTTAGCACGATGAGAGTAGCTGTCATCTAAAAAATAAACTGAAAATCTATCGAATTCGTGAAAAAATACCCGGAATTATACAACCAACGCAGTTCTGCATATCGTGACTCTGATTATACTTTAAAGTTTAAATGTATGGAAAATCATAGCCAAGGCACTAAAAGAAGATGTTTCAGGTATTTACCATTTGTATCCTTTTACGGACAGAACGATGATTTGTACCTTATATCTACTTAAATTCACGCTTAGCAGCTTGTCCTTCATTATAATTATCTCAATAATTATAATTTTTAGTTTTATCCATATACAAAAATAAAGATACGTTCGACGTATGCGGATAAATGGAATATAGCGTCCGTATATTTTGCGGATACGGATACATTTACAGATAGATGGAATAGTAGCCCAAGAATGCTCACTTGAGCGTTCTATTGCGGACGCCTATTCGCGTGCGGATACGGATGAATGGAATAAGTGCAGTGCATTTCTACTTGTTTTATTTTTTGCGGATGCGGATATGCGGTTGCGGACAGATGGAATAGTAGCCTATAACTGAAGCATTCGTATTTTTAGTTAGTGTTCGTGTGGCGAATAAATGGTTGCAGGAATTTATCAAAGCGCTGACGTCACTGTAGGTGTTCGTTGTTGTATAAGTTTAGACGCAACTCAGTTTAAAAAATTATGTTATAGCTTTTTATATTGCAAGTTTTGAATGGACACAATCCATTCAAAATTATAAAGAGTGTGTCTTAAAGCACAGGTTCAGATGTTTTTTTTTTTAAATCATTAATAAAAAATAAATTTTTAGCTTCGTTTTGGGAAAACAGGGCTAAATGCTTATGCATAAATTGTCATCCCAGTACAAGAGACCCTTTAAACATTATAAAATAAGACATGTCGTCCTTGTTTAGCGTGTTTGCATTGCACAAGCTTATCAGTATGCACAGGCTTATCTTATTTGACATGCATTAAGCCCTGTTTTCTCTGAAAGCAGCCAGTATGTGCAGATTTTCAATGATAAACACTAGACTGGCCAATATCGTCTTACAAGCTGTTAAACTCTATTACTCATATACACCAACTGCAGTGCACCAGTGAGTTGTGGACTATAAACAGGCAAATGTGGTGGTTATCTTTCCTAGCAGACGCTAGTAGAATGTGTAGTCTGCTGCAACGGACAGTGGTTGTCTTTCCATGTCATAGTTAAAGGGATCTTTTCACGGTTTGGTAAATTGACAAAATTGAAAATAGTTGTTTCAGATTCGCAAATTTTCGTTTTAGTTATGATATTTGTGAGGAATCAGTATTACTGAACATTAACCATGGTCTAATATAGCCATTATATGCATCTTTTCACGATTTAAAAACCTAAAAATTATAGAGCGTTGCAACGCGAAACGATTGAATAATTTGGAGAGTTCTGTTGTTATCGTTTAAATTTGTGAAACTACGAAGATTGCTTATATCAGGTATAGAATACACCTCTCATGTATGCTTGGCAGGATAGCTCATTAGGCTAAAGCGTTTTTTACTCCAGGATTCCGGGGGTCACTGGTTCGAGCCCTTGTACGGGCTACTTTTTTCCATTTTTAAATTTTATTTTTGATTTTTTTTCTGGAGCGTTAAAAATCCAATGTTTACATTCATCAATATAAAGCATCTAATGACAAACTTCAAAACATGTCAAATCTGTGAAAAGGCCCCTTTAAGGCTTCTACGCACATACCGATTTGCAAAAACATTAGCGTTAGCTGACGCTCACACTAAAAATGAACCGTTAAACTAAATTTAGATTCACATCGTACATGCACGATTTACATGCTGGCGAATTCGACAGTACATACATTTTCGATTTCAGAATTTAATATCTGGCTTATTTTGCATATATCGACACATGTTCTTCTTAACTTTTATTTAAGTTTATGTTCAAATATATGTTTAATAAGTTGTTTTTTTTTATACACATTTTATGTAAATTAATAAATATTTGAAAAAATCGTATAATCTCGCTTTAAAAATTCGTCATCTTTCACGGCTTCCTTTCATGTCATACGGTTGCTTATTTGATTCATTAATTAGTCGACGTTCCTAAGGCGTGAAAAACCTGTATTAAAGAGTTGCGGCATCGATATTTTGAAATTTAATGACGACAGCCGTCAAAGTTACGTTCTAGAAATTGACTTACACACACATAATTTAAATCGGTTTCTAATTTGATTCTTTAATAAGACGACTTTCCTATGTAAGGAGTGAAAACTGTTTTAATTAGTTGCGGCATCGATATTATGAAATTCAATGACGGCCAAGGTACTTCTCAGAAATGGAGTCACACAAATAATTTAATTGTCGTTCAGACAATGGATAAATATATGGTTTCATACAGGCAATTTATCAGTTCACTGAAAATGGTTGTCTTTAACTTAGACAATATCCATAGGAAAGGCTATACGTACAGAGCCGTACGGCAAACCTATTGTCTACCCGTACGGGGCCGTGCGGCTAGCCTCTTGTCTAGCCGTACGACTAGCCACTGTAAAATGTATAGTTATTTCATTTTCATTTTACAAATGTCTTTAAAAATATATTTAAATTTTCTCTATCATGGAAGTGTCATTTATTCATACAACACATGACAAATTATAACAACAATATATGTTAAAATTATCTGACCCTTGTCAGACGTTTTATTATGAAACTAATAAATGATATGCATGATTGTCAGATTGTGAAATGCTCAATTCAAGTATTATATAAGAGATAAATGGTGACGGACCCATGACAAACAAATAATTGGAGATAGTAGTAACAATCCATCATAAGTTGCAGTACGAACTAAATGATTATCATGAAAATAAAAACTGATTTAACAAGCAAATTCGTTGAATTGATATCCCCCGCCATTATACTTCTGGATACAAGTTATGGCTCTGGACACACAAAAAAAGCATTTTTTTCAAATACAAAGGGTCATAACTCCGCTATTAATCAAGGATGTACAATGCCATTTGGCGTGCATCATCCTCTTATCCATATATATATACTCGTACCAAGTTTCAATGAAATCTGCTAAAGCACTTCCAAGATATGGTTCCGGACACAAAAGTGCCGGACGGACAGACGGAAAGACGGACAATGCCAAATTAATATCCCTCCGCTGTTGGCGGGGGATCACAAAAATTAAGCAAAATTAATTACATACACAACAAGATGCGTTTGTGAAACCCAATGCCCCGTATATAACGTTTGACCTTGAAGGATGACCTTGACCCTTCACCACTCAAAATGTGCAGCTCCATGAGATACACATGCATGTCAAATATAAAATTGCTAGCTTCAATATTGCAGAAGTAACATAACATGAGCAATTTTGACCCATATATTTGACCTTGAAGGATGACCTTGACCTTTCACCACTCAAAATGTGCAGCTCTATGAGATACATATGCATGCCAAATATCAAGTTGCTATCTTCAATAGTGCAAACGTATTCATAAAATAAGCGATTTGGGCCACATATATTTAACCTCTGACCTTGAAGGATGACTTTGACCTTTCAACACTCAAAATTTGCAGCTCCATGAGATACACATGCATGCCAAATTTCAAGTTGCTATCTTCAATATTGAAAAGTATTAATAAAATAAGCGATTTGGGCCACATATATTTGACCTCTGACCTTGAAGGATGACCTTGACCTTTCACCACTCAAAATGTGCAGCTCAATGAGATACACATGCTTGGCAAATATCAAGTTGCTATCTTCAATATTGCAAAAGAATTCATAAAATGAGCGATTTTGGCCACATATATTTGACCTCTGACCTTGAAGGATGACCTTGACCTTTCACCAATGATAATGTGCAGCTTCAGGAGATGCATTTGCATGCCAAATATCAAGTTGCTACTTTCAATATTGCAAAATGTTAAAGTTGGCATAAACAGACCAACCAACCAATCAACAGACCGACAGAGCAAAAACAACATGTCCCCCACTACTATAGTGGGGGACATAAAAATAGACTGATCCTACAAGCAAACCCCATATTTACACAGAACAATGTCTGAATTGACATAAATTTGGACAAAAAACATGCATTTTCCTGGATTTGAAGCACAGACCTTTTGATTGCAAACAACAGTCTTACTTACTAAGACATTTCTGAAAATTACACGTTGCCAGCAAAGTACATTTTTAAATCAGATATGCAATGTCATGTCCTTACCAAATTGTACTAGAGCTGTTTTCACTTCGAGTTTGCAAACAGCCTTAAAATATAAACTAAACACTAGAAAAGAATCTTTAACAAGGGCTGTTTGTAAAACAAGCATGCCCCCCATATGGGCTGTCCGTTGTAGTGGCAGCCATTGTGTGAATACGTTTTTTGTCACTGTGACCTTGACCTTTGACCTAGTGACCTGAAAATCAATAGGGGTCATCTGTGAGTCACGATCAATGTACCTATGAAGTGTCATGATCCTAGGCAAAAGCGTTCTTGAGTTATCATCCGAAAATCATTTTACTATTTCGGGTCACCGTGACCTTGACCTTGTGACCTCAAAATCAATAAGGGTCATCTGTGAGTCATGATCAATCTACCTGTGAAGTTTCATGATCCTAGGCATATGCGTTCTTGAGTTATCATCTGAAAACCATTTTACTATTTCGGGTCACCGTGACCTTGACCTTTGACCTAGTGACCTCAAAATCAATAGGGGTCATCTGCAAGTCATGATCAATCTAGCCATGAAGTTTCATGATCCTAGGCGTATGAATTTTTGAGTTATCATCCGGAAACCATTTTACTATTTTGGGTCACCGTGACCTTGACCTTTGACCTCAAAATCAATAGGGGTCATCTGCGAGTCATGATCAATGTACCTATGGAGTTTCATGATCCTAGGCCCAAGCGTTCTTGAGTTATCGTCTGACAACCACCTGGTGGACGGACCGACAAACTGACATACCGACAGACCGACCGACATGAGCAAAGCAATATACCCCCTCTTCTTCGAAGGGGGGCATAATGAGATAAAAGTGCACTTACAAAATCAAAGTCTTTCATTTTGAAAACCAATAGACAGAATTATAACATATAAAAAGTATACAATCTTCAGTACACTGATCAACAAATTAAAACATTTTAAATCATACAATTTGCATAAAATTCAAAGCTTGATATCTCAAAAACTTATCCACAATATTGAAAGATATTAAGAATCTTACAATCTGCATCATAACTAAAGCTCAATATCTTATAAAACTGATTGACTAAACTGCAACATTTTACAAATTATTTAATCTACAAAAAATGAAAAACTTCATATTTCAAAATTCAACCGACAGCATTGACACATATTTAGAATCATACAAAGTTAAAGCTTCAAATGTCAACTTGAAATGAGTCCAAAGTACACGGACTTTAGTGAAACACTGGTAAGGGACTAAAAAGGCAGTTAACAACAAGAGCTGTGTTCGTAAAACACAATCCCCCTTACTGCGCCGCTTTGAAGCCATATATTCGACCTATGACATTGAATTATGACCTTGACCTTTCACCACTCAAAATGTGCAGCTCCATGAGATACACATGCTTGCCAAATATGAAGTTGCTATCTTCAATATTGCAAAAGTATTCATAAAATGAGCGATTTTGGCCACATATATTTGACCTCTGACCTTGACCTTTCAGAAAATTAAAATGTGCAGCTCTATGAGATACATATGCATGCCAAATATCAAGTTGCTATCTTCAATATTGCAAAAGTTATTGCAAATGTTAAAGTTGGCGTAAACAGATCAACCAACCAACCAACAGACAGGACAAAAACAATATGTCCCCCACTACTATAGTGAGGGACATAAAAATAGACTGAACCTTCAAGCAAACCCCAAATTTACATAGAACAATGTCTGAATCGCCATAAATTTGGACAAAAAACATGCATTACCCTGTATTTGAAGCACAGACCTTTTGATTGCAAACAACAGTCTTACTAAGACATTTCAGAAAATTACACGTTGCCAGCAAAGTACATTTTAAAATCAGATATGCAATGTCATGTCCTTACCAAATTGTAATAGAACTGTTTTCACTTCGAGTTTGCAAACAGCCTTAAAATATAAACTAAACACTAGAAAAGAATCTTTCAGGAGATAAAAGTGCACTTACAAAATCAAAGTCTTTCATTTTGAAAACCAATAGACAGAATTAAAACATAAAAATTATGCAATCTTCATTACACTGATCAACACCATTAAAACATTTTAAAATCATACAATTTGCATAAAACTCAAAGCTTGATATCTCAAAAACTTATCCACAATATTGAAAGATATTAAGAATCTTACAATCTGCATCATAACTAAAGCTCAATATCTTATAAAACTGATTGACTAAACTGCAACATTTTACAAATTATTTAATCTACAAAAAATGTAAAACTTCATATTTCAAAATTCAACTGACAGCATTGACACATATTTAGAATCATACAAAGTTAAAGCTTCAAATGTCAACGTGAAAAACACATCCAAGATATCATTTAAACTAATATACTGACAAAGTTTCAAGAAGATTCATAAGTCCATATAAGGAAAAATGCCCCGCCCACTGGTGGCCATGTTTTTCTTAGCAACTGGAACCAATTTCAAACTTGTCCAAATATCATTGGGACAAATCTTCTGACAAAGTGTCATGATGATCGTACAATAAATATGGCTTCTAGAGTTTAACAGGGTTTTACTTTAGCCATATAAGGAAAAATACCACGCCCCCTTAGTGGCCATGTTTTTCCACCAACTAGAACCATTTTTGAACTCATCCAAGATATCATTAGGACAAATCATCTGACCAAGTTTCATAATAATCGGAAAATAAATGTGGCCTACAGAGTGTTTACAATGTTTTAGTAAAGCATGATACATAACCATATTAGGAAAAATGCCCCGCCCCCTGGTGGCCATGTTTTTTAAGCAAACGAAACTATTTTTGAACTAATCCAAGATATCATTAGGACAAATCTTCTGACCAAGTTTCATGAAGATAAGAAAATAAATGTGGCCTATAGAGTGTTAACAAAGTTTTACTATAGCCATATAAGGTAAAATGCCCCACCCCCTGGCGGACATGTTTTTCAACCAACCAGCATCATTTTTTAACTTGTCTACGATATTTTTTGGGATGAATATTCTGACCAAGTTTCATGAAGATCGGAAAATAAATGTGGCCTCAAGAGTGTTAACAAGATTTTACTATAGCCATATATAGCCATATAAGGAAAAATGCCCCGCCCTTTGGCAGCCATGTTTTTCAAGCAAACGTAACCATTTTCAGCTCGTCTAAGATATCATTGAGACCAAACTTCTGACCAAATTTCATGAAGAATGGACAATAAATGTGGCCTCTAGAGTGTTAGCAATGTTTAACTAAAGACATAAGGAAAACTCCCCCGCCCCTTGGCGGCCATGTTTTTTCACTGATCTGGACCATTTTCAAACTCGTCCAAAATATAAATAAAACCAATGTTTTGACCAAGTTTCATGATGATTAGGCAAACATTTTGACTTCTAAAGTGTTCACAAGGTTTCTCTATAGCCATATAAGGAAAACTGCCCCGCCCCTGGCGGCCATGTTTTTCAACGGACCGGAACCAATTTTTAACTAAACCAAAATATCATTTAGACAAACATTTTGACAAAGTTACATGAAGATTGGACTTCTACAGTGTTCACAAGTTTTTTTGTTGTTTTTTTGACCTAGTGACCTAATTTTTGACCCAGCATGACCCAGTTTCGAACTCAGTCGAGGTATCAATGTGACAAATGTTCTGCAAAATTTCATGAAGATCAGACAATAAATGTGGCATCTAGAGTGTTCACAAGGCAAAATGTTGACGACATACAACGCACAACGGACAAAAGGCAATCACAAAAGCTCACCATGAGCATGTTGCACTCAGGTGAGCTCAAAAGTTATGGCCAATTTTAAAGTTTTCAGACGGACGGACAGAAGCAATATATTTAACATTTAACCTTGAAGGATTACCTTGACCTTCACTTTTCACCACTCAATATGTGCAGCTTCACAAGATGCACATGCATGCCAACTGGAGCTTTGTCACAGACGTGACATATACCCCCACATAACGCATTGACACAGACTATTTTGTATGCTGTCTTCACAAAACAAGATAATACAATTTATGGCGATTTTTTAAGAATCATTATGCCATTATCATTTATAGCCATTTTTACCTTTGAACTCTTGAATTGTTTCACATGACAAGCCTTCCAATGACTTTGAACAAAATTGATGTACAGAGTCATTTTAAAATCTTACAATGAATGACATATTTATGACCCAGACAAGATAATTTATTGCCATTTTTGACCTTTGAACTAAAACTACAACTTTGAGTTTGAAGATATCGACGTAATTCTTTCGCGCGACACACTGTCAAATGATAGTGAACAAAAGAGCCAACGATTTTAAAATCGCACAATAAACAACATAGTTATTGCCCAGACAAGCTCAATTATGGCCATTTTTTACCTTTAAACTCAAATTGTGCCCTTGTTCTTGGAAATATCGACGTAATTCTTTCGCCCGACACACTGTTCAATGATGGTGAACAAATGTGCCAAATGATTTTAAAATCTCACAATAAAAAACAAAGCTATGGCCCGGACAAGCATTTGACCTTTGAACTCCCAAGTGTGACCTTGACCTTTGAGATATTGACGTAATTTCTTTTAACGCGACACACCGTTCCATGATGGTGAACAAATGTACCGAGTCATTTAAAAATGTAACGATAAATAACATAGCTATGGTCCGTACAAACTTACAGTTTAAAACATACTAAGTGACCCCATGACCTAGTTTTTGACCTGGCATGACCCATATTCAAACTTGATCTAGACATTATCTACATACAACTACTGACCAAGTTTGGTGAAGATCGGATGAAATATCGGGACAGACCGACAAACGTGACTCCTATATAGCCCCCATTACCAATTGTAATAGGGGTATAAATATCAAGTTGCTATGTTCAATATTGAAAAAGTTATGGCCATATAAGTTTTCGGCCAGATGGACAGACTGACTGACTGACGGACAGTTCAACTGCTATATGCCACCCTACCAGGGGCATAAACATATTCCACAGTTCAACAATTCTTTTTCCGTTTTTGTTTTTCCATAATAATGTTATGGACCCTTGCCCTTATCTGGGCCACTGTTCTTCCGGTAAGTATTTTTAGGGACCCCATTATTTTTGAGCCAGATGGCATTTTTTTTTCTCTTAATTCATCTCTAAAAAAGTTCATGAAACATATGTTCTCTTCGCTGGCCCACTTTCGTTTCATTCCTTTTCTTGTCCCTGTCCCTAAAACAAGAATAGATATAAAAAATAAAATAGCAATGAGTATCATGTCAGTGTTTTTTTCAGTTTTGGGGAAAAGGGGTCGGGTCCCCTGAGAGGGGGATAATTCACGTGTAAAAGGGGAAATTTCAATGCTAAGCAAGTAACATACAAAATCAAGTTGTAACACCATAATTCACCATACACAGAGAGAAAAACATTATTCCAACTTTTTTTGTCATCAACATGTTATGTTTATGTTCAAAGATCAACATTTTTTGGCTTTTCTGTGAATTATTTAAACGAGGTATTGATTAAAATTGAACTACACTTCCAAGAGGGGAAATTTTCAAATATTTTTGGGAAAAATATACACTCTAAGCAGCAAACTCATTTGTTCAGTGACTGTAAGCCCTTTATTTTGTTGACTTTTCTACTGAATTGATCCTTGCACACAAAGTATCAACATAAGTCAGTGTTCTGCCGTGAAATCTATAGAAAACATGCATGCCCCCCATATGGGCTGTCCGTTGTAGTGGCAGCCGTTGTGTGAATACGTTTTTTGTCACTGTGACCTTGACCTTTGACCTAGTGACCTGAAAATCAATAGGGGTCATCTGCGAGTTACGATCGATGTACTTATGAAGTGTCATGATCCTAGGCAAAAGCGTTCTTGAGTTATCATCGGAAAATCATTTTACTATTTCGGGTCACCGTGACCTTGACCTTTGACCTTGTGACCTCAAAATCAATAGGGGTCATCTGCGAGTCATGATCAATCTACCTATGAAGTTTCATGATCCTAGGCATATGCTTTCTTGAGTTATCATCCGAAAACCATTTTACTATTTCGGGTCACCGTGACCTTGACCTTTGACCTAGTGACATCAAAATCAATAGGGGTCATCTGCGAGTAATGATCAATCTACCCATGAAGTTTATGATCCTAGCCGTATGCGTTCTTGAGTTATCATCCGGAAACCATTTTACTATTTCGGGTCACCGTGACCTTGACCTTTGACCTCAAAATCTATAGGGGTCATCTGCGAGTAATGATCAATCTACCCATGAAGTTTCATGATCCTAGGCGTATGCGTTCTTGAGTTATCATCCAGAAACCATTTTACTATTTCGGGTCACTGTGACCTTGACCTTTGACCTAGTGACCTCAAAATCAATAGGGGTCATCTGCGAGTCATGATCAATCTACTGACAAATTGTACTAGAATATATAGTCTACAGTTGGGTCATGTCTTTATCATCAATAGGTGGGCCTTTATTCTATGATAACAGAAATACCATGGGTCAGACTGGCTGGCTCTTCACTTGGCTTCCTCCTATCATGGCTCAGACTGGCTGGCTCTTCACTTGGCTCCCTCCTATCATGGGTCAGACTGCCTGGCTCTTCACTGTCAGCAGTTGACATGGACTCTGAAAGAACCAAAGTGAAACCTGTAGATTGCATTCGATCAGCACAGTTAACACTGGCCTGTTGTATCATGAGAGGCTCTGACTCCTGTATAGTTGCCTCAATGCCTGAAGGCATATAATGTCAACAGTGGGGTCTTGTATGTCTATTATCCATTGGTGGGTCTTGCTGAAATCTATAGAAACAAGGGCTGTTTGTAAAACATGCATGCCCCACATATGGGCTGTCCGTTGTACTGGCAGCCATTGTGTGAATACGACTTTTGTCACTGTGACCTTGACCTTTGACCTAGTGACCTGAAAATCAATAGGGGTCATCTGCAAGTCACGATCAATGTACCTATGAAGTGTCATGATCCTAGGCAAAAGCGTTCTTGAGTTATCATTCGAAAATCATTTGACTATTTCGGGTCACTGTGACCTTGACCTTTGACCATGTGACCTCAAAATCTATAGGGTTCATCTACGAGTCATGATCAATCTACCCATGAAGTTTCATGATCCTAGGCGTATGCGTTCTTGAGTTATAATCCGGAAACCATTTTACAATATCGATCACCGTGACCTTGACCTAGTGACCTCAAAATCAATAGGGGTCATCTGCAAGTCATGATCAATGTACCTATGATGTTTCATGATCCTAGGCCCAAGCGTTCTTGAGTTATCGTATGACAACCACCTGGTGGACGGACGGACCGATCGACATGAGCAAAGCAATATACCCCCTCTTCTTCGAAGGGTGGCATAAATATATATTGGCTTGGACAACAGAAAATTGTACTAGAATATATAGTCTACAGTTGGGTCATGTCTTTATCATCAATAGGTGGGCCTTTATTATGAACGTCTCGATGAGGTACTGATGTAGAAGAAAATCAATACATACATTAGAGACCCGAACAAATTCATGAGCCACATTCTGGGTCGTAACGTAACAAGGGCCGTAACGGTAAAGATTTTAATTACATTTGTACTTAGCAGAGTTCCGAAGTACAGTCTATTACAAGATAAATCTGAGCCGATTTTAAAAAACGTATAGCAAATTTTGTAATTTAATGACGACCTGCTCCATGAAGTTTACTTTCAGTTTAGAGCCGCCGTGATCAGTAACATTTTTGTGTTTTGCATCCGATTTGAATGTTCTCCAAAAAATATAATAATAAATTCACATGTCTACTCAATAGCTATGTATTTTAAGAACACATTTCGCGAGAATTTCTCACGAAAAATGACATGTACAATGTTTAAATCAAAGTTTTAAGCTGTGATTAAAAGTTTCAAAAACACCCAATGCGCCCTTTTTAAGAGAATCTCCGTGCAAAATGCCCTTTTTTCAAGTCATGCGCCATGCCCCTCTGCCTTTCTAGATGAAACACTACAAGCTAACTCCAATATAACCCCCTAAACTTCGTTTGTGGGGGTATAATAAAATCATTCTCAAAAGTTAAATAATATCTTTTGTAGTTGTAGATTATTCGGGTATTAATCCTCTCATTTCACAAATAAACTGTTCATAACAGATGAGATGGCAAGCATAAATGCCTTAATGAACACAAAATATTTTGCATGTTGTCTTCACAAAAAACAGCCCAAACCATGCTCAATGTTAACTAGAAATGGCGCGGCAGAGGCCGACGCGTATCCCCACGCCGAATGTTTGACCTAGGTGTGCCCCAGGGTTGGTAATGGGGCCATGCATAGCTGAGATTGACCGTATTGTCATAAGAGAAGTTCATCATCAATTAGAAGTGAATTGGTGTAGAAATGAAGAAGTTATAGTAAAAGGCAATTTTGGGTGGGTGTGACATATGTGGGCAGGGCGCCCCAGGGTTGGTAATGGGGCCATGCATAGTTGAGATTGACCGTATTGTCATAAGAGAGGTTCAGTATCAATTTGAAGTGAATCGGTGTATAAATGAAGAAATTATAGTAAAAGGCAATTTTGGGTGGGTGTGGTCTATGTGGGCGGGGCGCCCCAGGGTTGGTAATGGGGCCATGCATAGTTGAGATTGACTGTATTGTCATAAGAGAAGTTCAATATCAATTTTAAGTGAATCGGTGTAGAAATGAAGAAATTATAGTAAAGGCAATTTTGGGTGGGTGTGGTCTATGTGGGCGGGGCCCCAGGGTTGGTTATGGGGCCATGCATAGTTGAGATTGACCCTAATGTCATAAGAGAAGTTCAGTATCAATTTGAAGTGAATCCGTGTAGAAATGAAAAAATTATAGTAAATGGAATTTTTTGGTGGGTGTGGCCTATGTGGGCGGGCGCCCCAGGGTTGGGATTGGGGCCATGCATAGTTGAGATTGACCCTAATGTCATAACAAAAGTTCAGTATCAATTTGAAGTGAATCCGTGTAGAAATGAAAAAATTATAGTAAATGGAAATTTTTGGTGGGTGTGGCCTATGTGGGCGGGGCGCCCCAGGGTTGGGAATGGGGCCATGCATGGTTGAGATTGACCGTATTGTCATAGGTGAGGTCCAGTATCAATTTGAAGTGAATCGGTGTAGAAATAAAGAAGTAAATGTAAAATAACCTAAAAAAATGAGTGATAATTTCTGACGCGGCCCCACCCCAACCCCTATAACTTTTGACCCAGGGGTCAGATCAAAATTCCAAATAGTGCAGGGTCGCACATATGCTCATAGCTACCATGTGTGTAAATTTCAAGGTTCTAGTGCTTTTAGTGTAGGAGGAGATAGTGGCCAGGACGGACGGACAGACGGACAGACGGACGGACAGACGGACGGACGGACGGCGGAGATCACCACAATATCCCCACCTTTTTTTCAAAAAGCGTGGGGATAAAAACGCACTAAGTGACCCCGTGACCTAGTTTTTGATCCGGCATGACCCATATTCACACTTCACCTAGGTATCCTCTAGATACAACATCTGACCGAAGATCGGATGAATACAACTTGAATTAGAGAGCGGACACTTAATACAGACGGACCGACCGACAGACCAACAGACAAGTTTGGTGAAGATTAGATGAAAACAACTTGAATTAGAGGGTGGACACTTAATACGAACCGACCGACAAGTTCACTCCTATATACATCCCTAAACTTTGTTTGTGGGGGTATAATTGCATTTATACCTTGAGGATTTGGCTCCCTTCTATCATGGCTCAGACTGGCTGGCTCTTCACTTGGCTCCCTCCTATCATGGGTCACACTGCCTGGCTCTTCACTGTCAGCAGTTGACATGGACTCTGAAAGAACCAAAGTGAAACCTGTAGATTGCATTTGATCAGCACAGTTAACACTGGCCTGTTGTATCATAAGAGGCTCTGACTCCTGTATAGTTGCCTCAATGCCTGTAAGCATATAATGTCAACAGTGGGGTCTTGTATGTCTATTATCCATTGGTGGGTCTTGCTGAAATCTATAGAAACAAGGGCTGTTTGTAAAACATGCATGCCCCACATATGGGCTGTCCGTTGTACTGGCAGCCATTGTGTGAATACGACTTTTGTCACTGTGACCTTGACCTTTGACCTAGTGACCTGAAAATCAATAGGGGTCATCTGCAAGTCACGATCAATGTACCTATGAAGTGTCATGATCCTAGGCAAAAGCGTTTTTGAGTTATCATTCGAAAATCATTTGACTATTTCGGGTCACTGTGACCTTGACCTTTTCTTGAGTTATAATCCGGAAACCATTTTACAATTTCGATCACCGTGACCTTGACCTAGTGACCTCAAAATCAATAGGGGTCATCTGCAAGTCATGATCAATGTACCTATGATGTTTCATGATCCTAGGCCCAAGCGTTCTTGAGTTATCGTATGACAACCACCTGGTGGACGGACGGACCGATCGACATGAGCAAAGCAATATACCCCCTCTTCTTCGAAGGGTGGCATAAATATATATTGGCTTGGACAACAGAAAATTGTACTAGAATATATAGTCTACAGTTGGGTCATGTCTTTATCATCAATAGGTGGGCCTTTATTATATGATAATAGAAATACCATGGGTCAGACTGGCTGGCTCTTCACTTGGCTCCCTTCTATCATGGGTCAGACTGGCTGGCTCTTCACTTGGCTCCCTCCTATCATGGGTCAGACTGCCTGGCTCTTCACTGTCAGCAGTTGACATGGACTCTGAAAGAACCAAAGTGAAACCTGTAGATTGCATTTGATCAGCACAGTTAACACTGGCCTGTTGTATCATGAGAGGCTCTGACTCCTGTATAGTTGCCTCAATGCCTGTAAGCATATAATGTCAACAGTGGGGTCTTGTATGTCTATTATCCATTGGTGGGTCTTGCTGAAATCTATAGAAACAGGGGCTGTTTGTAAAACATGCATGCCCCACATATGGGCTGTCCGTTGTACTGGCAGCCATTGTGTGAATACGACTTTTGTCACTGTGACCTCGACCTTTGACCTAGTGACCTGAAAATCAATAGGGGTCATCTGCAAGTCACGATCAATGTACCTATGAAGTGTCATGATCCTAGGCAAAAGCGTTCTTGAGTTATCATTCGAAAATCATTTGACTATTTCGGGTCACTGTGACCTTGACCTTGTGACCTCAAAATCAATAGGGGTCATCTGCGAGTCATGATCAATCTACCTATGAAGTTTCATGATCCTAGGCATATGCTTTCTTGAGTTATCATCCGAAAACCATTTTACTATTTCGGGTCACCGTGACCTTGACCTTTGACCTAGTGACCTCAAAATCAATAGGGGTCATCTGCGAGTAATGATCAATCTACCCATGAAGTTTCATGATCCTAGCCGTATGCGTTCTTGAGTTATCATCCGGAAACCATTTTACTATTTTGGGTCACCGTGACCTTGACCTTTGACCTCAAAATCTATAGGGGTCATCTGCGAGTCATGATCAATCTACCCATGAAGTTTCATGATCCTAGGCGTATGCGTTCTTGAGTTATCATCCCGAAACCATTTTACTATTTCGGGTCACTGTGACCTTGACCTTTGACCTAGTGACCTCAAAATCAATAGGGGTCATCTGCAAGTCATGATCAATGTACCTATGAAGTTTCATGATCCTAGCCCAAAGCGTTCTTGAGTTATCATCGGAAACCACCTGGTGGACGAACCGACCGACAGACCGACCGACATGTGCAAAGCAAAATACCCCCTCTTCTTCGAAGGGTGGCATAAATATATATTGGCTTGGACAACAGAAAATTGTACTAGAATATATAGTCTACAGTTGGGTCATGTCTTTATCATCAATAGGTGGGCCTTTATTATATGATAATAGAAATACCAAAGGAAATGTTTTGTTTTCCAAAAGCACTTCTAAACGTGTTTTTTTATGCTTTTCGGTATAAGGTATGAGATGTACACAAAATAACAACACACATATCCCCCACTAAAATATGTTATAAGACCTGCTTACAATTTAAATCAGAAAATCTTCATACTTGCAAGTAAGTTATTTATCCTTTAAATCATTAAAATAACTCAGAAACAGAAATGTCTAATTGAGCATATAAACTATTTCATAAGGTGTCCAAATCTAAAGGTATTCCTATACTCCCTTTTTTTTTTAATGGGCTACCATAACAATGACTCTGTTATGGACCACTTTCATAATACAAATGAACAGTGGCCAATGATCTATCATGGGTATAAATAACTATTTTACCTTCTTGATGGCCATCTTCGTCTTCAATTGGAAGAGGTAAATCTGTAAAAAATGATTTTTTATTTTAGAAATAACTATTTAGAAAAAAATAACCAGAAGTCACTCTTGATACGACAGTAAATATTTTCAATACTTCAAGGTTGTTAAAAAGTATTTTGTTGCATTAGCATTTCTTTAAGAGGATAAACAATTTTCAAGGCACATAAAATAGGTTTGCCTATTTTTACCACGTAAATTTTAGACTTATTGAATTAACGTGGCCAAAACAAGGGCCCCGCCTTTCAAACAATGTTTTACATCGTTTGTCTGTTCTCAAGCGCTCTGTTTTGTTCTGAAGAATGATCATTCAGTCGAATTTACTGACAGCCATAGGAGAGAAAGTAACAAAAATTCTCCATCCCAATTCAGTAAAATGAATTATATTAATAAAATTCTTATAATCAAACCTTCTACTACTATGTCCTTCATCTGCCTTCCCTTCCACTCATTGACTTTACCATTTTCAACAGCATACAACATCAGGGCAACCTATAAAATTTCAAGAAGACCATAATATTCCAGTGTCAACAATACTTCCATCATAACAACAGTAGCAATCCATAGTTCCCTGACCTCACTTTTTATTTCAATATCAATATAATTGAACACAAACGTTGCCATATGCTATTTTGTTGACAGCTTGTGAAAGTCTGCACAGTACCATATTTGTAAATTACACAGCCCTACAAATAATATAATCTCAATTATCTGCCACAACACTTAAAGAAACTAGAGCTTTGTCACAGACGTGACCTATACCCCCACGTGCCCCATCCACACAAGAGAATCTAATTAATGGCTATTTTTAAGAATTATTATGCCATTATCATTTATGGCCATTTTGACCTTTGAACTTAAAGCATGACCTTGACCTTGGAGATATCGACATAATTCTTTCCTGCCACACACCATCCATAACGGTGAACACATGATTTTAAAATCTCACAATGAACAACATAGTTATGGCCTTCTTTTACCTTTGAACAAAGTGTGACCTTGACCTTCGAGATATTGACGTAACTCTTTCACGTGACACACAAGTCATATGACAGTGAACAAATGTGCCAATGATTTTTAAATCTCACAATGAACTACATAGTTATGGCCCAGAAAAGCTCATTTATGGCCATTTTTGACATTTGAACTCAAAGTGTGACCTTGACCTTGGAGATATCGACGTAATTCTTTCGCACAACACACCTTCCAATGATGGTGAAATGTTCCAACTGATTTTAAAATCTCAAAAGAACAACACAGTTATTGCCCGGACAAGATGAAATTCTTTGCGCGACACACCCTCCAATGATGGTTAACAAATGTTCCAAATGATTTTAAAATCTCACAATGAATGACAAAAGTTATGGCCCGGACAAGCATTTTACCCTTGAACTCCAAAAGTGACCTTGATCTAAGTTCTTGGAGATATCGACGCAATTCTTTCGCGCGACACACGGTCCCATGATGGTGAACAAATCAAAACCAAGTCAATTAAAAATCTAACAATAAATGAAATAGTTATGGTCCAGACAAACTTTGTGTTTAAAAGCACTAAGTGACCTTGTGACCTAGTTTTTTTACCAGGCATGACCCATATTCAAACTTGACCTAGACATCATCTAGATACAACTTGTGACCAAGTTTGGTGAAGATCGGATGAAATTTCGGGACAGACCGACAAAGTGACTTTTATATAGCCCCCATTACACATAGGTAAGTGGGTATAATTACGCTTTATATTAATGCTAGCTTGTGTGATGTACTGCCTTTAGATATTGCATTTTTTGATACCATTTCGGTAAAAGAACTTAATTAATGAAAAGCTGGTCAGTGACCAAAATTCCCATTGAATAAATGAAGAAAAGCCACAATAATATAAAATAGTCAACAATGGCAACAAATTAGCAGACAACACTAAACAGTATGACAATGAGGGCTAAATAGACAAAACAACAATAACATGAACTGGAGAGTTTCCACCTTGGCATGGACATTGGTTGTAGCACAAAACACACTCACAACAAGAGATGTGTTTGTAAGAAACACAATGCCCCTACTGTGCCGCTTTTTTTTATTTGACCTTTGACCTTGAAGGATGACATTGACCTTTCACCACTCAAAATGTGCAGGTCCATGAGATACGCATGTAATCCAAATATCAAGTTGCTGTTTTCAATATTTCAAAAGTTATGATCAAACGTTTAAGTTTTGGTAAAAGTTTTGTACACACACACACACCTTGACACGCACACACATACAAAGAAAGACAAGCCAAAAACAATATACCCCCGTTCATTCGATCCAGGGGGCATAAAAAGCCATTAATGCAAAGCATACTAGTCAAAGTCAACATCAGATATGGTCTTACTGTGGCTGCCTGTTAAATTATTCTTTCTTTTAGCCCTCTTAGTTACAATATAGCATTTAGTTTTTCAAATATCTGTGTATGGAAAATTTAAAGATTTTTATTAATGAAATATATACCTTTGAGAGTTCCATGGTACTGGAAGACAACTGATAATATTCCTTGTGGGTCTTCACATCATGTCCCAGATGCTTTGCAAGCAATTTTAGTTCACCATGAGTCATGTCAAGAATCTATAAAGCATGTTAATTCTTGATTATATTCACAAATATGCAGTCATCATTCCAGTTTGCTGCCAATTTAACAAATTTGTTTTGCATCTTCTACAGAAAAGATGTACACAAGAAAGCTTTTATCTGTATAGTTGTAGTCATTATGGTGCTCCAAATTCTTGTAATCACACCATGCATTTACAGAGTCAAAAATTTTGTAATGTTTAATTCTGAAAAAGCCAACACGTGGTTTGGTATTTACATGATCCGCCATTTTGAAAATAGCTACTTCCTGTATATATGCCAAAATTTATGTTAAATATAACAATTGGGTCTAACAATTTAAAATCAATTATTGGGTTCTCACAGATAACCATTTTCTGTCATACAAAAGCTGCCAAAATCAAAGGTCTCCATAAAAGTTTTTATTATAATTTATTCACAAATTGATGGCAAGCAAATTCAACATAATTACTTATTTCTGTATAAAAGCCGAAGTATACATGTATGTATGTATGCCATTAAACTGGAAGAGAATGTAGTATAATTGCTGAAAGTCTAAATAAATATTGTGCCATAATAAAGAAACCTTCAGGTCACAATATCTCATCTGTACAGGGATATGAAACAAAGACCATAATTCTTAAATGGCTTAAGCAATCCCATATTTGCACAACTAGACTTTAGAAGTAATTGTGAACGATTGTACCAGTTTGTAAAATAAAAAATACATACATATAAAACAACACAACAATTTCTTGATTTAACAGCAAAGTTTAATATAAAATAACAAATCTATGTATCAAAGACTAAAGTAAACAAAAGGACTGCAATGGTCGCTCAAGGTATATTGACAGCAAGTAAGAAATGCTGAACCAATGATTGGCAAATCGCCATGACAAAGTAACCTTGGAACTTTTGAAGAATGTCTTATATGGTACCAGACAATATTTCTTACAATACTTCTTATATGAGACTCAACAGTATTTCTTATATGGGACCCAACAATATTACTTATATGAGACCCGAAAATTAGTGTAAACATGTTTATTTCTTATATGGGACCCTACGATGTTTATTACTTGTAAGAGGCCCAACAGATAACAGAAATACCATGGGTCAGACTGGCTGGCTCTTCACTTGGCTCCCTCCTATCGTGGGTCAGACTGGCTGGCTCTTCACTTGGCTCCCTCCTATCATGGGTCAGACTGCCTGGCTCTTCACTGTCAGCAGTTGACATGGACTCTGAAAGAACCAAAGTGAAACCTGTAGATTGCATATGATCAGCACAGTCAACACTGGCATGTTGTATCATGAGAGGCTCTGACTCCTGTATAGATTCTAGACTGTGGGTGTCTTCAACAGTTGCCTCAATGACTGTAAACATATAATGTCAACAGTGGGGTCTTGTATGTCTATTATCCATTGGTGGGTCTTGCTGAAATCTATAGAAAATATATATTGGCTTGGATAACAGAAGGTTTTGCTATTATGTTTACGTGACATGGTTCAGAAAAAAAGGCCATATGAATGTGACAAAAATAAATTGAGTTTTTAAAATGTTCTTAAAGTTCGTTCTTTTCCTATTCAGATAATGTACACGTTTTATATGATCAAATGAAAACTTGTTCAAACCTATAATTTTGAAGAGATGCTGTGTGAACTCTAAAAATGTTTTTATATCAATGCAACTATTTTGACGATATAATTTTGCAAGAAGTTTTGTCCGTTGTTTACTACTATACATGTAATATGGCCAATTTGTATTGTTACACATTCTAAATTAAATGAATTAGCATAGTGATTAAATTTGTGTGATGTTTGTCTAAAATAATTTTTAAACGTCGGAAAATAATGCATATCTTCACAACGTCATTTCTCCGTTATTTGACGTTCACACAAAAGGGGCCTTTTTCAGAAACGCGCCACATATATATAAGTATATAGTCAACAGTTGGGCCTTGATATTATTATCCATTGGTGGGTCTTACTGAAATCTACAGAAAAGTATATTGGACATTACAACTGAAGTTTTGCTGTTATGTATATCATAAGTTATAGTTTTTTGTTTACAGTGTATATTGGTTCCTCTACCCAAACAGTGCACGTATGACCAAGAAAAATTTGACGAGGAGTAATATGTGCACTGGAGGGGTAGAGGAACCCATATACACTGTGACAAAAACTTATAAACAATTTTATAATACTTCAAATTCTTTAAAACAGCCAAAAAATCCTTCATTTAACGGACAAAAATCCCTTTTTGCCATTCAAGATGTTAAAGACAATATCCACATGCCGCAACCCTTAATATGATGAGTAATAGAAGGGTGTCGTTTTTACGTACATATTATACGTGTATAAAAATGTATAACAACGGCAAATGCATTTCTGCAAAATATTTGAATGTCTGTGAACATGCCATAATTAGCTTTATGTTGTATTGTGTCATTGTATTCGTTGTGGATTCAGGGCTTTTTTTCCTTCTTTGCGATTGGCCATGGACGGACATTTCACAATTTTGACACGGCCAATTCACAATCCTTTCATGTCCGTGAATATTTACAAAAACGGCCGTTTTAAATCGTGAAAAACGGACTGTTCGTGCTCAAAACTGTAAAAAGAAGAAGAAGAAGATGTTTAAAGAAAAAGTTAACGCACGCATGGACACACGACGGACACAGGACCATGACATAAGCCCCGCTGGCCAGATGGAGCTAAAAATAAATATATATTTTTTTTTAGGTGGAATTTTTTTGACCAGAAAGGGGAAACAAACAGCCTAGTTCGGCGTCTGTTATAGAAGGTAAAAAACCCGTTTCTAAAATGGGACCCAGCAATACTTCTTATAGGACCCAACAATATTTCTTATATGGTACCTGACAATATTTCTTACAATGCTTATTATACATGGGACCCAACAATGTTTCGTATATGGGACCCAACAATACTTCTAATATAGGACCCAACAATATTTCTTATAATACTTCTTATATGGGACTCAACAGTATTTCTTATATGGGACCCAACAATATTACTTATATGAGACCCGAAAATTAGTGTAAACATGTTTATTTCTTATATGGGACCCTACGATGTTTATTACTTGTAAGAGGCCCAACAATTCTTATTACATGTATTTAGGCAGAAATATTGCAATAATAAAGCTTCAAACAAGGATACATCGTAAACAACCTAATAAATAAATATTCTGCCCATTGGGAATTGGCAAAAATGACTTCGCAAACTGGAAATCTGAAATTGGAAATTCTGCAATCTGGTACAAAGATGGCGAAGATCACAGCTTAATTGCTTTATTCGTCCATTTAACAGATTTTAATGGCATAGAGGTTAAACGACTTTCGACAGCTCATTGGTGTTAATCTGTTGTGTAATGTCAATAAAGGTGTGAAAAACTCGCAAGTCATGTTTATAACATGTATTCCCTATCAGAGCAGTATGTGTAAGAAAAATAAATGAAATAATCCAGGCAATTTGTTTCATGCTTATGCAGTGCAACTGTTAACAGATATTCACTTTCATTTTAACCCATTATCAGAAAGTACCACTCAAAATGTGCAGCTCCATGAAAAACACATACATGCCAAATATGAAGTAGCTTTCTTCAATATAGCAAAAGTGATTGCAAAATGTTAAAGTTGGCAGAAACAGACCAACAGGGGAAAATCCATATGTCCCCCACTATAGTGAATGGGAACATAAAAAATAAAATGGGCTGGGTGGTGGTGGGGGGGGGAGGGGGGTATAGTGTAAGGGTGTGGTGGTCATTTATAAGGTGGGGGGAGTCTATTGTGGTATGTCAGTTAAGAGTTGTTTTGTCAAATTATCAGTCAAATCTAATCATAAATAAAGAAGTTATGGCAATTTTAGCAAAATTAAATAATTTGACCTTGAGAGTCAAGGTCATTCAAAGGTCAAGGTAAAATTCAACTTGCCAGGTACAGTACCCTCATGATAGCATGAAAGTATTTGAAGTTTAGAATCAATAACCTTGATACTTTAGAAGTAAAATGGATCTAAACACAAAATTCACATAACCAAATCTTCAATTTTCTAAGTATAAAGGGCCCATAATTCCGTCAGAATGCCAGTCAGAGTTGCATGACTTTGCCTGCACAGTCCCCTTATGATAGTTAATAAGTGTTGCAAGTATGAAAGCAATAGCTTTGATACTTACGGAATAAAGTGGACCTAAACACAAAACTTAACCAAATTTTCAATTTTCTAAGTATAAAAAGGGCACATAATTCTGTCAAAATGCACGCCAGAGTTATCTAACTTTGCCTGCCCAGTCCCCTCTTGATAGTTAGTAAGTGTACCAAGTTTGAATGCAAAAGCATTGATACTTAATGAGTAAAGTGGACCTAAATCAGGGGGTTTTCAGCACTGTCTGCGCCTCCGGAAAACGGAGGCACTCCCAAAGCAAACGGACCCGATCCCAAACCAAAATATTAAAAAAAAGTCCCAACTTCCAAAAAAAAAATTTTTTTTTTCTTTAAAGAATGAAGTGTCTTATAACTTGTGTGACTAACCAGTGTTTGTTTTGGTAAAAAATATCTGCTATAAGGTTTTGACTGTTCAGTTCTTATCTCAGAGTGTAACTGTAACTAATAAACAAAAATGCAGTACTTGAATAAACGTTGAACACGCCCAATATTGCATCTGTTTATATAAAGAAGACAAAATAACAAATAAAAACAAATTTATTTGTTAAACTACTGAATTATTTAAGCATGATATATTCACTATTTTTTCCCAAATGAGCTGTTTAATCGAAGCAAAATTTCCCCAAATGGCCAATTGTGTCGATAAAAAATTCCCAATTTGGTCAGACTCCTTTTCCCAAAATAGACAGAAAAACCCCTGTAAATGCAAAACTTAATCGGACGCCTACGCCAAGGTGATGACAATAGCTCATAATTTTTTTTCAAAAAATAGATGAGCTAAAAATGAAAAGATGCAAACTAACATGAAAATTAAATCTTAACAAGCAGGCTGTAATGATACCTTTGAATTTGATTTTGCCATTCACTGGATAATTCAAGTATCATATACATGTTTGCCCTAGGTGGCAGACCATTTAAAGCGGGTATATACGATCTTGTCAAATATTTATTAATTAATATAAAATGTGCAAAAAACTTATTATACATATATTTCAAAATAAACTAAAATACAAGTAAAGAAGAACATTTGTCGGAAAATGCGAAATAAGCAGAATATTTAAAATTGAAATCGAAAAAGCCTGTACAGCCGAATTCGCCAGCATGTATATCATGCATGTAAGATGTGAATCTAAATTTAGTTTAACGGTTCATTTTAAATTCCTGCAGCGATATTGATTCATACGACACACGAACACTTACTTAAAAGACGAATGCATCGGTTATTGTAGGAAAATATGTACGAATTATCTTCGTCACAATCAGCTTGGTGCGCAAGTTTGCATTTGCTGCATTTTATGAAATTCGTCTTAAATGTATCATTTTTCTTGCATATTGCGTGTTATTATAGCATATTTGTTTCAATATATTACAATTTAACGCATTTAAAAATCGAATATACCCGCTTAAAGTTATGTTGCTTTTTTCCTAAGAGATGTACATGAATATGTGTGCCAACTATCATTTGCATACTTTTGACAGTATTGAAATTATCATAACTATTTATCAGCCTTGAAAAAAACTGACAACCATGATGCGAAGTTGGCCATAAAAACTTATTTTCTTTGAACGTTCTGCTAAATTGTATTTCACAAGATTGGCTTACTCAATAATTAGACAATTTAAACAAGAATATTTACCTACTTACTTCCCAATATTACCATTCAAAGTATCATTACATCCATTAAAAACTGTGAACTAAACATACCATTGGCTTTCTTTTCCTACAAATTATTGCAAAAGTAACTTAATATTGATTTTATAAAAGGTACCAGATAACACAAGACTAAACAAAAGGTCCAACAAGATGTGTTTGTGAAACACAATGTCCCCCTATATGACGTTTGACCTTGAAGGATGACCTTGACCCTTCACCACTCAAAATGTGCAGCTTCATGAGATACACATGCATGCCAAATATGAAGTTGCTATCTTCAATATAGCAAAAGTTATTGCAAAATGTTAAAGTTGGCGCAAACCAACCAGCAGACCAACCAACCAACCAACAGACCAACAGACAGGGCAAAAACAATATGTCCCCCACTACTATAGTGGGGGACATAAAAAAGCCCAATATTGCTCAACAGCTATAATAAAGATTGCTGAACTCTTATTGATTTGTGGGGTTGATTAACTTGGAACATAAGATGAATCTGATAGCTCATTAATTTTTGTAAAAGATGTGATCTCCAAGGAAGGAGCAAATTTTAACCAAAGGGGCATTATTTAAACAATCCTGATAGTGGACCAATTAGAGACGCTAGATACCAAATACAAATGTATAAATGCTCTTTCCTTTTTGTTACAGGGAAAAAATAAGAATGTGGCGTCTCATCAGGATCCAAACTGTTTGCTATTCTAATAATATTCTATGAAAAAAACTCGAAGAAAATGCTAATTTTTGAAATTCAGCAGATGAATTAGAGCAGGAGACACATTTCCCAGCATGCAAAGGGTTAACAGCTGTTTTTGAGGATACAATTATGTTAGCGAAAAGCCATAAGCTGTTTGATGACAAAAGTTATGTTAGTAGTTTGACATCCATTCATGTGTGCTTCTTCATGATAATGGCATCATCTATTTATTAAATATGATGTATATGATATAACTAACCTTCCATGGTAGATCAGACACACTATAGTCATAAAGAAGCTCCTCTCCTGTCTGAATGTCTCTTTGAGCAAATAAGCATAGGTATGGTTTTTGTGTGTTCATTTTCAGCACAAAATAATTGTAGATGTCACTATCTATTAATGTAGGAAAGTCCATTAAGTCACTACTCAAAAATACGTAATAGCCAATATGGCGGCGCCCTTATTATCGATTCTGGGATTGTCTATATTGCGGAGGATACTGGCAGTGGTCAATGTATAGTGATTGAGCATGCCTGTATTTACGTCATCGTCCAAGATGGTGGCAAGCAGAAAAGAAATTACGATGAACGGCAAAATGATAAATAACATTCGAATTAACAACGGATACCATATGGTTATAAGGAAATAATTTAATGGGTGTGTCAATTAACCCTCAAGACTAATTTTGAGATTAAAACAACACATATTTAGTAGAAATCTGCACAGTGAATGTGTGTCACTGAAACCAGTGTTAGAAAATTGCAGTTCAGTCTACTAGCAATACATTTTAATTATATGGGTCTCAACATTAGTCATTAAGTGTAAACATGTCTACTTCTAATAAAGGGCCAGGCCCAACAATTTTCATTACTTATATGGATACCTAAAGTGTTAATTATACATTTAATGTTAATTAAATTATAAGGGACCCTAGAATGTCAACTTGTATCTTTTATGTTGGACCCAACGATGCTTTTTACGTATATGGGACCCAACAATGTTTCTTATATGAGATCAAACAATATTTCTTACAATACTTTTTATATATGGGACCCAACAATGTTTCTTATATGGGACCCAACAATACTTCTTATATAGGACCCAACAATATTTCTTATATAATATGGTACCTGACAATATTTCTTGCAAAATTTCTTAAATATGGGACCCAACAATGTTTCTTATACGGGACCCAACAATACTTCTTATATAGGACCCAGCAATATTTCTTATATGGTACCTGACAATATACCTTATATGGGACCCCACAATATTACTTATATGGGACCCAACAGTATTTCATATATGAGACTCAACAATATGACTTATATGAAATCTGAAAATTAGTGTCAACATGTTTATTTCTTATATGGGACCCTACAATTTTTATAACTGATAAGAGGCCCAACAATGTTTATAACATGTATTTTGGCAGAGGAAGAAGTATTGCAATATTGCAATATCATCTGTTTACCACCACTGTTTCCCTTTGAAAGAAAGGAAGTATCTGAAGAGAAGGGGAATGGGAAGCTTGGTATTAGTTTATAGCCGTGTGGATACATAATTATGGCTGAATGTTACTGCTTCTGTTACTGATTATCATAAAAGCTTTAAAGCAACAATCAATATTCCATTAAAAATTTCCTCTGTATTTTGGCAAAGAAATATTAATCTTAGTCTTTTACAGATGACACAGAGGGAAAGTTTTGAAAAAAAATCGGTTAAAAAATAATACAATATAAAGAAGTGAAACTCCAGCTGCTGGAGCAGTATTGAATTTTCATTAAAAACAATTAGTAGGTCCTTTATTTAAGGCAAGTGACCGATTGCCCAAACAGTACAAAACAGCACAATACAGCACAATACAAACCAACATAAACACAAAATATGAATAAAGCTGGGGTCACCGCCTTGGAACGGTCAATGCAAAGCATTGGGGGTTTAAACCTGGTTATAGAGCGCTCAACCTCACACTTGGCCCAGCAATATTCATAATACATTTAAGTGTAAATAAAATTTAACGTCATAGCATTGTTACTCAAGTTAAACAATAATAAAAGGGAATTAAAACGCATTCAATTTAATTGCTATTTAATTACTCAATTGCATTGAAGATACAAGAGTAACAGAATTACAACTTTTTGACGAACGATCAAATAAAACTATTAACAATTGTCAACTACATTCCTTCTTTATAGAAAAGATTTGAGAATACAGAATCATAGAGTTAATATCTCAGATAATCATCGCGCAAATACAGGAAGAAGCAGCAATAATGGGTGTAAAAATTCCATATTACATAGCTTGGTTGTTTATGTGACTGCTAAACAAATTACAAGGCATTTTTCCTGAACAATTCCAGGGAACAGTTAAGCATTTGAAACTTGAAATGTTTTATTTTATTCATAAACCCATGTGGGACAGACAGACACAGTGATTGCAGTATAGCTCCAATCACTTGTGGTAGGGGAAAGCCATATAAAAAGCTACAGCTTTTAAGTGGAGCAAATAATGGTTATTACATGTAATTAACCTTCGGTTTATGACAATTTATTGCAATTTTTCCCCAAAAGTGCCCGTCACATGGTATTTTCCCCTTTTGAAAGGTAAGGCCGTATCCCAGAGTCAATTGTTTGTTTGCTTAAAGGATTTGATGCCCATTTTATTTGTTCAAACATATAAAGGCAAAAACATGTAGTGCCAGCTGAAATTGAAATTAACAAACAAGATTAAATGACTTAAGGTCAAGGCTACAAAGAGGAATCTTAAATGATGCACAGTACCAACTCCAGGGATTTTCTTAACTCTTTCAGTGCTGGAACCGAATTTTGAAGGCCTTTGCAAACAGTTTGGATCCAGATGAGACGCCACAGAATGTGGCGTCTCATCAGGATCCAAACTGTTTGCTATTCTTATAGTATTCTTTGAAAAAATTCAAAGAAAACGCTAATTTGAGAAATTCAGCAGACAACATTTTAGCAGACGACAAATTTCCCAGCATGCAAAGGTTTAAGAACTTGACTTCCACTTGCACAGATCCTAGGCCCAAGCGTTCTTGAGTTATCATCCGGAAACCACCTGGTGGACGGACCGACAGACCGACATGTGCAAAGCAATATACCCCCTCTTCTTTGAAGGGGGGCATAAAAATCAGTTACTTGTTTTATTTCTGCATAAACAAACTGTTGAGTGAAACATCTATCAGACATGAAAATCATGCAAGATTAATACATGGCTCTATATCTAACATAAATGATATTTAAATTTTCATAATATTTAATGATTAATCAAATAACTGTAGAGAATGAAATTTTGAAAGGCCTTATTACTCACTTAATGTCATAAAGACTAGTCACTTTAGGGAGAAGTTCTGCAAAATCTCAAACAGAAGAAGGAATAACGTTGGTCCAGTTCTTTAAGATTAATATTAAATTGTGTTTTGGAAACAGTCAATCTTTAGAAAATTGAAAACAGTTTAGACAAATGATCGTTGTTGGCAATGTTATTGAAACGACCATACTATTGACTGCTAGCCGCTGACAATCGAACTGGACGGGGCTTTATAATCAATAATCGAGGTGACTGCCAACAGCTGTTGTGTTGGAATGTATTTGAAACTCTGACCTTTGGGCAAAAGAATTTGGTTGAATTTAGATTGATCAGGTTTAATGCCTTCTTGAACCCAAATTAAGGTAATATTGCAAGTGGTCAGGACATGAACCAGCTTTCCTACTTCTTGTGACCAGTATTAGCCAACCACAAGTGACCCACTTCTTCCCAACTTGATTCAGAGGTTGGGGAAGAATGACCTACAAATACAATGTTACAATGTTCGGGAACCAATCTCTATGAAGAAACTTTATCCTACCCCCAGATTCAAACCTAAAAATTGACAGTCTGGCGCTCTATCAACTGAGCCATCAACTCAGCTAGCTGGGCAGGCCCAAAACATTTTGGATTAAAAAAATCAATGCACAGAAAGCAGAAAGCATACTTCATTTTTAGCATATGATCATATAACCGGACATTACCTAACTTTTGGTTCCTAAACATCAGTAAATTACAGACTGCGCATTGCGATAAATAGTTGATATTTTAGATGATATTTAATATATAGCATCTTCAAGGTCTGTTCTTTAAAACGCACTGATTGAGTCGTAATGGGAAAGACTCTTTGTCAAACATTTCGGTATGTTTTGCTGACATTTATATACAATTTTGTTGATTTCTGTCTCGTTTCCAAATCGAGGTTAAACATTGTTCGCGGCCACATGCTAGTATAACTATGTTGGCAAGCAAGAAGTTTAAGCATTAATTTTAAGGCCATTTAGTAGTCCTGCCTGCAAAAGTCCATTTCAGTTTTGATTCGTGTTTAAAGATTTTGCAGCACCTTAAATGAAATAAAGAATAAGGACAATAACAGATCAAGCGTGATAATATGCGTATTGCTAATATATTATATTAAAATATATGAAAATCTTGTTGATTCTTACAATAAATGACATCAATCTTATAGTTTTATTTATGATCCATGTTTAATATCGATGATTATATATGATTCAAATAATTTCATGGTTTTTAACACGCCCATATCTTTCTGATCTATTTAGGATTTTCATCAGATATTTCACACAAGAATACAAGATCACATATAGAAAACAATCAATAACAATAACAAAAACATGAATATTATTTATAACTGGCAATATAACTTGGTCCTTGTAAACAACAAAGTTCATGTTTCGACAGTTTAAATAATATGTTAAATGCCCCCCTCCTTGAGTGGTTTTGATCATGTGATCCGTTATAGCTACAACTGATCCGTTAATGCATGAATTCTGCGGCGAAAAAAAGGTAACACAAATACATTTTGGATTTGACAAGGCGGACAGTCGCTCCAACATTATTTTGCCAACCCGGCTAACATCTATAATTAACAGACAATTAAATTTGCCAACTTGTTAACAGAAAGCCAATTTAACATGAGCGGATCAATGTGATTTTAATAAATCAATTTACTTATTAAGAAACTATGTTACAGTTGGTCGATTCTTTAAATGTAATTTAGCAATCTGTGAAAACAATATGTATATATTGTAATGTCAATATTACGCCAATAATTTACTACCAACATGGAACTTCTAACAAACAAACGCAGTCAGTCTGTGCTATGCTTAGAGGGTCACTCGTACTCAAAGAAGCACATGTCTAAGTCAACCATATGATGGTTATGCAGTAAATCGAACATGTCTGTACAGTCGAATTTGCCTGCATGTTGCATTTTATGAATTTCGTCTTCAATGTATAATTTTTCTGGTATAACATTCTATCAATATATAACAATTTAATTCTTTGCTATTATATAAATATAATCGGTGATAAAACGCGTAAGAAAGAAGACGGTGAGCCACTGACAGACACAAAAGACCTTTTGTTTGGATGTTTTTTCGTTTGTGTATTTTGTGTATATATATGTTTATAAATGTCATATAAATGTCATATCATAAAAACAAATGAAATTAAGAACAACATATTTGCGGTTTTTATGTTTATCCCATTCGCAAAATGGCACTTACATGTATTCCAATAAATGTAATGTAGGAAATGTAATGTTTTGAATTGGCTAACTGTCAACAAGTTGGCAAAATTAATTGTCGGTTAATTATAGGTGTAAGTCTTTGATAGGCATATAGAACGTTTTGCCGTTGAATAAAAATAATGTAGGAGCGACTGTCCGGGTTGACAAAATAATGTAGAAGCGATTGTCCGAGTTGGCAAAATAATATAGGAGCTACTGTCCGCCCTATCAAAACATTGTAGGAGCGAATGTCCGCCCTGTCAAATTTAGCGTTAGCTAAAGAAACTTCAGCGTACAGTTTATATAGTATTGACATATCTGTACGCTGAAGTCAACCCTGTATCGAAAGTCAACCAGAGTGGTGACAGATTTATGTCACGCTATAAATCAAAGACAGTATGTTTTCTTGGATACATTCCTTCATATATTGGTGAATGAATATAAATTACTGCATCGGGGCATATTTTAAGATTCAAATGTTTCAAATGCATCTTACAATAGATGAAAATAACTCTCATCAGCCTGAAAGTCATAATTTTGCACCATTGTCGCTTTGTCATGTGACGAGTTTTCATTTGGATACTTTCGGATCGACCTTGACATTTTTTGCTGGAATTGTAAACATTACTTTCGTTTTCTGAAATCTATTATTTGTGATTAACAAGTTACGTCTGGTGGATTTAAACACTGATTTCAAAGTGAATTTGGTAATTTTGAATATTTTGTACATTGATTTTGTATTTACACTACAATTTGTTTACAAAACAAGCAAGAATAATTATAAAAAAAAAACGGGAAATGTCTTTCTGAATTTGTAAACAATTGAGCACATGGTTTGTTACTAAAAATAGAAATAACATCATATGACCGTGAAATCTCGGGAGATTCGCATTTCAATCATGTGTGTCACGTCACTGTTTTTCTCGATAGACCAGTTGAATGTTATTGTTTACATTCGGGATTTTCCGCGCATGCGCACTGGCTGGTTGGCAAAAAACACTGGTTACAGTAACGTAAAACATGTATACATGTCGTTTGTTTAGTCAATAAAACGATACAAAAATCCGAAATAAACATAAAAACTCTTAAATAATAGTGCAAAAATATAATATTTAGTACCAATAAATGTATTTTCATAAATATAATTACCTCTGTATAAAAATACATATTAATAATATTAATACATCAGACTAAAAACTGGCAATCCAACAAAACAAAACAATAAATATTCTTTCATATTTTTTGTGATTGTAAGATTTTGGTAAATTATATTTCAAAGATAATAACACATACATTAATTTGATTATAATTATAAGTGGTGCAGATATTGTTATTGTTCATAAGCGAACGAAGGTGCAAGAGGGGCATTTAATCAATTATAAAACGAAGCCCTAAAAGCGGAATACATTACAATTAATAAACATTGTAGTAATTTTATTTTACATGGAATGAATTACCGTTTCGTTTCCATCGAATGACAATATCATAAAGTTTAGCATACATATGAAAAACAAGAACTGCATATTAAGCAAATTAAACTGTCTTTGCATGCACTCTCTTTACTGGTGGTAAGGAGTGATAACAATCTAGCATTTTATGATAAATATATCTATATATTAATTTATTTTACGCAAGTATTTTTTACCCTTTTGTTGTTTGCTTGTTTTCATGTCATTTCATACACTACAGAAACGTACAATCTTAACATGAATAGCCGAGTTTACATTTGCCGGTACTCGTTAAATACGTTAATTGTGTAGCAATGAAATTGCACAATATTTTTAATTTATAGTTATTAACACTCTATTATTATGATTAAACAGGCTAATATATACATACACTAATTCCTGTTAATCCATTTCGGACAAATATCTTCATTTTTTAATATGTTCAAATATTTTATTAAAGCAACTGTTTCGTATTTTGGCTTTACAATTTTGCTTAGATGATCGCTCAATATGCCAAGAGATGACATGGAGGTATCATAAATGATGTTTAATGACCAGACACTTGTATGCCACATGTGGTTTATGCAGTGGCCAAGAATAGGTCCCTGGATTTATCACACCATGTGTTCTTTGTAATTGTTTGGACAGTATCCGATCATAACGAGATAATCGCTTTATGATGAACAAAAGTGCAATAAAACACCGGGTTAAAAACGCTGAAACAAAGAGTGTCAAAATTGGTGTGAATAATTAAATAAAAACAATTACATTTATCAAGAGAATTTATTTAATGTGTAACAAGGCAAGTTTTTACAGGCATGTTCAAATCAGTTACTATATGTTGCGTACATAAAGTCGATCTATTTGCTGTTTGTTTACATCCTTATTTTTGTTCGTTCATTAAATTTGTTTTATTCTGAAAAAATTTCAATATCAGAGAATTTTTTATCTAAAAAATGGTCGCGAAGATGTGCCAAGTAGAGATTTTTATGGTAACTGCATACCGTGCTCGTATATTGTGTTCCACTCCAGATTTCGTTTATAGTAAAAACAAATAATAACAACAATATAATCGTTCCAAAAATGCATTTCCTTGCACGCTTATGTTTAATTCAGACATAGTTAGTAAAATTATATTTGATATAGTGCATGATTATCAATAAAAACGATTATTATTTCAACTTTCTCTATAAGCGCTTATATGAATTTCACCTCTTTTTGCCAACCAGTGGGCGGAGTGTAATATTTGCAGGTGCGCGTGACTTCACTCGTCAACTGGTCTATATGTTAGAGCAGAAAAGATAAATGTTAAATGTTTAAGATAGTATTTTGTAAAAAAACATATCAGTTAAATGTGAAAAATGTCAATCTTTCCAATAAAGACATAAAGTAGCTGATTTGGGCCAATAACTGCTTTTACAAGCTGTTTTGGAGCGGTCTTTGTTAACTGTCAACTTTTCGTATATTCCTGGTTGACTTTCCTACTGGGGTTGGTCCATAACTTTAATGTTGCGCCATTCAAAATTCATAGAAAGCGAATTTTAAAGTTATTGAAGCCAGAACTAATTTAGCGTAGGAGCGATTGTTTGTGGGAGCGTTTGTCTGGAAACCTTATCAAACTGATGTAAAAGAAGTCTTAAACCATTTATTGCTTTTCCCCAGAACAACTTTATTACGCTACTGATCCGGTAATAGTAACATGACTGTACCACTAAGGCTAGTCCAACTGTCTTGTGTGGTTAAAGATTCTGTTCTTTTATAATTTATTTCCCCAGTCTAACCATTGCAGTCAGCCTAAAACATATATTGAACTTGTATCGCATGGAAATGATCTGATGCTACAATCATGCTTGCTTTCATGAATGTCACTATATCTGCATTAAATGCAGATTATAGGTTACATTTGTTTGTTTGCGGTAACAAGGTTGTCACCTAAATTCGTGCCACGGCTTTACATGTTTGAAATATGTTTTCATTGTCAGCAAACGTTTCAGAAACTGTGTCCTAATTATTGGTTGCAGTTTCAGTTTAAATTCAGTCATTTGCAGAATAATTTTAATAACCAAAAATATAAATAAACCTAATAAATATTATCGCCACTTACCTTTTTAAGTTTAACCGCGAAAATTGGCAATTTTTATTACAGAGTTGTCGGGCGCCGAGTTGTCGTTCGTTGCTATGCTGGTTCCCGGTAAATCACTGCGCCGAGGTTGGTCAATCTCATACGCAGTGGCCTCCCTTATTCTAGAAAAAGACATTAATGATTGGCGAATGCCCAAGGGAAGTAACTGCTGTGTGGAGTTTGACCTAATGTGTGCTAATGGGAGATATAGGCCCGACAATTCGAGTAAAATTACACATGCAAATTTGAATTTAAAAATAGTCATGAGTATGTTAAGCAGCCTTTTTTTAAGTGGGTCTTCAACTGTCGGGTCCAAGTGCCCGATAATCGACTTTGGGACCCGACAATCGACTAAAGACCCAACAATACGGCCGTAAAATGGACGTTTGACCCACCATTTTACCCAATCTGAAACTATATATATATATATATATATATATATATATATATATATATATATATATATAATATATATCATGTTTAATTACGAAAAACACTAGAATGTATGAAGATATCAAAGATAATAATATGGACTTGTTCTTGAAAAAGGATTTGCCATTTATTTGAGTTTTGGATTTTTCTGAAGGGTTTTTAATTTGTAGTTTATAAAATATTTTGTTTAGTGTTGCAAGTATGTTTTCTACGAATGTTCTTTGAGTACATGGTGTGTTATTTGTATTGGTTAAAGATTTAATATGCATGGGTATGCTTTGTACTAGTAATGTGTAGTACATCAGGAAAATACTTGAAGGTATGTCCTTAATTCTATAGTCGTATAACTGGTCGACATATATAATGTTATAGAAAAACGTCTTATTGTTTGAAGTTATGTCTTTTTTGTTCCATAAAATAGTTTTACTGTTAGTTTGGGTTTATAGATTATGAGTAACATTACTCCATGCGGATAAAACATTAGATAGAAACATGTTTTCGTTCGCAACTTCATGTAAAATATTTTTGCTGATGTTACATTAAAAAAGTTAGGAATCACCATATTATTTTAGAATTTTCTGGTATAATAGTTAACGTGGGATCCTCCTGCTATGTATGTATGAATCCATGTATATGTGTGTAATACTTTATGTGAATAAAAGTTGAGAGTACTTAAATAAATTTTTAAGTCTTTTAACAAAAACCTTGTATTTCTTGCAGGATAATGCTATTAAGCTCTTAAACCCTTTGATATCACTCTGTTCCAGCAAGAAGAGATAGATAAAACATTTAAAAAAATGAAATTGGAAGTACATGTACAAGAATCTTTTGTCTGATGTTCAATTTGAACACACAGTATTTCATGTTTGCAGCCTACATATTATTTCTAACATAATCTGAATTTCCATTAATGCGTTGTCCAAAATTTTACAGGCTCTGTGTACCCATATTGAATACAATGCTACCAGTTTGTAGCCCATATTTAGTACAATGCTGCCCGTATGTAGCCCATATTGAGTAAAAGGGCTACCCGTATGTAGCCCATATTGAGTAAAAGGGATGCCCATGTTGGACCTATATGGGTCCCATGTGGGCACCTATATTGGCCCCATGTGGGCTGCCAACATGGGACCCAGATGGGTAGTGCAACCGGGCTCCATATGGGTCCCATCTGGGCTGCCCCATATACTTTCATGGGGCAGCCCAGATGGGACCCATGTGGAGCCCGGTTGCACTTCCCATCTGGGTCCCATGTTGGCAGCCCACATGGGGCCCATATTGGTGCCCACATGGGACCCATATGGGTCCCATATAGATTGTTTGCTGGGTAAGCGTTGCAACGCGAAACGATGGAATAATTTGAAGAGTTCTGTTGTTGTCGTTGTACTTTGTGAAACTTCGAGAATCGCTTATATCAAGAATAAAATACATCTTACGTTGTATAAGGAAGGATGCTCGAGTGGTCTAAGGCGCAGACTTTTTACTCCAGGACTCAAGGGGTAAGTGGTTCGAGTCCTGCTGAGGGTTACTTTTTATGCCCTCGGATCGAAAGATCGGGGGTATATTGTTTTTGGCCTGTCTGTCTGTCATTGTGTGTGTCCCAAAACTTTAACCTTGGTTAAAGTTTGATAACTTTTTTAATATTAAAGATAGCAACTTGATATTTGGCATGCATGTGTATCTCATGGAGCTGCACATTTTGAGTGGTAAAAAGTCAAGGTCAATGTCATCCTTCAAGGTCAAAGGTCAGATACCATTGTATTTTTCTTTCCTAAAACTTTAACATAAATGCAACATTTTGCACATTGAGACCCCGATAAGGGTTCCCTCTGGGCTTTAAAAAGTTGTCACCACTTACTTTCGCCAGATTTAAAAAGTTGTCGCCACACTGGGGCTACATTTGGGCAATGAAGATCATGCCATTGTAATACAAAAAAAACTGAGCATTGAACAGTATGTTAAAGGGGTTCCGCTGTCGATCGCCATTGGCGCCAAATGGCGCTAAATTTTTAAATGTGGCTCCAATTTTTTAAAATTGGCGAATTTAAAAAAATCGGTAAAATCCTATCCGAACATGTACTGCGAGTCGAAAGCACGCGACCGAGCATTAGCGGCCAGCGTCTGTCAGTTGTAAATATTGATTTACGACGATGTAAGCGACCTTCAGTGCAGAGTGCATAAGAAATCACCGAAGCGTGTAAGTGTTACAAACGGTGTTTTTACTGCTATTGTCAAGTTTTATGGGGGTTATTATCGGATTAACGGCTCCTTCATGATATTGAGCAATACGTTAAGTAACACGGGGACAAACTGTCACGACGATCAATAATTATAATGTTTATTAGGGCCGCTATTTCTTTGTTAAAATCAAAACCATGGGGCTGGCAAAAGCATTTAATTTCTCCACATCAACAAATAAAAACTTGATTCAACAGGTATTTGTGAGCATTTCTGTTTAATAGATTCATTATTGTAATGTTCTGGGAAGGATATAAATTGATTAAGATAACAACAATTTCTGAATTAAATATAAAACATTCACTCGATGTACTATATTTCGGATGTGTTAAATTCTGACATTTAAAGATAGAGACATTTATGTGTTGGTTTGATGCTGATTGTTTGTAAAAATATGTTTTATGTTATTTCAGGCAACTAGAATGGATGGTGGCAATTATCTGAGCCTTTCTGTCAGGAAAAAGGCATGAACAACAGTCATTTAATTGAACCAGGAAATCATCCACCACTAACAGAAAACTTGTTAACAACAGAAGCTGATGTATATCATCTCCAAATGACCAAATATAACTGTTAAACAATTTGAAGTGAGATGCTTTATTTTCTGATTCCCTTTCAAATGATGAACATTGGTGTGATTCTATGTTTAAATAATTAATTTCGAAACATTTATGCAGCATACTGTTTAATACATTGATGTTAACATTATTATATTATTTTGGTTATCTGTGTTGTTTATCAAGTTGAAAAAAATGGTATTTATATACAAATAAAGCTTATTAAAGGGATCTTTTCACGCTTTGGTAAATTGACAAAATTGAAAAAATTTGTTTCAGATTCGTAAGTTTTCGTTTTAGTTATGATATTTGTGAGGAAACAGTAATACTGAACATTAACCATGCTCTAATATAGCCATTATATGCATCTTTTGACGATTTTAAAACCTAAAAATTATAAAGCGTTGCAACGCGAAACGATTAAATAATTTGGAGAGTTCTGTTTTTGTCGTTAAATTTTGTGAAACTACGAAGATTGCTTATAAAAGGTATAAAATACGTCAATCATGTGTACTCGGCGGAATAGCTCAGTTGGCTAAAGCGTTTTTACTTCAGGACTCTGGCAGGACTCCAGGTGTCACTGGTTCGAAACCTGCTCCGGGCAATGTTCTTTTCCTTTTTTTATTTTTTTTCTTGATTTTTTACTGGAGCTTTTATGATCCAATGTTTACATTTATCAATATAAAGCATTTAATGAATAAGTTAAAAAAAATGCCAAAATCTGTGAAAAGGCCCCTTTAAGACTTATGAAGGTATGACTTATGAAGGTACTTGTTGTTTTTTTTATGAAATAACATACTTTTTAAAGTGTCAGTGATAATATAGTCAATGACATTAATGTAGTAAGGTTTCTTAAAATGATTGTTCTTATGTATAAGGTGGAATAACCGACAGTTTACACGCCGCGAAAAAGTGGCGACAACTTTTTTTGGGCCAGTGAAACCCCTGGTCAATTTGTTAAGTTTAGTAGAGAATGTGATTTGTCCTACAGGTAAAAGGTGATGCTGTCACGGCTAAAAGGTAGACATGCTTGTAGCGGTTTTGGATATAAGTATAATAGTGATAGTACTATCACTCCACTGATTCCAGATGTTATTTATGTAGTGATAGTACTATCACTCCACTGATTCCAGATGTTATTTATGATTATTTGTTTAATTTTATATTATTGTGTTTTCAAAACAATCTTCTAGTCAGAAGTTTTTTATATTAAAATTGAGTCCTAATTTGCTATTCTTTTTTATGTGTTTTATTGAAATATTGACATAGTTTGAAAGACAATTGGAAGTTTCTTGCAAAATATTTCTTACAAATGTTAATTTAAAAAACGTTTAACGCGACAATTCAATTTTTTATATATAATTTTATAGGAAATTGTGTATTCTTGAATACGAAAGTTAAGCTTAATTTAATTTACGTTCATTTTATTGACGTACATTTTCCCGCATTTTAATGTACGTTTAGTCAATGACGTAACATCCGCTTTCTGTTATTATTTGTATTATCATGATGAAGGCGTAAGCCGAAACGTTGATAAATCAAAGTACTGGTGTGACGATGCTTTTGAAGAGGATGGATATAAAACATCAATTTAAGTTTATCTATATCACCACAATTGTGTATGTTGATACGAACATTTGGGTACGATAAAAAATTTGGGTACGAAAATTTTGGGTACGAAAAAATATTTGGTACGAAAAAAATTTGCGTAAGAAACATTTTTTGTACGAAAAAAAAGTTAAGGGGTACGGGAAGTAGTACCCGTGGGTAACTTGACCCATTGAGCGAAACTGGGAGGCGGGTCACATTCTTGTTAATTAAGTATTGCAATACCTTCATGATGATTCTCGAAAGTAGGTATGAGCACATTGCCGGACCATGTGAGCTCAATCGTATGAGCACTTGACTATCCGAGTTCGCCCACGAACATATGGATAAGTTAACTAATAGCGAATTGACCTTATACATGTATATGATGAAATCTAACAATCGAACGAAATATCAAACATGGTATGTACACTTAGGTGGTTGTGTTATTTCTGTTAGAATATCGTATTCAATATGTAAATTTTAAATGATTGTGCCGCACTTGAGTTTGTTGCCTTGTTTGAGTCTATACGCGCCTAGGCTGCACCCAGTGTGTGTATTTGTGTTTTTTCAAGGTAATGAGTTACCTCCGCGCTGAGGCTGCATAATGTTGGGACCCGGAGTGTGTCCAGCACTCCTACCTAATAAGATTAGATTGACGACAGTTTGGACGAATTTTGAATGATAGCTGCAATTTTCAGCTATTTGTTTTGTACTGAAATACTTTTTAATTTTTTATATGGTCAAATGCTGCGGGGGGGGGGGGGAATGAGATTATCCGGAAAAAACACCTGTCCGGAATGGTGACCACAAAACATACAAAATATAACATTGCGCCGGGAGCGGGAATCGAACCGGTGTCGTAGAGGAGAAAAAGCGAACGTCATTACCACTGCGCTAGCGGGACGGACAATTACGCACAGTAATGTTGTTTTATCTACATATATCATAGCAGTGCAGCGTTTACAATTTGCAGGTTCGAAATTGTTCGCATTCTTTAGTTTTGTGATCACGTAAAAAGTTAATTTAACATGTTTTTATTCGCAATTTATTTACTTTATCGAGAACAAATATCAAACAAAATAGAGAAAATATATAGTTGTTTCATTGGTCCATAAAAATAAAATGGATGTAAAATTACTTATTTGAAATTAACTTTCTGATACACTTATTGAATCTGTTTCCCCAGGATATGCTGTTCTATTAATATTTACCTTTATCAACACGAACGACAACTCTGCTAGGAGAATGTTATCAATGAAAATCAACGAGCAATCTCCTACGCAGTGGCAAATGCCAAGGGAAGTAACTGAAAAATCGAGTTATCTCAATCGGACTGGCTCGGTCTTTTACATAGGTCGCCATTGTGAAGATTTTTTTTTACTGGTTACTGTTCCAGCATCGTCAAAAAGGAAAGAAAAAAATATGTGTTTTTGTTGGATTTATCATACTATATTCTCATAATTTCCAATAATATGGCATCTCAAGATCCACATATACAAAATCTACAGCGGATAGCGGAGAAACAGATGAAACGTGCACTTCATGCACAATTTCTCGAAAATTGCAGAGCAGAAAACATAATTCCAAAGGGTCTTCGACTCCGTTTAAAAGTGAACGTCGGCAACAATTCTAGCGAGCTACAAGATTCCGTAGATCTTCTTTTACGTAAAGTGAGCATGGAAATTTGCGAACGTATACGTGATGACCATCTTCGTAGATCGACAGAATATGGGTGTTTACTGGAGGAAGTTAGAAACGAACTTAAAAAGAAAATGTCAAACGCCGACATGTTTGACTTGGATTGTGAAATCAATAAACAAACGGAAACGAAGCGCGAAAAACTTGCTGCCATGCACGAACAAAAAATTCGCCACATGGTTAATAAAAAACGAGAAGAATATAAATCAAATACATTGAAAGAAAATACAGATGCAACCGTGCTTAAAACAAAAAACGACGATCGACCAAAGCAACATTCATCGCCACGCAATCGCCGAAACAACGGATGGAAGTCAAAGGGTGCAGTGAATCGCAAAGAGGATAAACGCATCAAGATTTCGACAAATACGGCGCAGCGCGTTGCTGATTCCAAGAATACGGACAACGCAGTATTACATCACACACTGGAAACACAGTCATCGGAACAAAAAGGCGACAGTTCAATACCTGACGATAGAGCAACACCGTCAAAAAACGAGACAGCCCCGGGTCCAAAGAAAACATACGCAGAGGCCTTGAGCAACGGGGCAAATGTAAAACTACAACTGCGTATTTCAAGTCTTCAAACATCGTTGGACAGCCTAACAAAAACCGTTGCGCAACTAGTAGCAGAAGCGTCTCAAAGGGGAAACGACAGAGACGTTTTGTCCGTGTTTCAGACCGGAAAACGTGGAGGAAGACAAAAAACGGCTTCGCAAAATTCAGAAAGGAAAGAAAAGAAACAGTTTTAAACCTTTCATCCAAGCGTCTCACTGATGATGATTATATCCTGCTCGGCAAAGGTTTGAAATTTTGTCCCAAGATACGTGCTCATGATAAAATTAAGTTGGCCGAACAAACATTTAAATACAGTAGGCGTTTAAGACTTAAAGAATTTTTCAATGACTTAAATAACCCTGATACCCAGTCTAATATTATTAATAATGATGAAGACTTTCAACGGCCATTCTTCAATAAACGCGAATCTACGTTTACTCCATTCGCCGGTAGAGACATGTACCTTGACTTTTATATCACAGCTATCACAGAAGAAATATTACAGTCCGCTAGTAAAAAACGACAGTATAGTAATATTACTAAGGAGGAACTAGCTTCACTTCGAAAACTGTCCCAAGATGATAGCATTGTTATCAAGAAAGCCGACAAATCTAACACTATTGTAATAATGAACAAAATAGATTACAAAAATGAAGTTTTACGTCAAGTAAACAATGAAATTCATTATGAAAAACTACCCAGCGACCCATCAGAAAATGTAAAAAAAATGTATCATCAGTTGCATTGCAGATATACAAAAATCACATGCCAGCATTGAAAACGAATTTGATGCGTTACCACTGGATATAAGGTCTCCATTTTTCTACATTTTACCAAAGATTTACAAAGAAACAAATGAAAATCTTCCGCTTAACCCATTAATGCCTAGTGGACTCTCCCATCCTTCAAAGTTGGATCAATTTATTTCTAAAATTAGGGATGTCTAGTATATTTATTTCTATATTTAGAACAATTCTTACAGAAATTCCTTTAAGCAAACAGCGTAGACCCAGATGAGACGCCGCATCATGTGCTTTTTTCAGGACGCTAGGCATGAATGGGTTAAATACCCCGGTCGTCAAATTGTGTCAGCATGTAATTCACCTACGGAGAATATTTGGAAATATATAGACTCTATTCTCCAACCATACATGTTTGAATTGCCGTCTTTCATCACAGATACAACGGACTTCATAAAAAAGCTCAAAAATAAGACAGTTGATAGTAAAGAAACCTATCTCGTCACTCTAGACGTATCATCGCTTTACACGAACATCCCACACGACGATGGAATCAAGGCTTGTGAAGAATTTTTACATAATAGCAACATTATTAGCAACATAGTTTCTAAGTTGTTACGACTTGTACTTGAAAATAACTATTTTCAATTTGATGATGATTTCTATTTACAAAAAATGGGTACGGCTATGGGAAGTCCAATGGCGCCAGCATATGCCTCACTATTTATGGGAAAACTTGAAAAAGACTTAATTGAAATATGTGAACATAAACCGACACTGTGGTTTCGCTTTTTAGATGATATATTTATGATTTGGGACCACTCTTTAGAGAAGCTTGAATTGTTTATTGAAGCATTAAACCGTTTTCACCCCAACATGAAGTTTACGTATTCAGCTTCTAAGAAAATCGTGTCTTTTCTCGATGTGGCTGTTTCTATTAATGACGACTTAACACTTCAAACAGATATACACATAAAGGAGACCAATAACCACCAATATCTTGACTATACGTCATGCCACCCTAAACGGTGTAAGGACGGAATACCATACAGTCAGGCGAAGCGATATAGACGTATTTTATCGGATGACAACAGTTTTAAATCGTCACTTCAAGACCTCAAGCATCATTTCAAAGAGCGAGATTATCCGGAAAAAATTATCGATTGTGCATTTGAAAAAGTTTCTGCACTATCTCAAGAAGACGCATTACAGTCCTGCAATAAAGCAAAAACAAAAGTTATCCCATTTACAGTGGAATATAATCCGTCATTGCCAAACATAGGAGCCGCAATAAACAAGTATTGGGACTTGCTTAACCTGTCACAGAAAGAAGAAGTGAGAAGTGAGTATGAAACTTATAAGCCCATACTGGCGTTTAAAAGGCCTAATATTATAGGAAACTTCATTACACGTGCTCAGTTTACGAACAGTTTGAACAGTTCACGTGCGTCCAGTGCCTGTGGAAGAACACGTTGCTCCCATTGTAAATCCATACACGTTGGAGAAAAAATTTAAAAGTACAGTAACAGGCGAGCAATTTAATTTACAGAAGAATATGAATTGTGCATCTAAAGATGTAATATACCTCATTACATGTAAACAGTGTAAGAAACAGTACGTTGGGCAAACCATGCAACCGGTGTCAAAAAGAATGAACAGTCATAGGTTTGACATAAGAAACTTTTCTAACCCTGAATTTTCAACTTTGGTCGCATCACATTTTAATGAAGATCACCACAGCGCAAATGACTTTTCCTTTATGCCAATTGATGTTGTTAGCAACAACATAGATCGTCTATGTAAAGAAACTTACTATATACATAGACTTACAACATAACACCCTAATGGTATGCATAACAAAGTTCTTTTTAACATAAAAGACTAGCTCTTCAATTATATTAAGCTTACTTTTTTTCCTATTTGTATTTTTATATATAATTTTATAGGATATTGTGTATTCTTGAATCCGAAAGTTAAGCTTAATTTAATTAACGTTCATTTTATTGACGTACATTTTCCCGCATTTTAATGTACGTTTAGTCAATGACGTAACATCCGCTTTCTGTTATTATTTGTATTATCCTGATGAAGGCGTAAGCCGAAACGTTGATAAAAAAGGAAAGACAAAAATATGTGTTTTTGTTGGATGTATCATACTAAATGTTAATTTAACACACTTTCAACAGTTTTTTAAACACTGTTGAACCAACCAAACTATATCAAACAAACACACAATTTGACAAATGCCCAAGATATCTAGGTATGCGACACTTTTGAACAGAAATGTTTATTTTGAGGCAGAAAAGTGAATATATGACAAAACTAGGTTTGATGATGAAATTGAAAAAATCGGTATCGGAGTGTCTGAAATCGAAATTGAATCGAATCGAATCGAGCTGTTGGTGAATCGTTGCAGCTCTAATAATTATGTTTTTAAGCTAAATTGCAATGTTATCATTTTTATTTATTCATAAAAGAAATGTGGCTTTTATCGGTCTATGTATGTGACTATGCATATCTATAGAGAATATTAGAAGTTAAAATGAACGAAATCTGGGCTGGCAGACTCAATTGTTAAAGCGCAGATCATGGGTTCCATCATCTGCCTGACCACATAACTTGTGTGTTTATTTGCCATGAAATCCTTCTTACGGTCATTCTCCCTCTTCCTTTTACTCAAGGAGGGCAGTTAACAGTGACTGTTATAAGTGTGTGCACTTAGCACTAGTTAATCCTGTCCCCCTTAAGAAGCAAAGTGAAAATGGCTTTTGCAACCAGCATAAACCAAAAGAGGCTGAGAATAACTGGCAGTCTGTTTTGTTGAAAAACACCCAAACATCCAACAAAACAAACAAAAAACATTTTTAAAAAGTTACAAAAAAAGAAAGTGACAATACAATGCTTTGACATTGTCGTTACTTTAAATGTTTGATTGAGTTTTGTTGGTGACTTTACTGTGTTCACATGGATCTTCATAGCAATTTGGATTTAACAGGCCATTCTCAATTTAATTATTTCTTATTTAGTGATCTTTTTCTTATTATGTGGAAATTATTACCAAATTATTACCAATGTAAAAGTGCTCTCCTTTGACATTTATGCATTATTTGAGTATTCATGACACAACTTCAATTGCAGGCTACATTCCACGAATGACATTCCGTTTCGGTGGCACCTACAAGACAGACTGTGACCTCAGTATAGACGAGTACATGACAAACAGGACCACTCACGACCTCCGTCAGGGTGACTTGAGACGCTCCGTTACCATGGTTCCACGTCTGACGGCCACGTCACATGACCCACAGGTTCGAGACCAGCTGGACAGATACCGGGACACACACCCTACCAGGCCTATGCTCATGGGTAAGACTGAAAACCGATTTATTTTTAAAAAGAAAAGATTTGACACTCGCCGTATCTGCCTATATGCTCATGGGTAAGACTGCAATGAAATTTTATCCACACACACAATTTGAGCTGTGCCCACAGAGGCTATCAGAGACAACATAGTCTGCCTATACTGGATTTTTGTTTAGAAAAAACTTCCTTTGAACAAAAAATTACATAAAAGCTGAAAGTGTTATTCCCGATTATCCTGTGCGGACTGCACAGGCTAATCTGGGATGACACTTGACACACATAAATTAAACCCACTTTTCTCTGAACAAGGCTCATATTTGTTTACAGAGGACCGCAGACCTCTCACTGAGCCACCGTTGCCGGGTTACAACGGCTACATTCCACGTGTGAAGCCCACAGAGTTGGGACTAGGGCATCGGTACCATGTGGCATGTGACAACGGATTCAACGCGTTCGTTCAGGAAACTGCTCGTCACTCTTTGAACACCACGGGGGTCTTGCCAAAGGCATTAGAACGGTTCGTGTAGTAATAGCCACACTGAGGCAAGATGTATTGGAATCTTTTTGTCCAACACTTCTTGTTTCCTTCTTTTCAGAAACCTGTCCAGACTGGAACTTACTACCCATTTAGGATTTAGAAATACCATGGCAATAATAATCACCTGGTTGAGATGTGTTTTCATTGCAAATACCATGTGATTTTCTTTGAGTTACAATAAATTTTTCGAGGTAAAAGGTTAAGTACAGCACTTTTGTGAGGTCGCCTTGGTGTAATGGATATAGTATATGCCTATCGATTGGGAGGTAACGGGTTCAATCCCCACAGTGGGGGCATTCTTTAAATATCCCCCAAAGACACATGTACTGGTTCTAGTCCCAGGAAATGGACTCGAGACGGTTTTAAATAAGCCTTAGGCTTTCGATGCAATCAAGCTAAAATAAATAGGTTTAAACTAAACGAAGGTTAGCACTTTAATTTGAAGGGTTTGTCATGTTGTATAATCTGATCATGTACCAAAGATTTTAAAATAACTTCCTTCCCTGAGACACACTAGATCCACAATTTAAGGTGCTATTTTAAGATCACGGTCAAACGTAAAACTTTTTTTAAGAGTTATGATGCCTTTTTGGATTCTTTCATCATTGAACATGTGTGCAAAATGTAATGAACTTGTCTATCAGTTGTCTTTTTTTCAGCAACTTTGTTTCAGTAACTTTTAAGATTTGTTGTTTATACTATGTAGAAGATCAAGCTATAATGCGTATGTCACACTATTTATCGCAGAGTTATTTGCCCTTTGACAAAGGCATTGCAATGCAAAGTAAGGAAGCAAATGACACAATTTTCAGACTAATTTCATCAAGTTTTGCACCTGCTTTAAATGAGAATAATTGGGGGGGGGGGGGGGTGGAGGGGAGGGGGGTATTTGTCATCTTTCATGATTGTTCTAGTTCATTCTTATGTGTGTATCTCAAATTCTCAGGTTTATTTTGAAACTTAAACCTATACATGTGCACACAACAAACATGCAGGCATGCACATTGTTTGACGGAAATTTAGGTTGGTTACTGCATTAGAAATTAAACATTTAATGTACACATTGTTGGAGATTTCTTTTGATAATTAACACTTTCCCCCTAAGAAGAAAAGTGAAAAATGGCTATATGCAACCAGCATAAAACCAGAATAGCCTGTCAGGAACACGCAGTCTGTTAATGTTTTATGTTGTTTGCTGCTCATCAGTATCATAGGTTTCGAAGTGAATGCTTTAAAACTTGAATCTTGTAAAACTATTTTAAATTAAATGTTATTTTCAAGTGCGTATTTGAGTGGTAAAAGGTTAATACATTTTCCTTGTTACTTTACATTCCTCAAAAATATAAATGTTTTCTTTTGTAGGTTGCCAAGGGAACAGTTGCAGAGCGCCCCGGCAGCATTTAACAGACGCCTTTACCAGAAAGATGGAATGGTGCCGAAATACACAGGATACATCCCTCGTAAGTTGCCTGTCATGTGTTGAAAACAATCCAGACACATGATATATGTATGTGTCGATTACCAGTTCAGATGGATAAAAGACCTTTCTTAAAGGGGCCTTTTCACAGATTTTGGCATTTTTTAACTAATTCATTAAATGCTTTATATTGATAAATGTAAACATTGGATCGTAAAAGCTCCAGTAAAAAATCAAGAATAAAATTAAAAAAAGGAAAAGAACATTGCCCGGAGCAGGTTTCGAACCAGTGACCCCTGCAGTCCTGCCAGAGTCCTGAAGTAAAAACGCTTTAGCCTACTGAGCTATTCCGCCGAGTACACATACATGACGTATTTTATACCTTATATAAGCAATCTTCGTAGTTTCACAAAATTTAACGACAAAAACAGAACTCTCCAAATTATTCAATCGTTTCGCGTTGCAACGCTTTATAATTTTTAGGTTTTAAAATCGTCAAAAGATGCATATAATGGCTATATTAGACCATGGTAAATGTTCAGTATTACTGTTTCCTCACAAATATCATAACTAAAACGAAAATTTGCGAATCTGAAACAACTTTTTTCAATTTTGTCAATTTACCAAAGCGTGAAAAGATCCCTTTAAAAGGAGTTTTAAAGGTCTTATTTCCAACCTGCAGATCCTGATGAGCAGCAGACAGCATCAAACCTGAACAGACAATTACTTGAAGGCTGTTTTGCTTTTATGCCAGTTGCATACAGCCATTTTTAGTTCGTCTATTATATATGAAATATATAATGTGAGCTATCCTACTCACCCCGGCGTCGAAATTTACCGTGAGTGTGAGCACTGGAATGTTAAAGTTTGCGTACCACCTCAAATATTTTCTTTGTCCCTTGACATATTGCTTTCATATTTTGCATACTTCTTTACCAACATGACCCCAATCTATAAACAAAAGCAGACAACTGTATCAAGCATTTTGTAAGAATTATGTTCCCTTTTTATACTTAGAAAATTAAAACTTTAGTTAAGTTTTGTGTTTAGGTTCACTTTATTCCTAAAGTATCAAAGCTATTGCTTTCATACTTGTAACACTAACTAACTATCATAAGGGCACTGTGCAGACAAAGTTATGTAACTCTAACTGGCATTTTTTCAGAATTACGGCGCCTTTTATACTTAGAGAATTTATCATTTGGTTAAAGTGATATTATGGGCACTTTTCACTGTAGAATTGAGCTGAAAAGAATTAACAGGTCAAAATAGTTAGTTAAAATATGGTTACAGACCAATTATCTGCAACTCATCTTGCTTCCAGTTGTTTAATTTTTTTTTATATAATATTCAATATTTTACATGACTGGTGAGTCCTCTTAGCCGAAATGATCCGCAAAATAAAATAGTGCTTTTGTGTTGTATGAACGAATCTGCACTAAAACTAAATTTATATTCACATCGTAAATCAAATTATTTCTGTCGTCTGTTGTCAAAACGAAAGTACAGTTGATATTCAATTTTTTTTTCTTTCCGGGATATTGTTTTAGTTTGTTGATGCTGCATTAACAAATATAAGTGTATATGAAGTGAAAACACCCAAAATAAACAACGGTTGTGATAGACGCCTATAAACTGTTAGATGCCCATTATATCACTTTAAGTTTTGTGTTTTGGTCCATTTTACTTCTAAAGTATCATAGCTATTGCTTTCAGACTTGGAAAACTTTGGGACTGTACAGCAAGTTGCATGACTCTGGTTGGCATTCTAATGGAATTATGGCCTTTTTTTGTCTTAGAAACTTTGAATATTTTGTTAAATTTTGTGTTTAGATCCACTTTACTTCTAAAGTATCAAGGCTATTGCTTTCAAACTTAAAATACTTTCTTACTATCATGAAGGTACTGTACCTGGCGAGTTGAATTTGACATTGACCTTTGAATGACCTTGACTCTCAAGGTCAAATTAATAAAGTTTGCTAACATTGCCATAACTTCTTTATATATAATCAGATTTGATTCATACTTTGACAAAACAACACTTACCTGACATACCACAATGGACTCCACCCAAACCAATGTCCCCCAGCCCCCCCCCCTGATATGTTAAAAAGAAAACAATTATTTTTTATTTTATTTTTGAAGGACCTCAACCATCCCACCCAAGCCATTGCTATCAAACTTCAAATAAAAACTTATTAGTATGTTTTATGTTTTTAAAAATGTTCAATAGATTGTGGAATATATACCTGAACTCAGAATCGTCTATAAAGTACAACTTCTTTAAAACATAAGCGATCAATATGTTTCAATTATGATCCTCTTCCGCTGAGAATATGACTATATTACATTTATCTTATAGAATATGAACAATTTCCCCATGATGGCTTACGTTTTACTGTCAAGCACTCGAATAGTCGAGCGCGCTGTCTTCTGACAGCTCTTGTTGCTTTGCTTCTGAGCAGAAAAGCGTTCAGTGGCAACGCATAGTTTCTTGAACAAGAGGTGGAATGGTTTAGCTTCCACCAACAGCTTTTGCATTTCACTTGCACAAAACTTGAACACGGGGTACTTATAAGAGTTTTGATATTTGATATGGTACGTCAAAAGTACTTGAAAAAGTTTTTCTTAAAAAGTACATAAATTGTGTATAACCATGAAAACACCAAGATGGTACTTGATGTTTGCAAAAAATCCTTGAATTTCTTAGAACTGCCATGTTTTAAACATTACTGGAAAATTGCCCACAATAAAATCTTAAATTTGGGATATACAAGATTGGAGAACATTTTAGCAACACACAAGTTCATCATCACAGTATTTGTCAGTAAGCCAACTAAAACTTTTCCTGAGAGCGATAGTCCATATTAGAGAATACTTGGGTAATCAATACAAATTTCCCTTACACGTCACTCTACCAATGTTTAATTTCTTGCTTTATCCATAATAGAAATTGTAAAGATGTATTAAATGCTGTGTTAGTGTCAGATATAACAATTTCTCTCTAAGCTCTTGCTATGTTAATTGAAACAGCTATGTTGTTATTAAAAACTGTACTAAAAAAAACTCATAAAATCAAAAACAGGATATGACATTGTGCAGTTGTTAAATACATCCTTTATTTCATTTTCAGACCGCAGGTTTGTTTTCGGCAACACATATGGAGACACCACTCGAAGCCTCTCGATTTGTTCCCATGACGCACAGTCCTACGCAGATCACGTTGCTCAAAAGTACGCAGTCAACTAGGTCACCTGTTTCTATTTATAGAACATTATGCCAAATGCATTACGCAGACATGGAAATGAGCTCATGTAGTAACTTACGCCTCTGTATGATTCCCATGGTAGTGTCTTTGATTTCATTAGGGCCTTTATTCACTAAAATCTTAAAGGAAATCTGAACTTAATTAGCACTGACGTGAACATTTATAGCAATGTTTTAATGTGAAATGTATTAATGTATGGGGATAGCAAGAATTACTTTATATTTAAGCAATATTGAGAAGTCATGTACCACATAATCGCAGGGCTTACTCTGACATTTGCAAAACTAACCAATGTCTACAAATAAAATATCCAAAAATAATAAGAATTAAGACATAAAAAAAGTAAATTTTGCTAAAGGAAATTTTGAGCCAGAAGGAGCCCTTAATCGCAGGAAAGCTAAAGACTTAAAGACAAATTTTAAAAATAATGGAATTTTAAGATTTCTCTCAGATATCTGAATAGGGGCCCTGGTAAAAGCCATGGTGGTTCATAGGCACCAATTGTGTACCTTAAGCCTGTTTTGATTCATTTGATTGACATATTGTTGTTATCTATCATATGGCATTGTTTCCATGTAAGAATTAGAAATATACAACGCTATTCCTACACTTTCATTGTTTTATTTATTTTTTTATTTCTTGGAAATGTATAAATCAGCCATTTAATATTGGCTTTAACATATCTCCTTTTGACAAAATGATGTAAATTGTCAGTGATTTTCATTCATCTAGGCAATGTTTAATGTTTTGAATGTGAATAATTATGCAATTTTTCAGCATGTTCATACAATCAACCTTTTAAATATGTGCAACAATATACTAAATATTAATATTCATGTATTTAAGATATTATGATTTCACAGTATCAAAATTAAAATTGATTGATTTTCTTCATAACACAAGTTTACAACATGGTTCTGAAACTCATTTATTTCTAATTAGAGTGTCATTGTCCAGGAATACAACAAAGTGTGTTACTATTCTTTTGTAGATTTATCAATTCCTTGTATTAACTTTTGTAACCTCAACTTTTTGGGTAATGGTTTGAATTAAAAAAAATACAGTGTACCATGGGTACAGAAGACGATTGGTTGAATGTTAAATTACAAACAGATATGTTAAATAATGTGACTATGCATAATAGCCAGGAACTTGTTGTAACTTAATAATGACTTTTGGCATTGGTTAATAATCAATGACTGGTACAATAAATATCGGGTCAATTGGTAAAGAATGTAACCCTTTCCCACTCAGAAGCTTAGATAAGTGAACATGGCTATGTGCAAACAGCATAAAACCAGAACAGCCTGCGAGTAACTCTCATTATGTTCAGGTTTTATGCTGTTTGCTGCTCATCAGTATCTAAGGGTTGGAAATAAAACCTTTAAAACTTGAATCTAGTAAGAAAGGTCTTTATTAAATTTAACTTTCTAAGGGACTACAAACAAGTTCAAATATGTATCTAAGTGGTAACGGGTTACGAGTTTGCTTGATGAACCTAGCCAGTGGCTGTATACTGCACTCATTTATATTTTTGGGAGACATGGCATAATGTGCTAAAGCAGAATTAATGAATTCGGAACAATGCCCATCATTTGCTCAATATTCATTTTTTTCCTATTTCTCTGTTAAATATACATACATAAAGATGGAACTTCAAAATAAATCATAACTTAAAGTACATGAATATGTACTTGCCTATTACATGTATCTGGTATATGTCCACGTGTATAAGAACGTTTTAGTAAAGGTCATCATTCATTGTTACGCAATTTTAATTTAAGGTGATAAATTTCTAAAGAATTGATATCAATGACAGGCTTTTTCCCCCCTATGCCACGGGTCCGAAATTCGGCCCCATTCCCAATGCAAATCTGGTTGTTTTTCTCCCAATTGAAAAAAATATTCCCAATTCCAAAAAAAAAAAAAAATTTTTTTTTTTTTTTTTAACTTAAAATATATAAGTTAACCTGATCCGGTGTAGAAAATAGAAAGTGTTGCATAATTAAATTATATTTTGCCTTGAATTTGTTTTGAAAACTGTAAAATATGTTAATGATTATTTAAGACTTTCATTATTTTCCTCAAAATACAGCGCTTCGCACGATTTTTTTCACCTCAAAAAAGGCCAGGCCTTTTCCCCAAATTCAGATAAAAAAAACCTGCACTAATCTCACATGTTCATAATACTTTGTAAAATTTTAATAATAAGTTATCAAAATAGTCGTTATTTACCAGTTAAGAGCTTCTTTGAAATATAAGAAACACTATTTACATGCGATAATTTTTTTCCCAAAATGGGGGTTTTCACGACGCGAAATTCCCAAAATTCCAGTGTGGCGTATTCCCAAAATGGAGCGGAAAAAGCCTGAATGAACATATCTTTCATCAATTTGTTCCTTTTAAAGTGAATACTTCGGTTTTACATAATGTACATAATGGATAGATAATTTCTGCTGTGTATAATTTTATAGCATGATTAATAATATAAGACTGTGATCATTTATTAGCATAATACAAATAGCCTACATTTTATTTTAGATTGTTTCTGGGAGTCTGCATTTCTTGGTGTACCTTTTGTGAAATATCCGTATGCTTCAAATATCCTATTGTTAGAAATGCAAAATTCCTAAGTACATATGACCCCATATCTTGCGAAAATGGTCTTTAAGACATATCAAAATAGTGTACCAGTAGCTCCGGAGTATCTGTATGGTGTATACTCTGGTGAGGAGGCATAATGTCTGCTAATGAGGCCAGGACACTTTGTGTGACTTTATAGCGGTCAGGGTAGCTCCTGATCAGACTGCACGAAGGTACAGGCTGGTCTGGAGCTATGCTGGCCGCATATGGCATAAGACCCAATTTTGCACAATGCGACTCATATGTGACTATTCACTAAATCACCACAAGTATTTAAGAGGAGGTAAGTGATTTTCTTTCCTGGGCACATATGTAGCTGATCAATAATTATTGATTTAAACTTTATAAAGTTATTTTTATACAATTTGTAGAGCTAGTTTTTCCATCTGTGATATTTCTTTATAGGATGAACATGTAACTCGATGTAGTTATTGAACACTGTTTTGTGAAAATTGTGCTTTTTTATTTTATATTTACCAGAAGTTTTAATTTTAACTGCTTCAGAGACTTTGCTTTTATCTGTTGTAGTTTTCAATTTTTACTATATAGTATCCGTTCCACAAAGTACATACATTTACACAGTAATGTATACTTATTGTGATAGCTTCATACACATGCTTGCTGTTACTTAACAATATATATTATGCAGTTATTACTTTGAGTGAATTTGATGTAATTTAAAGTTACTGGGTGTTAACAAATGACTTTGAGATCCATAGTTCTACATGAATGTTTGTCCACTTGGACACGCCATCTTAATGAATGTGCGTAAAGTGTCGTCTAATCTAAACCCCATTTTCGCAGAGCGAGGCTTGAAGTATATATGGCCCTCTACTGTTTGTGTGGTTTTCTCATTTTTCCTGGTCTTTATAATGCCATAATATGAACGACTGCAAAAACATTTCCTCAGGATGTTTATATTGTTGATTGCAACTGTTAAGTCCTTATTAAATACACAATATTGAATTTGTCTTTATGCAACTTGATATCATAGACCATCCAATGTGTTACCTTTTATTTAAGCTTTTTTTTAATGACATTGTTTGTACAAATGCAAACTGCATAATTTTTGTGAAACTTTTTTCACAAATAGTTATATCTAAAATTAAATAATTATGCTGTATTATTAGTGATTGACAAAAGTGGAACATATATTTATCTTAATGAATTTTATTTTAAGAGTGACAGTGTTTTTGTTTTTTTTTAACCATAATTAAAGTTATAGAGTAAATTTAGCAGTTTTTGTGTGCATGTTAACCCAATAGAGTCTTATTAAGTATTGATATACTTGACCTTGTGATTGTTTAATTGTTATAATATTTGATAGAGTACATATTATTTACATTTGTTTATTATTGTGTATAAAAGAAAATAAATGGTATAACAATCTCTGTATTTCTCTTGTATCTGTTCTGCATTGAATTATATTTTATGCACACCTGAAAACATCGTAGCACACTCTTGAGCCTCATAATGTAATCATGTGAGCGGCGCAAAGAAGTGCTTGGGAGTGTATTAATGTTGGATAATTGTTTTGATCACATACACCCGCAAACGTGTGCGCCTTTTTACTAAAGTGCCGTTATGTAAGGTATTTAATATCCTATTGTACTCACTTGACATGTCGAAGGGTAAAAGCGACACATTTTCAGGAGAAGTTTAAAACTGTATCAGATGAACAATTAAAACAATGACAGTTTCATTATTTAAGGTTTAATGGTAATAGTCTGCTCTAATCAAATTTAAGCATGTTTTTAATTTCGCAAATAAATAAGTTATTTGCAAAAATGTCACTTAGAACCTTTTTCGCCCTGAAATTTCATATTTGTTCTACTCAGCATTTAGAGCAAAAATGTTATTAGTGGCTATATTATCAATTTAGAGTATTTATTTCACAGTAAATACTTTTCCCATTTTGAAAATAAGAATGTATTGCCTTAACATTTGAATTGTACAAAAGTATAAATTGAGATGTTCAAAACCTGGTATATTTTCAAAATGTTCTTTTAAACAAAAACTTTTACACAACACTCTATTACATTTTTACAAATTATAGCAATTTGTTGTTGTGTGTGTTTCATATGCTCAATAAATTGTGTTTAACCCTTTACCACTCAGAAGCAACGTGCACATGGCTACATGCAAACAGCATAAAACCAGACCAGCCTGTGAGTAACTCGTAGTCTGTTCAGGTTTTTTGCTGTTTGCTGCTCATCAGTATCTAAGGGTTGGAAATGAAGCCTTTGAAACTTGAATTTAGTAATAAAGGTATTTAATTAAATTTAACTTTCTATGGGACTACAAATTCGTCAAAATACGGATCTAAGTGGTAAAGGGTTAAATACGTATCATAGTGGGAAAGGGTTGAATACGTATCTAAGCGGTAAAGGGTTAAATACGTATCTAAATGGGAAAGGGTTGAATACGTACCTAAGTGGTAAAGGGTTGAGTACGTATCTAAGTTGGAAAGGGTTGAATACATAGCTAAGTGGGAAGGGGTTAAATACGTATCTAAGTGGGAAAGGGTTGAATACGTATCTAAGTGGGAAAGGGTTGGATACGTATCTAAGTGGAGAGGGTTGAATACGTATCTAAGTGGGAAAGGGTTGAATACGTATATAAGCGGTAAAGGGTTAAAAGATAATTGTTTCCCAATACCTTTATCACTTAGAGCCTTTACATAAATATGCTTGTGATAGTTATTTTTTATTCACTATACGGTTGACTTCAAAGGTCGAAACATGTTTTTAAACTAGCCTTTTGTTGTTACTGTTTTTAACATTGAACCAAAAACACAAATAATTATGCTTACATATAAACTAAGTGGTACATTAAATGCCATATTTCAGTGTCAGTTTTGGTACAGTTAATGATAACAGATCAAGGCACTGAAGGCACTGCAGTTGTTCGCTCTTTAAATGTATGTAATACTACTTACAGTCACAAGCCATGAAGTTCGACTTTTTAGCGTAGGAAAATCGAAAGGCAACAAAGAATGCAAACACCAATGTAATTTGCTTAAAATTGTCTACAGTGGAGAGATTTTGCAAAAACATCAAAGAGGCAAATGACCTTGATTTACAAGTTCTTATTTTACACATGATTCACACAGACTACACTTATGATTACACATATGAAAACACTTATGATTACACATATGAAAACACAACTCTTTAATCTTAAAATGTACACCTTCATGACTATCAAGCATGGCAATACATCGTTTTGTAGTATCGATGCAAATTTTTCATATATGCGTTTAATTTGTAAGTAAAAACACATGTACATGTATATATTTAATGGACAAGTATTGGCGTGCTGTTCTTTTGTATTGACATGCATATTAAACCTGCTTCCCCATTAACGTATTGTTCATTGGGTTACAACTCGTTCATGGACGCATGCCAAGCATACTATATATGGCTTTATTTTAAGACCCTGGATGACATGCATCATGGAGATCTGACTATACGAGAGCCCACGCGTTTAAACATTATGTTATTGTTAAATGTGATTAATGTTTTAAATAAGCATTACATCGTCGTTTAGTCGTTTCATATACATTGTAAGAATAATACAACATTTTTTCAAAAGTTAATATGAACAGTTTTCTTAACAAAGATAAACTTTCTAAAGTATTCTGCCAAACAATAAATATTAATTGCCAACAGACGATAACTCCTTACATCTATATATGTGAGTTTCAAGTGCAAGTCAAATGTCTTTTGATACGTGTAATCGTTCTACATCAACATACTAATCCATACATTCTGTAGATCATTTACTCGACTCCCTTCCATAATCATCCTCATCCCAACCTCCCTCAAAATCTCCATCTGACGACTGTTTATTGCCTGCATAATAACATCCGTCTCTACATCCATGCCGAGGAAATGTCTGTTCCTGCATATCAGCTGCAGCATCTCCAGCTCTATCCTCCTCCCGCTGTACCATCGTAGTGGCTCAGGGTGAGCTATGATGGCTTGTCGTATCTTCGGTAGTCTCAATATCATCCGGGGACCTTCGGTCCTCATTTCATCAATAGTAGCTATCCAAGAACATTTCTGCTCATGATCCAGAGCACAGGCTGCCATTAGATTTCGCCCTGGGATCATGTAATAAGGCAGCTGTTTCGTATCTATAGCAACTCTTAGCGCATATAATCCTTCATGAAGCCAGTGAAACAGACTTCTTTCGTGAAACCATGAGTGCGGGTTATTTTCTGCTATCCATAATACAATGTTTTTTACCGTGAACGATGTCACCTCCTTCTTTTGCGGTTTTAATACATCTTTCTTCACCATTTTTAATAGCACATATAAGTTAACCTGAGTGTCGTTAAGATTATTTATCAGTACGTTTTCCCCGGTGTTAAAACACATTCTCCATTCAACATGTTCGTAATCGCTGCCTTTAACCCCAACAGGAGAAACAAATGCTCCAAGTGATACAACCTCCCTAACGACGTCAGCTGATGGCCAGTAGCGATGTCTTGCCGCCCATCTTGTTAGGATGCTGGGGCAGTAAAAATGTAGCCCTCGCACGGTATCGCGTTCAAGAACACCAAATGTTTCTGGCGTTGAAGGTCCAGCACGCTCATGTTGTACTATGCCTTCCTCCCGTTTAGCGTTCAACCACTGATTAACATATAAGTCGCTGCTTAATAGTCCGCGACCAAATCCATCATCACACAAGGCATTGTACACGGTTCTAGAAATAGGTGTACCGGGTTTTTCAAGTAGCAGTCTACAGTGTCCGGAGTAACTAATACGACTGCAGGATCTAAATATGGTTTTCTCCACGGGAACGCTACTTGAATCAACACCATCTTCTAAACAGATGACACGTTCTGTAACAACCAACTCGTCTATATCGCTTTCCAGAAAGCTGGTCAGACCCTCAGCCTTGCTACCCGTGGTGATAAACGTTGCCGTACCACGCGCCTTTGCAGTCCAATGCCTGTCCGAGGCCTTGTATGCTTCTATCCGAGCCTGTCGGATGTGAGGCCCATAACCCAGAACATTCATTACAGTAGAAGTCTCAGCAGAGGCTTGTTCATTTTGAAACTGAAATAAGTTTAAATTATTTCTATACAAAGTGATACACATGTAAGTGAGGCTTAGAAACATAATAACGGCGAGCCTTGCCAATCCAATCTTTTAATGGTGCAGAGCGTGATATAAAACAAAGAGATAGGATAGTAATCTGCGTTTCTGTTTACCATACATCCATGCCAACATAATATTAGAAATACTAATACAATAATACGACTGTTCATTGCTTTAGCGGGAATGAATTGGCAGTTTGATGACAAATTACTCAAGACGTCATAAAATATCGGGCTCATCATTTGTAAAATGCGATTTTTTTGTTTATCTAGCTTTTTCCCTTAAAAATATATACATATTCGTATCGAAGTGTTTGTGTTGTTGCATGTGATTCGATATAACCGAACATGATCCCATACCTGTTCAAGAGTAATAAAACGAATGTCCAAACTGACTGATATAAACACCTAATGATTCATATCAGCGTAAGTGTATGTTTAACAAGAGGGCCATGATGGCCCTGTATCGCTCCACTGTCTTTATGCGAAAAAAGTGCAATGTGCATGGGTTGAAATGTACTCAAGCATGTGACTTTCTCTTTCTATCCCTCGTCCCACTGGGCGCTTAAAGTTGGAAGGGTGAGCATTTTTATATATAAATTTGGACCCAGGGGCATAATTTGAACAAACTTGGTAGAGAACTATAAGATGTCAGTTCATACCAAATTTAGTAGCCCTAGGCCCATAGGTTATGGACAGGTAGATTTTTAAAGTTTGCACAAAAGAGGCTTTATATAAGCATATGTTCAGTTTTGTGACCCCTGAGGCAGAGTCAAATTTGAGCCCAGGGGAATAATTTGAAAAATTTGGTAAAGGACAATTACATATCACTACATACCAAATTTAGTAGCCCTAGGCTCTATAATTATGAACAAGAAGATTTTTAAAGCTCGCACAAAATAGGCCTTATTTAAGCATATTTTCATCTTTGTGACCCCCGGGACAGGGTCAAATTTGACCCCAGGGGCATAAATTGAAAAAACTTGGTAGAAAACTTTAAGATTTTAATACATACCAAATTTGGTAGAAATAGGCCCAATGGTTATGGACAGAAGATTTTTTAAGTTTGCACAAAATAGGCCCAATATAAGCATAGGTTCAATTTTGTGAACTCGGGGAACGGTCAAATTTGATCCCAGGGGCTTAATTTGAACAAACTTGGTAGAGGACTATTAGATATCACTACATACCAAATTTGGTAGCCCTATGCTATACGGTTATGGACAAGTAGATTTTTTTTAAGTTTGCACAAAAAAGGCCTTATTTAAGCGTATGTTCATTTTTGTGACCTCCAGGGCAGGGTCAAATTTGACCCCAGGGGCATAATTTGAATAAACTTTGTACAGAACTATTAGATATCACTACATACCAAATTTTGTAGCCCTAGGCCCTACGGTTATGGACAAGAAGCTTTTTAAAGTTTGCACAAAATAGGCTTTATATAAGCATATGTTCATTTTTGTGACCCCCGGGGCAGGGTAAAATTTGACCCCAGGGGCATAATTTGAACAAACTAAGTAGAGAACTATTAGAAGTCACTACATACCGAATTTGGTAGCCCTAAGCCCTACGTCTATGGAAAAAAGATTTTCAAAGATTGCACAAAATAGGCTTTATATAAGCATATGTTCATTTTTGTGGTCCCTGGGGCAGGGTCAAATTTGACCCTAGGGGCTTAATTTGAACAAATTTGTTAGAGAACTATTAGATGTCACAACATACCAAATTTGGTAACCCTATGCCATACGGGTATGGTCAAGTAGATTTTTAGAGTTTGCACAAAATAGGCCTTATATAAGCATATGTTCATTTTTGTGACCCCCGGGGCAGGGTTTAATTTGACCCCAGGGGCATTATTTGAACAAACTAAGTAGGGAACTATAAGATGTCACTACATACCGAATTTGGTAGCCCTAAGCCCTACGACTATGGACAAAAAGATTTTCAAAGTTTGCACAAAATAAGCTTTATATAAGCATATGTACATTTTTGTGACCCCTGAGGCAGGGTCAAATTTGACCCCAGGGGCTGAATTTGAACAAATTTTTTAGAGAACTATTAGATGTCACTACATACCAAATTTGGTAACCCTATGCCATACGGTTATGGACTAGTAGATTTTTAAAGTTTGCACAAAATAGGCCTTATTTAACGTATGTTCATTTTTGTGACCCCCGGGGCAGGGCCAAATGTGACCCCACGGGCATAATTTAAAGAAATTTGGTAGAGGACTAATAGATGTCTATACATACCAAATTTGACAGCCCTAGGCTTAATGGTTATGGACGAAAGATTTTTAAAGTTTTCACAAAATATAGGCCTTATATAAGAATATGTTCAATTTTGTGACCCCCGGGGCAGAGTCAAATTTGACCCCAGGGGCATAATTTGAAGAAATTTTGTAGAGGACTATTAGATGTCTCTACATACAAAATTTGATAGCCCTAGGCCCAATGGTTATGGACGAGAAGATTTTGAAAGTTTTCACAAAATAGGCCTTATATAAGCAAATTTTCATTTTTGTGACCCCCGGGGCAGGGTCAAATGAGACCCGAGGGGCATAATGTGAACAAATTCGAAAGAGGTTTACCCCAGGAACATTCCTGAGAAATTTCATGAGAATAAGACCAGTAGTTTAGGAGAAGAAGAAGTTAACGCACGCATGCACGCACGCATGCACGCACGCACGACGGACACAGGACCATGACATAAGCCCTGCTGGCCTTTGGCCAGTGGAGCTAAAAACGAAATGAAATCATATGTTTCCGTCTTCGTGGTTATGTATGTCCAACAAAAGAATTTGAATAAAATTAACATTATGTGATGCGATAAAAAGTAGTCAGCAATAACATAATCATAAGTTTAAAATATGATCAACAATCATAAGTGCAATATATTTAACCATAGACTGTGTTTATATATCAATACAAATAATCATCGTTTTAATGGAAACAGACTGGACCGTCTTACCCAAGCCTGACTGCTGGACACACTGACCTGTTTAAGGACTTCTCCTGGTTCATCACGTCTGATGCCTTCGTCAGCCATTGATACAGTTCTGCAGTTAGATACAAGAAACCATATTACAGATGAGTTTATATCATTATGGAATGTTAATATGTCAATAATATATGTACACTTGTATAAGCAACACAAACATAGTTTCCTTATAGTAAATCAGGAGCTATTAATTGTACAAAAACGTTCATAAAAAAATCATATTAAAATATAAGCATATCTGCATTCATATGATTGCAAAAAGTGTGTAATACAGGAAATTTGCAGCTATAACGGCTGGTAATATTTGATTGCAAAGTGCGAGTGTGTATTAAAACGCTCGTTTCAAAACTGCGTTTGATCTTTAACAGTGTATATGTATAACTACAATAATAAACATGTACTTTTTGTAATATTTTATGTTAAACTTAGGGAGAAACTAACGCGTTCAATAAAAACTGTAGGTTTCATTGACTGCATATGTCTTTAATGCACTTGTTTATCATTTTATGTTAAAGGTTTCTATTCAATTAATTGTATGTAATGTTGACGAATGCAATTATTTAATCATCGTCATATGCTAAATACTCCGGATTCCGGATAGTGCAATCTATAATCTCGCCCTTCTTTCATCAAGGGCGACACACGACACACGAAGCGATACACGATATTTTGCGCGACAGTCGCGGCGACGAACTATATATTTAACATGATATATCGCCTTTTGGGCAACCTACACATTGTCACGCAATATATCGCGTATCGTGAGTCGCCCTTGAGGAAGGAAGGGCGAAATTATAGATGGCACTATCGGGATTCTGTAAAATACACAAAAAGGAAATAATATACCGCCTCCTCGGCCTGGTGATTAGAGAGTTAGTTTTTGAGCCGTTTTGGCGTGACTTAAACTGATCTGGTCGGTAGTTTACATAGCAGCTCTTCACAATGCCTTCTTGCAGACGTCCATGAATTTAGGATACTGAAAGTTAAGAATCATGTCAATAGACGATAAATAAACACAATAAAACTGTACCAGCAGGAGATAAACTTAACATAAGACAGGCTCTTTTATCAATTGCCAAAAAATAAATTAACAAAAACATGTGCAAACTGATTAATTATATGAAACTCGTTTTTACCGGGGATGAATGGCACAATTAACATATGATCTTAGCTCAAAGTTATAATATTTTTAAAGTCAATAAAAAACCGTTGGATATTCAACAGTATGCTGTCGTCAACTTTTCTTATTGTGGTGACGTATTGCTGATAACCTTTTCCAGAAAAGTTTGCGGAAAATCACACATGCTTCTAGTCACTACCAAATCACAAACAGGTTCATGTAGTGATACAGATCGTGTCATTAACGCCATTAAGAAACATAAAGGCGTGCGTGCACAGCTGACTGAAAGAGGATCTTTCTCGTCAACATCAGATATTTTGCGAAAGCGAGAAAAAAAATTTATATTAGATATAACAACACTGGTACAGTCAACCTGTTTGTGTTAGTACACCTTTTGTAATATGAGATCCCCATACTGATCCGACATTTATCTAACCGTTCAAACGCGCGGTTGCACTTTACTGAAAAAATACTTATTTATTAAAAAAACAACATGACACCTTAAGAAAACTCACGCGAATGAGCGGGCTCTCCACTTTATCCCCTGAAACATGGTAAAATATTTATCAAGGCATCGTTAAATTTTTTATCTGGGTCGCGCTTTATTCTCCCAACACATATCTTAAAAAGTCACGCGGTATAGGCACCGTGGTAAGTAGCTCAATATTCAACGATAAGATACCCGTGGTATATTGTAGTATACTTCTGAAGAGTAGCTGGGGTACATTTAAATAGTACATGAGTCGAGTCGACAACGAAAAGTAAGCCTTAATTAATAAGGCTGATGAAAATCAAGGCAGATAATCGTGCATTTAGGTAGCTGTACATGTAGTTTAAATGTCTATTGAGCTATATTAATTATGAATTTGTACTGTTCGTATTCGGCGCTTAATAATAATACCAAAATTTGGTCGCTACTAAAAAGACATAGGAAGATAAATTTCCAACAATTTTTGTATTATTCGACTATTTTTCCCCGTGAATATTTCCTCCCTGAAAAGCAACTTAATACTTGCAAGTGCTTAAACTACTTTGCTCGGATGAAAGCGAAGTTAGGACGAGTCGGACATAACCTATTCAATAGCTTTAATTAAATGTTTATGTTTATAATTAACAATACTTACATTAACAGTTTGCTTCCCCGTTTCTGCCCTTCTATGACGAGTGAAACAAGAATGTCAATTAGAAAATCCAAAGTATTCGCAATACAACAATCACATTATGATGCCATGCTTGAATGTTTTATTTGTTTATATTGACGTTTCATATAACTTTGAACAATTAAACATATCAAATTTTAAACATACTGTCACAGGACCAATTTCTATGAACTATAATGATTGTCTTACTGTCATTACTACACAATACTATCCACAAACCAAGTGTAAACATTAAAATCTTTTCATTACCAATTACAAAGAACACTTGTGCAATACGTTGAATACTTGTGAGTCCATGTGACCGTTTCCGAAGTTAAGTGCCGACGTACAAACAAGTGCTTTGGTTGAGAGGATACTATTTGAAAGTTTAACACCGTTTATAATAATTAGAAGATTTTAATGTCATACATTTGAGATATAACAATATATATTACATTCTAGTTCGATTAGAAGTAAGAAACTTAGTGCGCGTATTAGGTGCGATAAATAACAACACCAGGGTTACAAGTACCCAGACCGGATGCGTTAAGAGTTTTACTTCACTCACACGCATTTCATTTGTGTTATACGTATGCTTATCTATGGCTACAAATCGTTGCAAACTGTTTCAGTGACGTCATAGATTTCAAGTAATTTTATTTGAGAAAGAAAAATAAACGCGAATTTCTAAATTAAGTTAGACTGCCTAAATATATTGTCAAGACATCAAGCCAGGACACAAGATTACGGAAGCGTATATGGTGCACCCCAATAATATGGTCATGCCGGATAAGTTTATATCGACTTACTGTGATATAACTTGTTATGTCGTCATAATTTTGTAGGTGCTTCCCTCTTAATTTTACTCGCCATAACGACATTAATTTAAAGTCTCGACGTAAATGTTTCCGGCTTTTCCCGAAAAACATTTGATCGCCAAGTCGACAAATCAACATAATTTTTGGCGTCATGCTCTTGTTAACATGGCACGCCATCATAGTTTTAGTTATTTTTTACGCCATGACACCTTTTCTCATATTATGCCGTCATAGCTATGCATCTATTTTGAGAGACTGAACGAAACATGTGCACTTAGAATACGTTCATATTAATAATCATACAAGAGATATTATTTGTTCAGACTTACTCATACTCTGGAAATAGCTCTGCGCTTTGATGAGTATGTCCTTACACAACTCGGCACATCCTCCGTAACTGGAAATTGTAAAATATTAAAACCAATCCCTAAATAATGTGAATACGCATGAGATTGGATTAACATACATCCCGATCAGACTAAAATATTTAATACATTGTATTCCCATTGACTGGTTTAAAATAGTAACATAAGTTTTAACTCAAATTCCTCATGCATAATACTAGTCTGCTTACTTTGTTTAAACTTATTATAAAGTGTGTATTGTAACCTGGTAGGAGGGAAACTTATGTTTGTTCTCCAATTCATGAGCGTGAAATACATTTTGAACTTGTGTACAATACTTTGTAATAATTTTCTAAGGAGAAAAACTAGCAATTTATGTCGCAGAATATTATTTTATTTGTATACCTTCTTGTTATACCATTGGACCCAAACATATTGACTCATAGTATTCATAAATGTAGCATTATTTGGGTTAAATAAAAGTTGTATGTTTCTTATTTGCTTTTGATGTCATGTGCTTCATTTAAATATAAAAATTCTATGTGGTAACAGTGATACATGCGTAGTAAAATATAGCACCCTGATGTGCGTGATGATATTCGAGACTGAACGTAGACGTAAATATTACTCTAAGAGTGATTGGCAGGATGTCACATGCTGAGAAACATGCTGATAATCATAATTGCTTAACCACACGCAATTGATCTACGTAAATTGATGTGGGATGTTACCAGAAATAAAAATAATAATCATAGATAATGTTCGAAGTTTATGAGGTCCTTCCTGAAAAGGGCCTGCATTATGTGAAGACCCATAGTGTGTCCCACCACCCTACCTAATTTAATTACTAGACTCACGAAAATTGAAACAATTTTAAATTAAAGCTTCAGTTTCAAGCTTCATGTGTATTTAGGTTTTACTGAAAGTTATTCAATTTTGGTGTGGTCTTATTCTGTGTGTGGGTGGGGGGGGGGGAACCGGATTGCAAAGAGGAAACCCACCTGCCGGTATGGTGATCACCTACCAAACTCACATGCCCTGTGAATGGGGATTGAACCCCTGTTGGAAAAGTGAGAAGTGCATGTACCAACCATTGCGCTAACCAAATAGCATTGTAGATAAATCACATTAATATGTTTACTGCATAAAACGACTAAATCAAGTGGATGTTATTTCTGTATTATACAACCAAATCAGGTCAATGAGTTCACTGCATAATACACCTAACTCAGGTAAATGAGTTTGCTGCATAATACAAATAAATCAAGGCAATATGTTTGCTGCCTAAAACAACAATCACGTAAATATCACTGCATATTGCAACTAAATCAGGTAAATGTGTTCATCGCATAATACAACTAAATCATGTCATAATCCAACAATGAGGTCAATATGTTTGCTGCATAATGCAACAAGCAGGTCAATGTGATCACTGCATAATACAATCAGGACAATGTGTTCGCTGCTTAATGCAACAATAATTCAACAAATAGGTCGATGTGTTCGCTGCATATTGCAACAAACAGGTCAATATGTTCGCTGAATAATACAACTAAATCAGGTCAATGTTTTGCTGCATAATAAAACTAAATCAGGCCAATGTATTTGCTGCATAATGCAAAAATCAGGGTACTGTGTTCACTGCATAAAACAATTAAATCACTTGAATATGTTTGGTGCATAATACAACAATCAGATCAAATTGTGTTCGCTGCATAATGCAACGTTCACTTCAATGTGTTTGTTGAACAATGCAACAATCAGGGCTGTCCTATTTTTAGCTGAGCTTCCTTTACCGTTATCAATGATAATCAGCGAGGAATGCCGATTAGAAAAATCGAGATTTCTCAATCGGACTGGCTCGGTCTTTTACATAGGTCGTCATTGTGAAGACTCTTTTCATGGTATGATAACTTAGACGAGCTGCTTCGCAGCATCGTCAAAAAGTGTTATGTTGCAGATAATATTATAACATGTATGTTGCCTTTCTAAGTTTTGATTATCAGTATGATCGTGGCTGTCCAACTAGTGTTTGTATGAATTCGGAGCGATGTGTGCATTTAGTTTATTTGTTAGGGCAATTTGTAAGTGACTATTTGATATATCTGTAAAATTGTAAACTCTTATCGTCTTTAATTTGGTTGTTATTTTATCTATGAACTAGGAAATACATAATAGCAATACTTAATTTTCGGTCCTTAATAGTCAACATTTAAGTATGCCCGTTCGTTTACCAGATCGGCTTGGCGCTCCTCACAAGTAGTTATTTCCGTTGATCTTGATTGTGACACCAAATTGTATGTGGTACTAACATTTATACATTTAAAAGTAGACCCAATTTGAAAATATTGTGTATGCCCCGGCATTGACTGATTGGGAGGTATATAATTAATATTTGGCTGAGTAAAATTCCGTTCCTGTCTGTAAATAACACCAACACTGCAATGAGGCGCAGTAGGTTTTTCGTGGCTATAGGAAAACAATATTACGACTCTAGCAGTCACATTTGTTTACAGTATTTCTCTCATTATGAAAGTTTATAAACACATGAACACAAATTGTCTTATTATTATTTCTATGCATGATTACATTGTTGTTTTTATTCTTCAACAAGAAATAGCTGCAAGGTGCAGGGGCAGTTTTCTTTGAACGTTTGTTTTGTAAAATCTTTCGAAAACATCCTGATCATAATTCATTAGTTCTTTACAGTCTTAGATTGCACCTAAGGACCTTTGTCGTTCTTGTGTCTTTTCTTGTATACCTTCATTTCCAGTCAGGCTTTGGCCTTGATCAAAACAATCAGGTTTTTAGTTTTACAGCACTGCTCTTTAATCACGACAATTGTTAAGTTTGTTCTTTATTTTCCTGTGACTGTTAACCAAGGAACCTCATGTGCGCACATTGCATCCTATCAACACTTTTCGTTCTACCACTAGTGATCTAAAATAAAACTCTACAACAGAAACATTTTTAATAAAATAAGTAGCAATTTGGTCACAGTGAACGTGATATATGGCTATTTGTTGTCAATACATTATACAAATGACATGGTAACCAAACTTGTGTATTTTATTTAAGGCTAGTGACTTATTACTGAGTTAACAATACTGATATATACATCTTATCTTAAAAGCTGTTTCTTGTGCAAAGTATGCTGTCTCTTCATTTTTTTCTTAAGTCCCGCTTTAGACAGAATTTCACTACCAGCACCCTACCAGCTCACATGGAAATATGTATAATTGGTGCACAATATACATAATTATGTATCTTTAACATGACATGGCAGTGATGGGGAAAGATTTGTGCTTAATGTCATTCAACATGTTTTTCTGTGAAGTCAGTCAAGAGCCACTAATTCAGAAAACGGATTCAAATTGTATTAAGTGTTATTTCCAGTAATCCACTATTTAAGTACTCACAGTAAAAAATGATGTGTATTGACCCTCTTGTGTTTTACTGTAGCTGTCCTATCCAGAGAGTTTGACCTAGACTCATTACCATACTTGTTTGCAGCAAGAAAATTGATGGCAGATATAATTGCGCACGTGTTCGTGTTTTTTGGCATGTTCATGCTTTATGCAACTGCCTTCCATGTCAACATTAGTAGAGTTCACGCAAACAATCTGCCTTTCATGGAAACATAAGAAGATTTTACACAAACATTTGACGATATGTGCAAGACCCAGGATGTTAGTCCATAATAAGAATAATGGATGTTTGGATGTTTGCATAGCTATTAATATTTAAGTAATTGAAATATGGTCGTATATAGAATTTATAATATATATATATATATATATATATATATATATATATATATATATATATATATATATATATATATATATATATATATATATATACTTCATAATTGAAATAAATACTTTTTATACAATTAAATTATACATTAATAAAATAATTATTACAGGACCGTTGCCCCATTTAATTATGATTGTCAGGCACGGCAAAACATTGATTAATTAAAAAGGAACCAGACTCAACTATGTAAAACACAAAGGTGAAGGAGAGTTGTCTACGAAAAAAAACCCATTAAAGATTGAGGTAATTTCCACTGATGTAAATATGGGGTTGAATTTCACTGATGTAAATATGGGGTGGTATTTCACTGATGTAAATATGGGCTGATATTTAACTGATGTAAATATTGGGTGGCATTTCACTGATGTAAATATGGGGTGGTATTACACTGATGTAAATATGGGGTGGTAATTCACTGAAGTAAATATGGGGTGGTACTTCACTGATGGTAATATGGGGTGGTATTCCAATAATATTAATACGGGGTGGTATTTCACTGATATTAATATTGGGTGGTATATCATTGCATTATTTACATTACAGTTTATTTATAATGATAGAGTTAATAGTAAATAAAGAATGGGTATTTTTGTCCGAATAAATATATGATGCAAAACTCAGGGGCAAAGAAGACAATTAAACAACCCTCTTTGTCCTGTTATGATATCAGAGTCTCTGTTTAAACTTTGGTCCGATATGGGGACCCATTCCATGTTAATTTTTTAAATATTTTTTCCAAATGGGACCTACAAACTCCCAATTGAAAGTTTCCAAAAAAGAATTTGTATTATAAGTCTTAACATTTCAATTATCTTCAAACCCATCTCTATAAATTGAACCTTAGAAAATATTATATTAAAATAATTTTATGAACACTTTTGTAATTTTCCCAACTTCGGAGTTTTTTGCGCACAATTTTCCCAAATGGACTGGTACCGGTACATTTCTCGATTGGGAAAAATAATTGCTGCACATTTTCTTTCATGGTTGGTGGATCGTGCTCAAACTCTCACAGCTTAAAGACGCTAATGTGCATATGATCGTAAATACATGTAAGGCCATTTTTGAGGCAACCAGTTGTGGCAGAAGTATGGTCCTTTGTATGTCTTTCGATCATGTAAAAGCCTAATTATTATGTGTACTCATTCTTTCTTAAGTTTATGCAAGATTGTCGTCTTAAATTTTAACAGCAAATAGTTTTAGTTAAATAATTGCTCTTTGCCATTTTCTTCTTCTATGGACTCTATTAGCCTCAAACGAGTGACCTCAACTCCTCATACATTGCTTAGCCGATTTTGCGAAAACTTTCATAGTTGAATGACTTAAGAAGTGTCATGAACAATAACCATAAACATTCATTATCTTAAACAATGGTTATTTTTTTTTTGTATAATGTCACTTTTCAAGGCTATATCTCAAATACAATACAAGATTTTAACATAAAACTTCATGGGTGTAAAGGTAAAAATTAGCGGAATTTATTAAAAAATAACCCTGAGTGAAACCTTTTAAATTCACTAAGTGCTTCATTAATTGGCCAATATTCATGAAATTTTGGTCAGAATATATGTTCCAATCAAATATCGGCCAAGTTTGAAACTAGCTCATCTTAGCTCCGACCTGTAAGTTGTCAATTAACTTTAAACGGCATCTCCTTTGACCGCCACGCATATTTCAACCAAATAGCACAGTTTAAATATTTGTTATGTAATCTCATCCAGCGGCATTTATAGTATTTTGTTCAAATCTAACAAAGCGACCACTTTAACTACGTAATTTGACCAGACCGCTGTCCCGGTCAGAATGATTTCAGACCACAAAGCGATTGACGATAGCCCGTGCTTACTAAAAGCAGAGGTGGAGGAGGAGGTTCGCAGTCTAAAGGCTGAGAAATCTCCGAGAGTGAACAACTTTCCTTCTGAGCTAATCATATGTGAATATGATCCTAAAGAAAGGAATTTTGGCAGTTACACATTTTCTTTGAGTTATCGAGTTATTGGGTTCCCACTGCCGATCAGATCAACTCGATCAAGCCCGACTAAGCGGTCGGGTAATGGTCTGGTTCGGTCGGCATGAGTGGTCGGCATTGGTCGGGATCCCTACCCGATATTTTTTGACATGCTAAAAATATCGAGTAGCGGTCGAGTAAAAAATGGATCGAGAAGCGCTCGGGAAATCGTCGTGTATTAGTCGAGTAGAGGATCGAGTTCATGGTGTAGCAATCGTGTGGCGATCGGATTGACATCTTTTACACGATATATACCCGATCCGCTCGACCTCAACCCGAGTTATTTTAGATCGCAACACGATCCACTCGACCTCTCTTCGATTTCATGTACAGATTTTCTACACTGCTACCCGACTGCTACTCGACCGTACACGATCACTTCCCGATTGCTATTCGACCATACACGAGCTCTGTACCCGATCCGCTCGACCTCTACCCGAGTTATTAAAGATCGCTTTGTAAGACTGTAGTACGACCATCACGATCTGGTCGTGCGAAGATCTGGTGGCGACTGAGCCGAGGTTTTCTTGGTCGAGCTGAGATCGTATAGGGCTCGCGTATAGGTTGAGATGATCAAGAGGAAATCGGGAGGATGGTTAAGTGGACGTCGTGAATGAGACGTGTGGGGGTCGTGTGTTATCGACAAGAGGTCGAGAAGAAGTCGTGTATCCCTTTTTAGTCCAGCTTGGTCGGGTTTGGTCGGAAATTTTCGTTGATCAGGATGATCGAGTTGATCGGATCGGCAGTGGGGATCCACCTTTATCCTCTCTTTAAATGCTTTGCACATTTTACTCAACAGCTGAAGAAAGATCATACATAATTGATCATAATTGCAGGAATGTATAATGCAATCAATTTATGCAGATTTATGGCTTTTTGTCATTTTTCCAGAATTGAAAATTATATATGTGCTTCATTAAATTATGACATTTAATAGTATTGTTTACGTATTAAGTATATTACAATTTTGGTGATAATCTATATTTGATTTGTCTGTTTCCAAACATGTGTCATAGGAAATCAGTGTCGGTATTCTAGTTTTGTACGATATTGGCGGGAAGTAACATATGAACATTCAGGGTATTGTAGACTCACTTGAATGGATTCTTGTTCTTCATTTACTTATTGCTTTTTAAATTTTATTTTTCACATTTTTTCCTCATTAGTATGTAGGAATTTTTGATTTCGTTTGCAGATTTCAGTATGAAGGCAACAATTTATTTTACATGAAATATTAAAGCTAGACATTGTTTAATCTATTAAAAAACTTTTAGTTGGAAATTTTGTTTTGCTCTCTTCCGAAAAACACTTTTCATAATTTAACATTCAGACTGTAGGAGGATGAATGTTATATTGTTATCAAGTGGTTCAATACAGAGTCATGAATGCATACTTCAACCACTTATTAATGGACAGGAGTGTTCTCCTTAACAAGGAAGATTTTATTCATATTGCGAAATGTTTAATTGAAACTTTAAGTGATTTCTGAAAGACACACTCAACTAAACAATACCATCATTGTGACTATATACTTGGAAAAAGTATTTTGAGTATGAAAACCCATCAAAGGGTGAAGAGGTTTGTTTTTAGATGATTCAGTTCGTACACTGATTATAAAATTTTAAACAAGCTCCTTTGCAAATTATTTGTAATTGATTGGCATGAATAGTTTAATCATATAGAATACATAAATATGCTATGGAATCTCCTAAACCATCTATGGCAGAATATTACTTGAATATTTATGCGTATCAAAGTGTTATCAGTTGTTTTCAATGGTTTTTATACCTCAATATAAGCAATACTTTCCTTTTGTCTTATGAAAATGGCATGAGCAAACATGTTGGTTCGTATTGCAGTATAAAATTGATTGTAACAAATTTATAATTCCACTGAAATTTACGGAATCATTTCTAACTTTGCTTTAATTAATTCTACCACCACCCTTACCCTATTTTCTGTAGACAGAGTTTGAAATTAAAGGTTATTTTGCGATAAATCATGTGGTTATACTGCAATTCATTATGGAGTGATTTTGCAATCAAAACCTGTAAATGTTGTAGGGCTCTTTTCCTTCTTTGTGTGTAGCCTAGGTCAGCCAGCTCACAATTTTGACGCAAGCTTTTCACAAATCTAACATATCACACTACTGTACAAAAACTTCCTTTGTAAATTGTTTTACATTAAATAGACATTTTATAATCAAACGTGCAATCCATCCGTCTGTCTGTCACAAACTTGTTAGGGCTATATCTCAGTAACTAATAAGTCTGTTAACATGAAACGTCATAGGTGTCTTAACATAAATGAGGGGAAGGGGGGCTATCAGTTCAACGAATTTGCTTGTTGTTAAGGATTTAAAAGTATTAAACTGGTGAAACTATTGTTGTAACGTAAGCTCGGCTAATAAACCACAATAGTGCATTAGACAATTAGTAAATTGTAAAGAAAAACTTGAGATCATTTGTTTAAAAAGTCAACATGGAGCGGAGATCCAGATTTGTTCGAAAGTGGAGTCACTTTAAAGAAATCACAGTAAGATTTAAGTATGCACGTTTACAGCGGAAATACATTGAATCAGAAACACCATGTGACGAAAGTGAAAACACTTGAGTTATGTAGTACTTCTTGAAAGCGATGATAGGGCAGACATTTGGAGTTGATTTTCGTATTCTTATCCGTTTATATGTGTAAATTTATTGTTCAAAGATCGATTTTTTTTAATTGATTAAATTGCATTTTCACGAAATTCATTTTAATTTCAAATATTGTAAATATTTATGATTCTTAGAGAATCATATGCGCATGTGACAGGGCACACTTGTTATTTACAAAGTTTTTAAACTTAAAAATACATGACTTACATTTTTCACACGAGAACTGAAATTCAATGTATAACTTATGTGTCTAGCTACACACCAGACATCATATAGACAAACATTTTAATGTTTGTCAGAGGTATTGCCTATGGATCATTGACGATACAGTTAACTTTTTAGAATGTTAATGCTCATATGATTTTGATTTTATTTTTCGAAAGCAAAAGTTTCCAGCCAATGAAAATATTTTACTAAACCTATGCATAAAAACATAATTTTACAATTTCTACAAGTATGTGAATATTGTTTGTAAAATTTTGAGGAGTTTGTGAATAAATTTCTCTCAAGTTTGACATTTTTGGGATTGTTTTTTCAGATAAATAACGCGTCTTACTTTTACTTCACACAAAAGGAAAGAGAGCCCTCTGTTGCGATAGTAATTCAAGAAATTCCCAGATGTTCAGTTCAGTACAATGTGCCTCCTTAAATATGTGATAAAGGAGACGTTTGACAAACATGTCATCTCTGCATTCGGCCCAGTGAAACCACATTTAAGTAGTGCAATTTTCACATATAAGTTCCAAAACCTGTTATTGGTAACTTGGTATAAATTGTGCATGATCAGCTTAGTATTTTTTATTGAATGTAATTATCATAAATAATCTTAATAAACCTGACTAATGTTATCATAATTTTATGGTGTTGTCGTCATAAAAACACATGCATGTATTGTTTTGTGAAAAGATGGCATATTATGCATCACAAATCATGTTAGATTTAAAATTATATAAAGCTAACGTTTTTCATCGGAATCCAAACAGTTTGTGATTTCCTCACGATGACAATTTCTAATTCGCTTCTAATTAACTCATGTCCATTTTATCTGGATAAATCAACAAAACATGCAAAGTTTAATATTTTCATGCCATCAAAGTCGGGACTTACAAGTGTTTCATTACGGTTCATGGCACCGACAGCAAAGTAGAGTACAGTTACAGTACATATCTAGTAAAGCAAACTCCGATTTTCGGATAAGGCAAAATGAAATATAGAAGTAAAAATTTTTCTCTCGAAAATATGTAAGTCAATGTAAAATTTTGGTTAATTGAGTCAATTAAAAACCTTTTCAACAGGTTGAAGGTTACGCTAAAATTGTAATAATTGTAGAAGCTTCCCTTATGACTAAATGTTGATGGAATTTGGTAAGAATTTGTATTATCACAATATCACAACAAAGATGAAATCTTATTACAGTGTATTCGAAACTTTGGTTACCATGTCAAATCTTAGAAAAAAAACTTATGAACACTTTACATGCTTTGATTGTTTTAATTAATCAAATGAAACATAGCCGGAATGGTTTTGGGTCGCATGGTTTATTTAGATTTTATAAAAATCAACATACTATTCAACATCATCGCATTCAAAATGCAAATTATTTATTATTGGTTTCATATTATATATGTTGACTAACTTTCTTGTAAATTATTATCCTGGGATGGTATTCCAGAAGCATCTTACGTTAAATGTTATTTTTATCCTTAAATTTGGAATTGTCTTAAGTGTTTCATTTCATACTGCAATAGTGAGGCATCGAAAATTACATCCAAATAACATCAATATGTCAGTGTTATTTGAGGAATACCAAAACAATATGCATGTCTTTATTTAGTTAAGAAATGCAAACATAGAAATTTTGAACTAAAGTGATAATATTTAGGAAATGACTTAAGATGTTTATGGAATACGATCCCAGGAGTCTTAACATTCGAATTCCATCCTTGTAAACACTTAGATGGATAAAAAAACGGCTTATAACATGGTCTATTCTGAAGCGCCTTAGGTTGTGCAAATTGATGCCTATGTTGTAAATGCATAATGATTCTCCACAGCAGTTGTTTAAATGTGACTGCATACTGTTAAATGGTGAAATTGGCTTTTCTTTGTGTTGTCTTCAATCAGCTTCAAATCTCCACTTCAACCGCTGGGCAGATTCGAGCAAACGTTAACAAAATGATCAATGGGTGATCCTCTATCAACGTTGTTCAAAACGTTCCAGTAAGATGCATGTATTGATCATCAGTAGTACGGTGGAATAGAGGTGAAATTCACTCCTTTTTCATAATCACTCATCTTGTTTACATTGCACTCCTCTTTTTTTCTATCTCGTTCCAACGACATACTTACTTGAGAGAACGACCTACTAACTCGAACTCGAGAGAACAGTCAGCTTAGTCGAGTGAACGAGATAGAAAAAAAGAGGGGTGCACAACTAAATGAAAGAGGCGTGCAATAAAAAAAGAGCGGTGCAGTAAATATATGAGGGCACAATAAGCAAAAGAAGATAGCGTTTTAACTTAATCAAGGGAACGACTTACTTACTCGTGGGAACGAGTTAGATATGCTGTGTGAACTGAACGATTTACTAAGTAAAGGGAACGATCGAAATTGAAAAAGTGGAGTGCAAAACAAAATAAACGAGGACAAAAACGGTGCAGTAAATTGTTTAATGCATTCCTACGTTATTTAATGTGCTGCTCTTTTAGTATTGCACTCCTCATTTATTTAGTTTTGCACCTCTCTTGTTTGTATATCGTTCTCTCGACTTACTAAGTCATTTCCACGACATAGTTAGCTCGTTCCCTCTAGTTAGTATGTCGTGGGAACGAGAAAGGAAAAAGAGGAGTGCATTTTATTAAAAAAAGAGGATTAAATGTCACATCTATGCCACTGCACATCAGAGAGGTTTTTTTAATCTATAGGAAATATGAATGCAAACATGTCCGTATACATTTCGTCTATTCTCAACCATTCAGTATTAACTATTTATATTTGTTTCAAAATACATTTAAGCATATTGATATATATAACTTTGTTTTGCAAACTTGTTCGTTGTGTTTGTCATTCTGCCTCTTCTGACCATGATAAGGATGGTCCCAACCATGCCCCTTGTACTGACCTTTTAAGAGAAGAAAGACATATGGGCTGTGATGGTCATGGAAGGAAGAATGTGTAAGATTTTGAAGGGACGTTTTCATATATTTTGTGAGAAGGTTGACTGACATAAGTCAGTGATTTAACTAAAAGAAATTAAAACGGCATCACAATAAAAAAAAACAAAAAACAGACGTATACCGGTAACTACAAATTATACGAATATATTGCAGTACTTATTGTATGGTATCGTAATATGTTTTAACTGTTTTTAATCTGTATATTATTTATAGTAGGCATGTGTTAATAGGCATGCGTAGCTTTTTTTTATGTCATTCCATTAATTAATTACAGGGAATACGGTACCGCTATTTGATTTGTTGAAAATACGACTGTAGGAACTATGCATACTTTATTTACCTACCAAAAAACCGAAAACGACTGCAAATACAAATATTGCTAACACCCACTATTGCCGGTCTATAGTCTCTCTCTGTCTCAAATATAAAAACGTAATTATAAACAGTATTAACAGTTCGGTTTCTTCGGTACGAATAGTGCATACATTTGCCACCTAATAACAAATGAATATGCTACGTTCTCGCATGTTTTATTTTGTTTTGATAGCGTAATACGTTGCTAGTTAGAATGTAAATATGAACAGAACTACTTGATTACCTATGAATTATCCTAAAAACGATACTTATTGTCTTCGCTACCTTCACCTTACCAAATCTAAAACAAAATATGCCCGCCATCTCCGGAAACCATTTCAACTCACGAGCTCCGTAGAAAAAAAGAAGGAATCTTGCAAAATGTCGGTCCAAGTAAAGAAATACTTGATAAATACAAATGGTATCTCGCTGAGGTGTATCGGTGATATACACCGGGCACTAAAAGAACCATGGTTGCTTACAACCTGACTGAACACCCTCTTTCACATCTCTTGAGGCGAGTACCGTGTACCTCAAAACACCAGACGTCAAACATAACTTCACAGTATTTGTCTACAATACAATCATAACGGAACTGGATAAAATAATAAAGGAATAACGAATAACAAAAGCACATCACTCGATAACATCACTTACGAACGACTGCACGATGGAGGCCCCACTTAAACAGAATGTCTTGGCAAATTTTTCAACGAGATATTGGCCAACAGCCAAGTGCCTGGTGGTTTTATATATGGTCTTATTGTCATTCTGCTCAAAGGCAAGGAAAGCATCTTAGTGCAGTGGTCGCACAACTAGTTGAAAAGCTGCTAATGAAACGCATTGAAAAAAACTTCAGCATGATCTCGATGTAATAAACTTCAAAACGGGTTTCATAAAAAAACTGCAAAAAGGGATCATACATGCTACAACAGGCTTGCGATTATTGTTGCGAATGTGTAAGCAGCCTCCGAGCTTGTTATCTGGACGCTCAGTAAGCCTTCGACAAAGTCTGAATCAACGGGCTGAATTGCACACTTGACCATCTTGGAACCCATGGGAAGTTACTCCGAGATATCTGAAATCGCCACACAACTGCACCAGTTGCGTACTCTCACGTGGGTTTGTTTCGGAACCTTTCCCGATCAAACAGGACACCCGGCAGAGCAGCATATGTACACTATTCTTCTACATCATCTACATTAAAGGACCTATTGAACGACTTGCAGATCGGCGACCTGTCTGTATAATCCCCAACCCAGGCTGACGACGTGGTACTCCTGTCTTTAAAGAAAAACTCATATGCAAAAACAAGTTCGCTTCACAAACAACGCTTCCAAATGTGATGTTAAGACCATAGGCTGAAATCTGACCAAAGCAGAACCCCCACCCCAGATTACATACGACTCAAAACCAATACCTGAAGCGGCAAAATACACATATGTATGCATTATCCATTCGATCAGTGGAAGATACCCCTACGGCATCGACACTGTGAAACAGATAATTAGAGGCAAGTCCCTTTCCTTCTCCCTGAAAGTGTCTGGAAGGTCCGGAGCAAACCCAAACACCGCGATTAAGCTGAGCAACACCGCAGTTACCAAAGCGCTGTTTGAATGTGAGCTGCAGAACAGTATATGCATATTCATAAGACAAAATCCCCGCGAATGTCAAGAAAAAATATCGTGCGTCGCCGAGACTGTCAAGAAAATATCAAGTGTCGCTTCGTTTGTCAAGTGTCGCCTTTGATAAAAGAAGTGCGAGATTATAGATGACACTATCCGGAACACGAAAGTGAAAAGCTGTGTGACATTATGCATTTGTTTCCGTTTGACAGAAACAATCATAAGATTAAAAACAATTTGTATCATTTTTTTATCAGTATATTTGAAGGAAGTGTATACAGGCTTCAAGATCACTTAAACTCACTTTAGTAAGCAAAGCAACATAAGTAATCAGAGTACAATGTCTTCTCAGTATACTGCCGTTTAAAAAACACAACAACAACAGCAACATAAATTATGTGTAAAGTACAGGCAACAAATATTGTAAAGCACTATTGATGCATATAGAAGTAAGATGTGTGTCAAATTGTTTTCGGTTTGGTGACAAGTTACATCAAACATTTACATCTTGGAGTAAGCCCCAGGTGGCGATATACATGTAGGACCTGCGATGTATACAATGTAACAATGAAAGATTAAGACAAACATATCATAATCCACATAAGTCATCAGTCAAAGCTTAAGCGAAATGAATTAGTTTTTTTATACCTTATGATACAATATGAAATTTCTGATCTGAAATAACAAAAGTTAAATTTCAACGATGAAAGGAACAAATTTGCGGAACTCCTTTCCTTTTTTTAGATTATCATAAATAATTATATATATATTTTCTATGATCACGAGTGAATTAAAATCGATATTCCAACGAATCTAACACGTGCTCTTTCTATTTTATGCTTAAATTCACAGTTTATTTACATTGTAAAGGAGTTTTAACTGGAAATTCCGCTGGTATAATGACGTCATTTCGTCATACTAAATGTCGTCATTTTGTGATTTGATATGTATTGAGGCACGCCACGGGGGAAACTCCGAGAGAGGGTAACTTTTTAGCGAAAAGGAAACAGCTGTTAATTATTTTCTTGAAAAGGGGCATAAAAGAAACAGAAAATGTGTTAGTATCAGTGTAAGATCGTTTGTTATTTCACTCGTGATCATAGATAAATAATATTTTCACGAGTGGCGCAAAATAATTTCTATGATTACTCGTGAAATAACAAACGATCTTACACTGACATGAACAAATATCCTATATTTCTGTCGGTAGGGCGGATTTTCTTTTCATTGATAAACAAAAATACTTGGAAAGTTTGATGATGCAATAGCGAATTTATTCATTTCTTAATAATTTATCAGTTGTTTTAGAAGGACTATGAACTAAATCAATAATAACTGATACTTTCACATTTTTGTAAGATAATTCTAATAGACCTCCCGGGAGAATACTGGATTTATTTACTTAACGTGTACGTCTTTCACTTTTCATGTACCCTTCGTAGACGTTGCAGCATATTTAACTTAAATGATGTTTAGATTTGTACATGCATCGTATTGTGTTTTGCAACCTGTTGCTATGTTATGTATAGCATTCATGGGTTTATTAAGCCCTATACACTTAAATATGCCATAGGCGGACCCAGGGGGGGGGGGGGGGGGGGACGGACGCGGCGTACGCCCCCCCCCCCAAAATCTCCAAAGTAAAGTAAATTCAGTTGATGTTTTACACTCAACTAGATCTTAATGACCTATTTAAACTTGTCAAAGCCTTCAAAATCACTAAAATCGTGGAGCTCCAAAAACTATAAACTATGAACTTTTTTGGCATTATAAGAAGGTACTTTGATGAAAGTATATAAGGCGTGACATGCTCGAGAAGGAGTTGTCAAAGCCTTCAAAATCATTAAAATCGTTAAGCTCACGGTGGGCATCGCCCCCTTTACACCCTAGCAGAGCTTTGCCCTGCACCCGGCAGGGGCCCTAGCGGCCCCTTGATCCCCAGCAAATCTCAATATCCCCCACCCTAACCAGAAATCCCGGAACCGCCCCTGTATGCGGTTAATATTACTCCATTATGTTCCAATATTATTATGTTACAAGCATGTATTGAGCGTAATGGTTTGGGCAGTACTCATGGCAAGGCACCGATGGGTAAGAAATGCTATTCACTCACGTGCGTATATACTAGTTTAATTAAATACCACTCCGTGATGCATAGCAGATCAGTTTCATTGATCGATATATTTACACTCGTGCACTCGTACACTCCGTTACTATGGTAAATCTTATGTGTGCAGTAATGCATGTGCGTAAAGTGTCCACAAAGGCTTATCTGGGTAGAAACTTTCCGCTTAAACTACTTTTTCCGCCAATAATAGACTTCATTTAAGCGACGCTATTAAGACTGGTTTTCGCCAAACGCGGCTCTTGTGTTTCTAGTTATCGCAGAATACTCATGTTTGTGTCTTTGCCTTCGCCTTTAACGATTGCTCATTACGTTAATATTGGAATATGTACTTCATAGGTTGCATATATGAATATTTGTATATATTTTACAAATACATGTTTATCTAAATATATTTGAATTTGTCATATTACATACATTTGTGTGAAGAATTAATATTGTATTAACGTTCAAAAACGTAGAAAAATAAGCAGAACTGAATTGGTGAAAAACCTTGTGTTTGTTTTTTTCTAAATCTCATGTGTACGGATTCATTATTAATATTTACAAGTACAACCGTGTCGCGTGCATATATTTATTTAAGGGAGGCAACCGCGTGTCCAAGTAACTTCAAGCATGCATCAAGTAGTCTCCATATTTCAAGCAGAACAATACATTTCTAGCAGATAATGTTTTTTTTACCACATGCACACAGAAATATTCAAAAATAAAGTCACAGCAAGTACCCCTACAGAGACTTTATTCTTCAAATGAATGATTTTCATTTTATAGAGTGTAAAATTGAACACCAAAATATTTAAAATAAAGCAACCTCAACTAGACAGTAGTGAGACAAAATCCTCCTCATGTTTCACATTCGTTCCTGTCAGAGGACCCGGGGTTATAATCGCGGGAACAGAAGCAGTTTCCATCTAACTTATTTTCTTGTTTCCATGAAATTATTTTGAATGTAAATCGTAATATCGTTACACACATTAAAAAAACACTTTCATTACAATTCGTAGCACGTTGTTGAAATATATTGTAATTGTCTATGAATAAAATAATAAAATACATTAACATATGTTTGTAATAATATGTATTGAAATAAATCATTTATTTAAGAGCACCTTAACAAATTAAAGTCTTTACGCTAAAGGAACATTTCACATTAAACGGTTCACAATTAACATTTCACATTAACGTTTCGCATTTCATAGTTCACATTGAACTATTGTGTCGTTCACAATAAAAAAGTATATATTTTATTATATTTCATATTCATTTAAACCGTTCCTGCCGGAAAAGCACAGTAAAAATTGCGATATGAAACCAGTATAAGACCAGAACATCCTGCGAGTAATACGCAGTCTGTTCAAGGTGTATGCAGTTTGCTGCTCAGCAGTACAGTACTTTACAATTGGAAATGAGGCCTTAAAAATTCAATATAGTAAACAAGTTCTGTAACTTAATTTGATTTCCTAAGTGACTACAAACACGTCAAATTACTCATATTAGCAGGTAAGAGTTAAAAATTTCGAAATAGCTAAATGGATGTTTTCAAGCACACATTGTTAATGGTGAGCTTTTAGGATACGTGATTTCCTTCGTCCGTCACTCTTTGTGTGCATCCATTAATTCACCTCACAAACCGCTTACCAGACTTAAAAGAAAATTCTCAGAAATAATCATTGGGCGTCTCTTTCAAAGTTGCTCACATCATTCTTTTTCATTGCATTTGTAGGTTTTAAATATTGTTTGTAAACTTCTAAAACAACTTTAACAACAAGAGTCATGGGTTTAATAGTTAGTGTGTTACATCCTCTAGTGGTATTCTTAAAAAATAGTTCAAATTATGCCCCTGAGGTCAAAATTGGCGTTGACCCAAGTGTCACATATTTTGGTTGTATGTAAATAGTGGATGCTTCAAAATGTTCTACTCTTAAACAACAAGGTGCAGAAGTTTGTGGTTGGGCATGTCACATCTTTAAGTGGTCTTCTGCTAAGTTTGCTAAAATCGTGACCCTGGAGTCCAAAATATATTATCATCACAAAATCTGCATTTCTAATTTTTTCCTGATTGCGTCGAGGGCGGGTCGTAATAGAGTACTGAAATCCTAGTAATACTATTCAAAGAACGGTAATTCTTCCATATATCCTTATTCAACCCTTTTCAAATCATACACTCATGCATGCACTTGCATACATGTGTTTACTCATTTATTGACAAACACCGCAAAACCGACCAACCTCAAAACAAACACAGGGGTACGTTTGTGTGTCTCACGGTTATGCCTCACGAATCAGAGCTCCGAATGAGCTACGATTCAATCCGCTTCGAATGACTACGAAATTGTCAAAATTCGTAGGCCGCTACGATGTAAGTACGGAGCACAACGATGTGAGTACGGATTTCGACGAATCTTTTAGCAAAATGTTGGAAAACAAACAAGGATAAGTAAGGACTGATACTGATCGACGCGATTTAGTACGGAGCGCCGCGAATCGGTACGATAAAACTAAGAATGCGCTACGATCTGGTACGATTTAGTACGATGCTACACGTATCAGTACGATCTAACTACGGATCCGCTACGGTCTAGAATGGGTTAGTACGAACTAGAATGGTCCGCTACGAAGCAGTAGGAATTGCGACGGACTGGTACGGACTGGTGGGAACGATGTACGATTGAACATAGCGCTCGCAGCCTCTTATATTGTCATACACGGAATACCTCACAAAAAGAGAACATGCAAGCAGCAGCAACAGCGCGTAATGAATGTTTGCATTTTACACACAATCGTTCTTAATCATTTAGCTTACATAAGAAAATACAATAATTGCATGACAGCCAATGTACTTATGTTCGCTCAAGGAAGTGAAATGTGTTTTTCTCGTAATCGGGTTTTAGGATAAAGAATCATCTGTAAATCATTGATATTCTGTCACTTCTTTATTATTATTAAAGCTTTATTGAAGATTCAGTTTGTTTTGAGTTTCTAGTATTAACTTTACTTTGGTAATATTCAGTTACAAACGGTTGCATGTTATTGTTCCTATTACTGGTTACATCCAAGCAAAAATTATTGAAATGAATAAATAAGCACCAAATATCAATTTGTACTTGAACCAATTTATTTTGAATCAAGGTAAACTCTTGGCATGTATAAAAATGCAGTATTTGTAATTAGAGTACTGATATATTTCAATATTGAGCATTGCTTACAGCGTCGACTTATACATAGTTTAGTTTATTAAATAATACAGTAGGCAATATGCCAATGAGTATACATGAAATATCAAATACACTAAGCAAAAACACAAAGTCACAGGTCATTCGAAGCATAGACATCAAAAATATATCGGTACAATGTAAAGCAAAGTATTGGATATTTTATAAGACAATATACAGCAAGAGGCTGTGCATAAGTATATACAAAAGTCCTACCCTAATCATAATGCGTATTATAAGTATTTCTTATTTCCCATGCTTTAAAAATAAACATAGCTAAATTTTTAACTATATTGCTATTGTGAGAGGTCAATAAATCTATAAACTTTAACATATTTGGTCTTATGTAATAACATGGTTTTAAATAAGCTTTTCTTACATCAGTATATAATGTACACTCCATAACAAAGTGATATTCGTCATCTAAGACATTGCATAAAGTACATTTTCTTTCTTCATAAGGAATAGCTATTGGTTTTTGCCATCTACCCGTTTCAACTTTAAGCTTATGTGCAGAGACTCTTAATCTAGAGAGAGACATTCTGTACTTTGAGTTATTTACATCACTTAAATAAGATTTAAATTTAAAATCGGATATTAATATGTATGTTTTTGCTCTAGTTGATTCACTCAATTCGGTTTTCCAATTTTGTATAAACATATCTGTAACTCTTACTCTAAAAAATTTCAAAAATATTTCTACATCCCCTACCCCTTGGTTCAGCCACACATCGTTAAAACCACAATTATCTAATAGAGTTTTACCATGTAGGCCCAAGATCTGTTATTAGGGTACGTTTCTAATTCTCGGAACATAATATCATAAACACGTTTTACATATTTAATATCATGTGTGTTTACTATCTTTAACCAATATCTTATTACATTAATGCTATGTCTGACGGATAAAGACGTTCTTCCTAGTTCTCCATATATAAAGTTATTCTGTGTTTGCCTTCGTACTCCTAATAATAATTTGCAATAATTTAAATGTATTCGTTCTATCTTTATATTGCTCTGTAAAGATAGAACGAATACATTTAAATTATTGCAAATTATTATTAGGAGTACTATAGTTTGTACGTATACAAACGTTCAAAAGTAGAGCTAAGCCAGTCACAAGGTAATTTATATCATTCTACCCTGCCACTCAACAGATCCAATAGAGTTGAAGTAGTGTTGCAAGTAGAGCCTCGATCTCTTGTTTTGCACGAATAGTGGCAAGATTTCCACCTCTTGGAACCTGCAAACTATCCATGAGAAACCCATTTCTCCATACCACTGTAATGACTTCGTGGGCATCGTCTTCTTGGTCCAAATGAATGTTCTGATCACCAGGATAACCTACCTTTATTATATTGTGAAGGCAAACGCATGCGAGAACTATCGATTCAACTGTGTCTGGTCTTTGTGGCAGAATAGACATTAAGCATTGGAATCGCCGAGCGCAATATAAAAGCATTCTCCACAACTCTCCTGGCTCTAGAAAGGCGATAGTTTAAAATTCGCTCGTACTTCTCAATGCCTCGTCGTGAGATGGCTTCATAAGTAATGTCCTCATGGCAAATGCATCATCTGCGATGATATATTATCCTATTGGTCTGTCGTCACCTGGACAAGGTGTTTCCTCTGGGATGCCAATCAACTCCCTTTCGATTGCCAACATGAGGTTGCTTTGATTCCAGATCTGTGCGTCGGAACATCCTCCTTGTAAACCAATATTTACCCATATGAATAGGTAATTGGCGTCCACCAGGGACATCAGAACAACAGAATGGTAACCTTTATAGTTATAGTATAATGAGCCACCGTTCTAGGGACATCGTATGGCTACATGCTTTCCATCTAGAGCTCCAATGGCGTAAGGAAATTGCAATTTAGCCGCAAACTGATGGCCCATAGCCTTCCACTCCTCAGACTCAGTAGGAGTCTGGATAACATATGCTGAAAATATGGCATCACACACGTCCCGTACAATACTGCACATCGTTTTGTGTGCAACACGAAACCCATACATCAACGACATCAATGTATGGTAACTGTCCCCTGTGGCCAAGAACCATAAGGTTATTGCCAACTTCAAATCTGGATTGATGGACAGTCTGAACCAGGCGTGGTTTTTCGTGATCCTGGGACCAACGACCTGTAAAAGCTCATGGAACATATCAGGCCCGATTCTGGGGAAGTTTTTAAAAGCCGATGGATCTTCAGCTATCAGTTCGGCAATCAAAGTCTCGTGTTGGCCGAGAGCGGGTCGTCTTAAAAGCCAGTCTCTTATTTATCAACCACCTCTTTTGTCTTCTTTGACCTGCTAAAGTATGTAATAATTGATGTGCAAATGTAGATTATGCTTAGGAAAGTATGATTAATTTAGTTTTTCATTATGTCGGATAGTAATTTAACACAATTATTTAATCACATAAAAGTAAGAGCAAGATTCAAAAGGCATATGAGGCAGATACTTACCTGCAAATAAAAAAAAAGTAACCTTAAGCACAAAGCTATACAAGTTATACGATATTGAATCATTATTACTTATCTGCATATCGTCAAGCAGCCAGACTTCGGCATCTGCATTTTGTGCCACATCAATTTCCAAGTGTAACAAATTTATCGCAAACGCAATTTGTACATAGCCGTACTGTTTGTGCTGTAATGTAGTAAATCGTACAAGATCGTGCAAATTACTGCCTATCCGTTGAACATCGTACTAGAATTGTAGCTTTCCGTAGAATATCCGTGGGATAATCGTCGCTAATATGTATCGTAACCGTGCCGCTCCGTAGTTCTTATCAATCCGTAGAAGTCCTTGAAAATCTTTAGGCCTACGAAAAGGTACGGACGACTACGGTGTCGTTACGAACTAGTACGGATCGGTAAGGTTTAGTACGGACTGCTAAGGATACGCTACGGTCGATAAATTCGTAGCTTTTTTTTGAACATGTTCAAAATTTGTAAAGAGTCGCTACGGAAATGCATAAACTACTACGACTGATTCCGGATCAAGTACGAAGAGCTACGGTCCAGTAAGGATAGCTACGAACTGTGCCGAAAAGTATTCGTAGCTCGTTCGGAGCTCTGATTCGTGAGAGTGTGACCGAGGTATTAAGCGCATTCAACAGAAATTTAAAGGAACTTTTATACCACATTTCCTGCCAAATCGTGAACAAAAATGTTCCAGGCAGAGAGAGTTAAAATGCTTTTAATGATTACAGGCGTGGGTGACCATGCGGGTCGAAGGAGGGGCGTTATATAGTACCGAAATTTTAGTATTCAAAAGAGAATCATTATTTTATATGTTATTTTATAATTCATTTGATCATTCATGAAAACTCATCGATGCACTTTCATAAATTCATTTGTTTGCTCATTTATTTATTAAAACAAAATACCGCCAATCCGACCCACCTCAAAACTAAGGATTGCGCTTTTATGTAAATTCGCGTTCCTCACTGGACTCAACAGTAATTAGTTAAAGGTGTCTAAAAATTAAAGGTAAATAGTAAATGATATTTAGCGTATATCTAAGTTCGCTAAGGAAAAGTCTGTGAGTCTAAACAAGAATGAACCAGAACATAATTATTATAAATAAATTGTTGGTATCAAACAGCATAGTATTAAATCAAAATCATACCACATTAATGAAAATAATAAAAAGTGTTTGCCTGAAATGAAATGCTTCATTCAATTTATTTCCATTTCATTTTATTTATGTTCATGTACTGATGAGGAAAATCACTATTTTGCGAATAGAAAGTAACCTGATAATTTCTTGTGACGCATCTGTGTCAGCACATATGACTCTGTAATGTGGCTTAAAAATTCGATAAGTTCATTATGCTATCGCTTATCAGTGGATTATCAAGATGTACGGAAGAAATAACCTCCGAAAAAAGCAACCTTCGCTAAAAACAGCATAGCGGAAGAAACCCCTTTCACATTTTGCACACGCGGAAGAAACACCTTTGCTAGTTTTGCATATGAGGAATAAAACCCTTTTCATAGCGGAACTAACCCCCTTCCGTAATGAAATCAGAGGCAAACACGTCTACGCGTGTATTATTTGTATAGAACCTCTTTCATAAAGGAACAAATCCCCTTCAATATTGTACTAACAGTGAAAATCACAGGTACTACGCGTTAACGCTTGTATTTGTGGTTCGTTAATTCGATATCGATGGTTTTAATTATGTTTTTTTAAAGAAAAGGTGTCAAAATAACGCTTTGGTATAAATTCGTTCGTTATTTCGATAGTGTTGGTTTTAATTAGTTTTTGTTGTTTGTTTTTTTAGAAAAGGTGTCAAAATAACGCTTTGGTATAAATGCAAGAAATATAGGCACTAAATAAGCTGTGTTAGATAAAACAACCCGCTAGAATTGCTTACAGAAGAAGCTGGGAGAATAAAATTGAATATATAAACTAATAAATTATTTTCCGAGTTGAAGATTCATTCATTTGAACATAATATAATGTTTTGAAAGTTCTATATATATGAAAAAATAAACATGAACTATCAGTACTGTTTTATTAGATAATTAATTCCCCTGTAGCAAATTGAAGTTAAGGGAGATATACTAGAATCATCATGGACCATCTTACTGTCTGTCCATAATTACACATTTGTTAAAATGATGTATGCTTTCCAAATTACAATATTCAGACTTGTTGGCAGTGTTTTATATGATAGTGTGCATCTGAGCTTTGACATGAACCAGTTTGTTTTTACCATTTTGGAAATCATTGGGCTGGGTCCTTTTGGATTGGGAAACTGTGCGGCGTTTTGACTAAAATTGGGAAATTTAATGTTGTTGTTGTTTTGCCAAAAATGCTTCAACATTGAGTATTAAAGTTTTTTCACTATTATATTTACTAAGGTTGATTTTATATAGCTGGATAGGAGAGGAACAAAATGTTGAGATCTAAAAACCATTGATTGCGATTTTTAGGTCCCATTTGGGATAAATATATACTTTTTTCCCATTGGGAATAGGGCCTAATACCGGACCAGATTTTGAAAGAAAACAAAAACATTGTGGACCTATGCTAAACATTACAATATGTTGGAATTACAAACTTAAACATTCCATGACATAATATTAAATTATAGTACATGCTGCGTTAAGCATTACTGTGGTCACTGTTGGGAGAAAATCATGTAAACTAGCATTCATTATTATTGATGCCGTGTCAATGTTGCTAACAAATACATTCTTGTTTGTCAAATGTTTTTTTTGTACCAGTACGTTATAAATTAAGTGCCCTTAAAGTATCAAGAGTGACTCTTAAATATAAAAATAAGCCTTAGATATCCGTTTTTTGTCCCAAAGTAAATAAAACAAGACAAATCAAACATATAAAGAAGTACTAGACGCAAATGGGGCTCTTAAAATACAAACCATATCTCAATCGAAACAATTACAGAAGCACACGCAAGATGTCCCCTAGATTTTGTTATCGGTTATGCTTGCAAAGTTATAATCCTCATTGTCAATAGAGTTGTAGACAGGAGCTTAAAATCTTTATAAATTGACAGCATTTATCAAATTCTACTTTCTTTGCCTGTTTTAAAATGTCAGGATATTTAGATTGTCTCCCATAAACATGACATTGCCAAATAAATAATCGAATCTTAAAGAGGGTGTTAAATAAACTGTCTGACGCATTATGAGTTTGATTTATCAGTTTTCAATTAATGTGCATACTACTTGAATAGTTACGAAGCTAAAGTTGACCGTTTATATGTTTGCTTAATATGGTGTGCAAATATTTCATATGAAAAAGTATATATACACGAATTTTAAGTTATTGCAATTGTTAAAAAGTGACAGTTATATTTTAATTCTGACACATTTTATTAGTCACAACCACCCACACATCACTCATTAGTGAGCATTATGAAAGTACACTCTACTTTTACTCCTGAAACGTTTGCAATCTCCACGCAAAGTTGTCGTTCCTTGCTCTCACATACAACTCTGCGTAAGGCTCAGCATGCCATTTTGTCTACCAAATAGGTAAAACCGAACAAACGCATTCAATGTATATTTGAGTGGATATTTAAGATCGCATGCATTAAATTAAGAAATATGGCTTTTAAATTTACGATAAATCGTGCAAAAACTTGTGAGTTTAAATGCAACTCTTTGGAACTATTTTATTGCACATTTACACAGATGGAATCATTCCACGCACTTCACGAATGTAATCAATTGTACATATTTTTTATTGAGTGACGTTAGGCATTGCTTCGACGTATAAAATTTATGTATGTTGGTTTCTTAACGTAAAAAAACATATCAATTTTATAATAATTAATTAAGACTGATATAAGATATCATGGTATGAGATGGTTTTCTTTTTAGCAGTGAATGCAATGTAACCGTCGTGCAAGAGATTGTTTAGTATACTGTCACCTCAATGATGAACGCTTGGAATGATCATGACATGAATGAGACGCTTTCATATCAGTAGTCCGTTCTGAGCCCAACACAGAGGCATTCTATACAAAGATGGTGACGTCACTACATTATTGTCACCTCTATGCTTAGACTCATCACATTCCCCTGGTTTGGGGAATTATGCTTTCGCCAAAGTAGTTCTGCGTAGGAATGAAAATGTTAATATTGAAAAAAAAATCGTTTTTATTGTGTGTTTAAAACGGAATGTTGTTTAAAGAATTGTTATTTAATTATGTTTAAATGTGATTTTGAATCTCTATTAAGCCTGATAGCGATTATCAGAAGCATGATTACCAGACCTACTTTCGCTTTCACTTTTCATTCGTAAAAGAAGTGCTACCCACAATTCCTTTCGCGTTAGTACACAGGTCAGAAAGACCGGTGTGTACACAATGACACAGAGGTGAATGTTATGTACCCGTCGTGCAAGAGATTGCAACTTTTGTACATTTTATCTTGCTATTGTTACACATTAAAAATGTAATGATTTTCCTGATTTGTAACTTGCCCAAATGCTAAAACCTAATTAACTTGCCTTTTTTCTGTTTGTCTTGAAACACACAATTATGTGATGTGTGAATAAACTTATCTTTTTAATTAGATGCAGTTTTACCTGTTGTATTTACTAATGTTTACAAATTATAAGTAGAATTTACATTTGCATTATAATGGCATCATATACATTGATTTTACTACAAAGTCCTTAAAGATGAAATCGTGTCAATGTGTAAAAATACAAACAAAATAATGAGAAATATAATCACTGTTCATGAAAAATTCACGAAAAAGTGCTTATTACACTAAAAGTGTAGACTGAATATTACAAAATACAGAACCTGTAGTGTAATGAGCAGGATTTTTTTTAAATCCCCCAAAAGATGTCCTAAGTCGGATGTCTAATTCCATATTCACAAAATTCAGTGTTCAGAGGGTTTGTATATATTTCAGACCCGTATCCACGTACATCCGACCCAGTCTGTGACACCAGGGGAGGGTGAGCCACTCGTTCAACTCAGAAACACACAAGCCCAAGCCAACCGGTGACAACAAGTATACAAAATCTATGGTGCCAGGATACACAGGTACAGTGATCTCCCCTAGGTAAAGTGATCTTCAGTGGTTTATGGACATGCACTTGTAGTGTTCTTCCCTGCTTTATGGAAACAGGTACAGTTATCTCCCCTGGGATACACAGGCACAGTAATCTCCCCTCGGATACACAGGTTTAGTGATTTCCCTTGGGATTCACAGGTACAGTGATCTCCTCTGCTTATACAGATACAGTAATCTCCCCTGCTTATATGGGTACACTGATCTCCCCTGGGATACACAGGAACAGTGATCTCGCATGCTTACACTGATACAGTGATATCCCCTGATTTTTTTACATTATTCCTACAGGAAACAGGTACAGTGATCTCCCCTGGGATACAAAGGTACAGTGACCTTCCCTGGGATACATAGTTACAGTGATCTCAGACTCCTCTGCTTAAACAGGTACAGTAATCTCCCCTGATTATATGGGTACACTGATCTTCCCTGGGATACACAGGAACAGTGATCTCCCATGCTTACACAGATACAGTGATATCCCCTGATTTTTGGACATTATTCCTACAGGAAACACAGGTACAGTGATCTAGCTTGGTGTGCTCAGGTACAGTGATATCCCCTGCTTTTGTGTGGTGCCAGGATACACAAATATAGTTATCTCCCCTGCTTTATGGACTTAAGTGCTATTATTCGATTTTTCTCTATTGTTTTATTGCCTTATGAACGGTTTATCATAGAAGTAAAGCCTCTGGCCCCCTTTGTACTCTTCAGTAACCATTGACCTTGTGAATAACAAATATGACCTATTTGGAGGGATTTACATTGAACCTTATATGATAATTATTAGAGCTGCAACGATTTGATTCGATGCATCGAAAATCGGTTCGAAATGCGTCGATTCGATTACGATACCAGACCTACCAAATTTGATTCGATTCTTTAATATATAAACATATATATACATAGATACGTAAAGCTCGCTGTATTCTGACTATTTGATACGGGAAGGTGTAGGTTTTATTTTTACCTGTAATTACGACGCGCGCGATTGGCTGCTTATTACTTTAGTCATCCAATCAATAAGCGCGCTACGGTCTACTTTCGGAAAAGGCGTCAAAATAGCTCAACAAGTTGTGGCCGACAAAATGAAATTATCAGATGCGCCTAAGAAGCTAAAATCAAAAGTGTGGCAGTATTTTGGGTTTCGGGATGGAAGCCCTCCCCATAAAGCAAATTGTAAACTGTGCTTCACGGATGCAAACATAACGTTGATTTAGCAAGACTAAGAGGTAGCACAAGTGATCGCGGTGGTGTAGTGGATGAGGTGTCCGCCTAGCGATCGGGAGTTCGTGGGTTCGAATCCCACTCGGGGTGCGTTCTCATTAACTCCTCCATAGACACCTAGAACTGGTTCTTCCCAGGAAACGGACTCGATAATGTCCCTCTGCCTATAATGCTCGAAAGAGCGGTTGGCAGTATACAAAGATAGATAGATAGAAGTGCAACTACTCAAGTTGCCAGCCAGAAAAGTAGTTCTGTTTCTGTTGGGAATTTGTTAAGTTTATTAGAGAATGTGCTTGGTCCTACAGGTAAAAGGTGATGCTGTCACGGCTAAAAGGTAGACATGCTTGTAGTGGTTTTGGATATAAGTATAATAGTGATAGTACTATCACTCCACTGATTCCAAATGTTCTTATTATTATTTATTTAATTTTATATTATTATTATTTTATATTATTGTGTTTTCAACACAATCTTCTAGTCAGATGTTTTTTATATTAAAATTGAGTCCTAATTTGCTAATTTTTTTATGTGTTTTATTGAAATATTGACATAGTTTGAAAGACAATTGGCAGTTTCTTGCAAAATATTTCTTACAAATGTTATTTTAACACACTTTCAACAGTTTTTTAAAGACTGTTGAACCAACCAAACTATATCAAACAAACACACAATTTGACAAATGCCCAAGATATCTAGGTATGCGACACTTTTGAACAGAAATGTTTATTTTGAGGCAGAAGAGTGCATATATGATAAAACTAGGTTTGATGATGAAGCGAATCAAAAAATCGGTATCGGAGTGTCTGAGATCGAAATTGAATCAAATCGACCTGTTGGTGAATCGTTGCAGCTCTAATAATTATGTTTTTAAGCTAAATTGCAATGTTATCATTTTTATTTATTCATAAAGAAATGTGGCTTTTATCAGTCTATGTATGTAACTAATGACTATGTATATCTATTGAGAATATTAGAAGTTAAAATGAACGAAATCTGGGCTCGCAGACTCAGTTGTTAAAGCGCAGATCATGGGTTCCATCATCTGCCTGACCACATAACGTGTGTGTTTATTTGCCATGAAATCTTTCTTAAGGTCATTCTCGCTCTTCCTTTTATTTAAGGAGGACAGTTTTTAGTCACTGTTCAAAGTGTGTGCACTTACATGTAGCACTAGTTAACCCTGTCCCCCTTAAGAAGCAAAGTGAAAATGGCTTTTGCAACCAGCATTAAACCAAAACAGGCTGAGAGTAACTGGCAGTCTGTTTTGTAAGTAAAACACCCAAACATCCAACAAAACAAACAAAAAACATTTTTAAAAAGTGACCAAAAAAAGAAAGTGACAATACAATGCTTTGACATTTTCGTTACTTTTAATGTTTGATTGAGTTTTGTTGGTGACTTTACTGTGTTCATATGGAACTTCATAGCAATTTGGATTTAACAGGCCATTCTCAATTTAATTATTTCTTATTTTAGTGATCTTTTTCTTATTATGTGTATTACCAAATTATTACCAATGTAAAAGTGCTCTCCAATGACATTTCGGCATTATTTGAGTATTCATGACACAACTTCAATTACAGGCTACATTCCGCGAATGACATTCCGTTTCGGTGGCACCTACAAGACAGACTGTGATCTCAGTATAGACGAGTACATGACAAACAGGACCACTCACGACCTCCGTCAGGGTGACTTGAGACGCTCCGTTACCATGGTTCCACGTCTGACGGCCACGTCACATGACCCACAGGTTCGAGACCAGCTGGACAGATACCGGGACACACACCCTACCAGGCCTATGCTCATGGGTAAGACTGAAAGCCGATTTATTTTTAAAAAGAAAAGATTTGACACTCGCCCAGGCCCCTATCTGCCTATATGCTCATGGGTAAGACTGCAATGAAATTTTATCCACACACACACAATTTGAGCTGTTCCCACAGAGGCTATTCAGAGACAACTCATTCTGCCTAAACTGGATTTTTGTTTAGAAGAGACTTCCTTTGAACACAAAAAATACATAAAAGCGGAAAGTGTTATTCCCGATTATCCTGTGCGGAATAACACAGGCTAATCTGGGATGACACTTAAAGCACATAAATTAAACCCAGTTTTCTCGTAACGAGGCTCATATTTGTTTACAGAGGACCGCAGACCTCTCACCGAGCCACCGTTGCCGGGTTACAACGGCTACATTCCACGTGTGAAGCCCACAGAGTTGGGACTCGGGCATCGGTACCATGTGGCATGTGACAATGGATTCAACGCGTTCGTTCAGGAAACTGCTCGTCACTCTTTGAACACCACGGCGGTCTTGCCAAAGGCATTAGAACGGTTCGTGTAGTAATAGCCACATTGAGGCAAGATGTATAGAAATCTTTTTGTCCGACACTTCTTTGTTTCCTTCTTTTCGGAAACCTGTCCGGACTGGAACTTACTACCCATTTAGGATTTAGAAATACCATGGCAATAATAAAACACCTGGTTGAGATGTATTTTCATTGCAAATACCATGTGATTTCCTTTGAGTTACAATACATTTTTCGAGGTAAAAGGTTAAGTACAGCACTTTTGTAAGGTCGCCTTGGTGTAATGGATATAGTGTACGCCTATTGTTTGGGAGGTAACGGGTTAAGCCCCACAGTGGGAGCATTCTTTAAATCTCCCCCAAAGACACATGTACTGGTTCTAGTCCCAGGAAATGGACTCGATAGTGTTTTAAATAATCCTTAGGCTTTCGATGCAATCGAGGTAAAATAAATAGGTTTAAACTAAACGAAGGTTAGCACTTTCATTTGAAGGGTTTGTCATGTTGTTTAATCTGATCATGTACCAAAGATTTTAAAATAACTTCCTTCCCTGTGACACATTAGATCCACAATTTAAGGTGCTATTTTAAGATCACGGTCAAACTTAAAACTTTTTTAAAGAGTTATATGCCTTTTTGGATTCTTTTATCATTGAACATGTGTGCAATGTGTCATGAACTTGTCTATCAGTTTTCTTTGTTTCAGCAACTTGTTTATACTATGTAGAAGATCAAGCTATTATGTGTATGTCACACTATTTATCGCAGAGTTATTTGCCCTTTGACAAAGTCATTGCAATGCAAAGTAAGGAAGCAAATGACACAATTTTCATATTAATTTCATCAAGTTTTGCACCTGCTTTAAATGAGAATAATAGGGGTGGGTGGGTGGGGGTATTTGTCATCTTTCATGATTGTTCTAGTTCATTTTTATGTGTGTATCTCCAATTCTCAGGTTTATTTTGAAACTTAAACCTATACCTGCGCACACAACAAACATGTAGGCATGCACATTATTTGACGGAAATTTAGGTTGGTTACTGCATTAGAAATTAAACATTTAATGTACACATTGTTGGAGATTTCTTTTGATAATTAACACTTTACCCCACAGAAGAAAAGTGAAAAATGGCTATATGCAACCAGCATAAAACCAGAATAGCCTGTCAGGAACACGCAGTCTGTTCATGTTTTATGTTGTTTGCTGCTCATCAGTATCTTAGGTTTGGAAGTGAATGCTTTAAAACATGAAACTTGTAAAACTATTTTAAATTAAATGTTATTTTCAAGTGCGTATTTGAGTGGTAAAAGGTTAATACATTTTCCTTGTTACTTTACATTCCTCAAAAATATAAATGTTTTCTTTTGCAGGTTGCCAAGGGAACAGTTGCAGAGCGCCCCGGCAGCATTTAACAGACGCCTTTACCAGAAAGATGGAATGGTGCCGAAATACACAGGATACATCCCTCGTAAGTTGCCTGTAATGTGTTGAAAAACAATCCACACATGATACATGTATGTGTCGATTACCAGTTCAGATGGATAAAAGACCTTCCTTAATAGGAGTTCTAAAGGTCTCATTTCCAACCTGCAGATCCTGATGAGCAGCAGACAGCATCAAACCTGAACAGACAGTTACTTGCAGGCTGTTCTGGTTTTATGCCAGTTGCATACAGCCATTTTTAGTTCAACTATTATATATGAAATATATATTGGAGCTACCCCTACTCACCCCGGCGACGGCATTACCGTGAGCGTGAGCACTGGAATGTTAAAATTTGCATTACACCTAAAATATTTTCAAATATTTGAGGTGGTACGCAAACTTAATTGCTTTCATATTTTGCATACTTCTTTACCAACATGACCCCAATCTGTAAACAAAAGCAGACCACTGTATCAGGTATTTTTGTAAGAATTATGTTCCCTTTGTATACTTAGAAAATTGAAACTTTGGTTAAGTTTTGTGTTTAGGTTCACTTTATTCCTAAAGTATCAAAGCTATTGCTTTCATACTTGCAACACTTACTAACTACCATAAGGGCACTGTGCAGACAAGTTATGTAACTCTGACTGGCATTTTGACAGAATTACGGCACCTTTATACTTAGAGAATTTATCATTTGGTTAAAGTGATATTATGGGCATTTTTCACTGTTGAATTGAGCTGAAAAGAATTAACAGGTCAAAAGAGTTAGTTAAAATATGGTCACTGACCAATTATCTGCAACTCATCTTGCTTCCAGTTGTTTATTTTTAAAAAAAATTCAATATTTTACATGACTGGTGAGTCCTCTAAGCCAAAATGATCCGTAAAACAAAATAGTTCTTTTGTGTCGTATAAACGAATCTGCACTAAAACTACATTTATATTCACATCGTAAATCGAATTATTTCTGTCGTCTGTTGTAAAAACAGAAGTACAGTTGATATTCAAATTTATTTTTTTTTCTTTCCGGGATATTGTTTTAGTTTGTTGATGCTGCATTAACAAATATTAGTGTATATGAAGTGAAAAAACCCAAAATAAACAACGGTTGCGATAGACACCTATAAACTGTTAGATGCCCATAATATCACTTTTAAGTTTTGTGTTTTGGTCCATTTTACTCCTTAAGTATCATAGCTATTGCTTTCAGACTTGGAAAACTTGCTAACTTAAGTAACTATACTAGGGGACCGTACAGCAAGTTGCATGACTCTGGTTGGCTTTCTAACGGAATTATGGCCCTTTTTTGTCTTAGTAACTTTGAATATTTTGTTAAATTTTGTGTTAAGATCCACTTTACTTCTAAAGTATCAAGGCTATTGCTTTCAAGCTTAAAATACTTTCTTATTATCATGAGGGTACTGTACCTGGCGAGTTGAATTTGACCTTGACCTTTGAATGATCTTGACTCTCAAGGTCAAATTAATAAATTTTGCTTGCATTTCCATAACTTCTTTATATATGATCAGATTTGATTCATACTCTGACAAAACAACACTTACCTGACATACAACAATGGACTCCACCCAAACCATCCCTCAAGCCCCATCCAAGAATCCCCCTCCCCCCCCCCAAAAAAAAAAACAACAACACATTATTCCCCTTCTTTATTTATGATCAGATTTGATTCATACGTTGACAAAACAACACTTACCTGACATACCACAATGGACTCCACCCAAACCAAGCCCCCCCAGCCCCCCCCCCCGACATGTTAATTTTATTTAAAATATATCTTTAATTTTATTTTTGAAGGACCGTCCAAGCATCGCTCCCAAGCCATTGCTATCAAACTTCAAATAAAATCTTATTAGTATGTTTTATGTCTTTAAAAATGTTCAATAGATTGTGGAATATATACCTGAACTCAGAATCGTCAATAAAGTACAAGTTCTTTAAAACATAAGCGATCAATATGTTTCAGTTATGATCCTCTTCCACTTAGAATATGACTATATTACCTTTACCTTATAGAATATGAACAATTTCCCCATGATGGCTTACGTTATACTGTCAAGCACTCGAATAGTCGAGCGCGCTGTCTTCTGACAGCTCTTGTTGCTTTGCTTCTGAGCAGAAAAGCGTTCAGTGGCAACGCATAGCTTCTTGAACAAGAGGTGGAATGGTTTAGCTTCCACCAACAGCTTTTGCATTTCACTTGCACAAAACTTGAACACGGGGTACTTATAAGAGTTTTGATATTTGATATGCTACGTCAAAAGTACTTGAAAAAGTTTTTCTTACAAAGTACATAAATTGTGTATAACCATGAAAACACCAAGATGGTACTTGATGTTTGCAAATATCCTTGAATTTCTTAGAACTGCCATGTATGGAACATTTCTGGAAAATTGCCCACAATAAAATCTTAAATTTGGGATATACAAGATTGGAGAACATTTTAGCAACACACAAGTTCATCATCACAGTATTTGTCAGTAAGCCAACTAAAACTTTTCCTGAGAGCGATAGTCCATATTAGAGAACGATTGGGAAATCAATACAATTGTTCCTTACACGTCACTCTACTAATGTTTAATTTCTTGCTTTATCCATAATAGAAATTGTAAAGATGTATTAAATGCTATGTTAGTGTCAGATATAACAATTTCTCTCTAAGCTCTTGCTATGTTAATTGAAACAGCTATGTTGTGAGTAAAAACTGTACTAAAAAAAAACTCCTAAAATCAAAAACAGGATATGACATTGTGCAGTTGTTAAATACATCCTTTATTTCATTTTCAGACCGCAGGTTTGTTTTTGGCAACACATATGAAGACACCACTCGAAACCTCTCGATTTGTTCCCATGACGCACAGTCCTACGCAGATCACGTTGCTCAAAAGTACGCAGTCAACTAGGTCACCTGTTTCTATTTATAGAACATTATGCCAAATGCATTACGCCGACATGAAAATGAGCTCATGTAGTAACTAACGCCTCTGAATGATTCCCATGGTAGTGTCTTTGATTTCATTAGGGCCTTTATTCACTAAAATCTTTAAGGAAATCTGAAATTTATTAGCACTGACGTGAACATTTATAGCAATGTTTCTATGTGAAATGTATTAATGTATGGGGATAGCAAGAATTACTTTATATTTCAGCAATATTGAGAAGTCATGTACCACATAATCGTAGGGCTTACTCTGACATTTGCCAAACTAACCAATGGCTACAAATAAAATATCCAAAAATAATAAGAATTAAGACATAAAAAAGTAAATTTTGCTAAAGGAAATTTTGAGCCAGATAGGACCTCTAAATCGCAGAAAAGCTAAACACTTAAAGACAAATTTAAAAAATAATGGGATTTTAAGATTTCTCTCAAATGATATCTGAATAGGATCCCTGGTAAAAGCCATGGTGGTTCATAGGCACCAATGGTGTACCTTAAGCCTGTTTTGATTCATTTGATTGACATATTGTTGTTATCTATCATATGTCATTGATTCCATGTAAGAATTAGAAATAAACAACGCTATTCCTACACTCTCATTTTTTTATTTATTTTTTTATTTCTTGGAAATGTATAAATCAGCCATTTAATATTGGCTTTAACATACATGTATCTCCTTTTGACATAATGATGTAAATTGTCAGTGATTTTCATTCATCTAGGCAATGTTTTATGTTTTTGCATGTGAATAATTATGCAAGATTTTAGCAAATGACTTTGAGATCCATAGTTCTACATGAATGTTTGTCAACTTGGACACTCCATCTTAATGAATGTGCGTAAAGTGTCGTTTAACCTAAACCCCATTTTCGCAGAGCGAGGCTCGACTATTATATGGCCCTTTACTGTTTGTGTGGTTTGCTCATTTTTCCTGGTCTTAATAATGCCATTATATGAACTACTGCAAAAACATTTTCTCAGGATGTTTATATTGTTGATTGCAACTGTTAAGTCCTTTTTTGAATACACAATATTGAAATTGTCTGTATGTAACTTGATATCATAGACCATCCAATGTTTTACCTTTTATTTAAGTCTTTTTTAATGACATTGTTTGTACAAATGCAAACTGCATAATTTTTGAGAAACTTTTTTCACAAAGTTATATGTAAAATTCAATAATGATGTTGTATTATTAGTGATTGACAAAAGTGGAACATATATTTACGCCCCCCTTCGAAGAAGAGGGGGTATATTGCTTTGCTCATGTCGGTCGGTCGGTCGGTCCGTCCGTCCGTCCGTCCACCAGGTGCTTTCCGGATGATAATTCAAGAACCCATGGGGCTAGGATCATGAAACTTCATAGGTACATTGATCATGACTCGCAGATGACCCCTATAGATTTTGAGGTCACTAGGTCAAAGGTCAAGGTCACAGGTGAAGGTCACAGTTACTGGAAATAGGCATTTAAAGGATTTAGCATGGTTCAAACAAGGGAAACAACTACCGATTATGCATGTTCTTTTTATTACAGCATTTGCCTTCCTTTAATTCATTAAAAATCTCATTTTACAGCAGAGATTCCAAATCTGACCTGTAAATGAGCCCCATATTCACTGCCCGTGCTAGATTACCTTTTCCCATTTGATCATTCTTAAGTATTGGTATATGTAATGCTGCTGCTACTGCTACTGCTACTGCTACTGCTACTACTACTACTACTACTACTACTGCTACTACTACTACTACTACTACTTCTACTACTACTACTACTACTACTACTACTACTACTACTACTACCACCACCACCACCACCACCACCACTTCTACTACTACTACTACTTCTACTTCTACTACTACTACTACTACTACTACTACTACTACTACTACTACTTCTACTACTACTACTACTACTACTACTACTACTACTACTACTACTTCTACTACTACTACTACTACTTCTACTACTACTACTACTACTACTACTACTACTACTACTACCACCACCACCACCACCACCACCACCACCACCGTTCACAGTGACATAAACGTATTCACACAATGGCTGCTACTACAACTTATAGCCCATATAGGGGGGCATGCATGTTTTACAAACAGCCCTTGTTATATTTAAGAGTGACAGTGTTTTGTTTTTGTTTTTTAACCATAATTAAAGTTATAGAGTAAATTTAGCAGTTTTTGTGTGCATGTTAACCCAATAGAGTCTTATTAAGTATTGATATACTTGACCTTGTGATTGTTTTATTTTTATAATATTTGATAGAGTACATATTATTTACATTTGTTTATTATTGTGTATAAAAGAAAATAAATGTTATAATAATCTCTGTATTTCTCTTGTATCTGTTCTGCATTGAATTATATTTTATGCACACCTGAAATCATCGTAGCACACTATTGAGCCTCATAATGTAATCATGTGATCGGCGCAAAGAAGTGTTTGGGAGTGTATTAATGTTGGATAATTGTTTTGAGCACATACACCTGCAAACTTGTGCGCCTTTAACTTAAGTGCCGTTATGTAAGGTATGTAAGGTATTTAATATCCTATTGTACTCACTTGACATGTCGAGGGGTAAAAGCGACACATTTTCAGGAGAAGTTAAAAACTGTATCAGATGAACAATTTAAACATTGACAGTTTCATTATTTAATGTTAATTGATAATAGTCTGCTCTAATCAAATTTAAGCATGTTTTTACTTTCGCAAATAAATAAGTTATTTGCAAAAATATCACTTAGAACCTTTTTCGCCCAGAAATTTCATATTTGTTCTACTCAGCATTTAGAGCAAAAATGTTCTTAGTGGCTAAATTATCAATTTAGAGTATTTATTTCATAGTAAATACTTTCACCATTTTGAAAATAAGAATGTATTGCCTTAACATTTATATTGTACAAAAGTATATATTGAAATGTTCAAAACCTGGTATTTTTTCAAAATGTTCTTTTAAACAAAAACTTTTACACAACACTCTTTTACATTTTTACAAACTATAACAATTTGTTGTTGTGTGTGTTTCATATGCTCAATACATTGTGTTTAACCCTTTACCACACAGAAGCAACGTGCACATGGCTATATGCAAACAGCATAAAACCATAACAGCATGCGAGTAACTGGCAGTCTGTTCAGGTTTTATGCTGTTTGCTGCTCATCAGTATCTATGGGTTGGAAATGAAGCCTTTGAAACTTGAATTTAGTAATAAAGGTATTTAATTAAATTTAACTTTCTATGGGACTACAATTCGTCAAAATGCGGATCTAAGTGGTAAAGGGTTGAATACGTATCTAAGTGGAAGAGGGTTAAAAGATAATTGTTTCCAATACCTTTTTCACTTTAGAGCCTTTACATAAATATGTTTGTGATTGTTATTTTTATTCACTATACGGTTGACTTTAAAGGTCGAAACATGTGTTTAAACTTGCCTTTTGTTGTTACTGTTTTTAACATCGAACCAAAAACACAAATAATTATGCTTACATATAAACTAAGTGGTACATTTTGCCATATTTCAGTGTGAGTTTTGGTAACAGATCAAGGCACTGAAGGCACTGAAGTTGTTCGCTCTTTTAAAGTATTTACTACTACTTACAGTCACAAGCCACGAAGTTCGACTTTTTATCGTAGGCAAATCGAAAGGCAACAAAGAATGCAAACACCAATGTAATTTGCTTTAAACTGTCTACAGTGGAGAGATTTTGCAAAAACATCAAGGAGGAAAATGACCTTGATGTACAAGTTCTCATTTTAAACATGATTCACACAGAGACCACTTATGATTACACAGATGAAAAAAACAACTCTTTAATCTTGAAATTTACACCGTCATGACGTGGAAGATACTATAAAGCAAGGCAATAGCGTGCATCGTTTTGTAGTATCGATGCAAATTTTCCATATATGCGTTTAATGTGTAAGTAAAAACACATTTATGTATTTAATGGACAAGTATTGGCGTGTTGTTTTTTTATATTGACATACATATTAAACCTGCTTCCCCATTAACGTAGTGTTCATTGGGTTACAACTCGTTCATGGACGCATGCCAAGCATACTATACATGACATCATGGAGATCTGACTATACGAGAGCCCACGCGTTTAAACATTATGTTATCGTTAAATGTGATTAATGTTTTAAATAAGCATTACATTGTCGTTTAGTCGTTTCATATACATTGTAAGAATAATACAACATTTTTTACAAAAGTAAATATGAACAGTTTTCTTAACGAAGATTACATTTCTAAAGTATTCTGCCAAACAATAACTATTAATTACCAACAGACGATAACTCTATATATGTGAGTTTCAGGTGCAAGTCAAATGTCTTTTGATATGTGTGATCATTTAACATCAACATGCTTCTCCAATCATACGAGAAATCATTTACTCGACACCCTTCCATAACCATCCTCATCCTAACCTCCCTCTCAATCTCGAACTGACGTCTGATTAGTGCCTGCTTAATAACATCCGTCTCTACATCCATGCCGAGGGCATGTCTGTTCACGTATATCAGCACCAACATCTCCATCTCTATCCTCCTCCCGCTGTACCATCGTAGTGGCTCAGGGTGAGCAATTATAGCTTGTCTTATCTTCGGTAGTCTCAATATCATCCGGGGACCTTCCTCAATCATTTCATCAATAGTAGCTATCCAAGAACGTTTTTGCTCATGATCCAGAGCGCAGGCTGCCATTAGATTTCGCCCTGGGATCATGTAATAAGGCTGCTCTTTCGTATCTATAGCAACTCTTAGCGCATATAATCCTTCATAAAGCCAGTGAAACAGACTTCTTTCATGAAACAATGAGTGCGGGTTATTTTCTGCTATCCATAATACAATGTTTTTAACCGTGAACGATGTCACCTCCTTCTTTTGCGGTTGTAATACATCTTTCTTCACCATTTTTAATAGCACATATAATTTAACCTGAGTGTCGTTAAGATTATTTATCAGTACGTTTTCCCCGGTGTTAAAACACATTCTCCATTCAACAGGTTCATAATCGCTGCCTTTAACCCCAACAGGAGAAACAAATGCTCCAAGTGATACAACCTCCCTAACGACGTCAGGTGATGGCCAGTAGCGATGTCGTGCCGCCCATCTTGTTAGGATGCTGGGGCAGTAAAAATGTAGCGCAGACACGGTATCGCATTCAAGATCACTAATTGTTCTTGGCAAGGACGGTCCAGCACGCTCACGTTGTACTGTGCCTTCCTCCAGTTTAACGTTCAACCCCTGATTAATATATAAGTCGCTGCTTAACAGTCCGCGACCAAATCCATCATCACACAAGGCATTGTACACGCTTCTAGGAATAGTTGTACCGTATCTCTCTAGTAGCAGTCTACAGTGTCCGGAGTAACTAATACGACTGCAGGATCTAAATATGGTTGTCTCCACAGGAACGCTACTTGAATCAACATCATCTTCTAAACAGATGACACTTTCTGTAACAAACAACTTGTCTACATCGCTCTCCAGATAGCTGGTCAGACCCTCAGCCTTGCTACCCGTGGTGATCCACGTTGCAATACCACGCACCTCTGCAGTCATATGCCTGTCAAAAGCCTTGTATGCTTCTATCCGAGCCTGTCGCATGTGAGGCCCATAACCCAGAATATTCATTAAAGTAGAAGTCTCAGCAGAGGCTTGTTCATTTTGAAACTGAAATTAGTTTAAATTATTTCTATACAAAGTGATATACATGTGTAGCGAATATCAGGCTTCTGTCACATGTAAGTGAGGCTTAGAAACATAATAACGGCGAGCCTTGCCAACCCAATCTTTAAATTGTGCAGAGCCTGATATAAAACAATGAGATAGGATAGTAATCTGCGTTTCTGTTTACCATACATCCATGTCAACATTATATTAGAAATAATAATACAATATTACGACTGTTCATTCCTTTAGCGGGAATGAATTGGCAGTTTGATGACATATTACTCAAGACGTCATAAAATCTCAGGCACATCATTTTTAAAATGCGATTTGTTTGTTAATCTAGCTTTTTCCCTTAAAAATATATACATATTCGGATCGAAGTGTTTGTGTTGTTCCATGTGATTCGATATAACCGAACATGATCCCATACCTGTTCAAGAGTAATAAAACGAATGTCCAAACTGACTGATATAAACACCTAATGATTCATATCAGCGTAAGTGTATGTTTAACAAGAGGGCCATGATGGCCCTGTATCGCTCCACTGTCTTTATGCGAAAAAAGTGCAATGTGCATGGGTTGAAATGTACTCAAGCATGTGACTTTCTCTTTCTATCCCTCGTCCCACTGGGCGCTTAAAGTTGGAAGGATGAGCATTTTTATATATAAATTTGGACCCAGGGGCATAATTTGAACAAACTTGGTAGAGAACTTTAAGATGTCAGTTCATACCAAATTTAGTAGCCCTACCCCTTAGGTTATGGACAGGTAGATTTTTAAAGTTTGCACAAAAGAGGCTTTATATAAGCATATGTTCAGTTTTGTGACCCCTGCGGCAGAGACAAATTTGAGCCCAGGGGAATAATTTGAAAAAATTGGTAAAGGACAATTACATGTCACTACATACCAAATTTAGTAGCCCTATGCTCTATAATTATGAACAAGAAGATTTTTAAAGCTCGCACAAAATAGGCCTTATTTAAGCATATTTTCATCTTTGTGACCCCCGGGACAGGGTCAAATTTGACCCCAGGGGCATAAATTGAAAAAACTTGGTAGAGAACTTTAAGATTTTAATACATACCAAATTTGGTAGAAATAGGCCCAATGGTTATGGACAGAAGATTTTTTAAGTTTGCACAAAATAGGCCCAATATAAGCATAGGTTCAATTTTGTGAACTCGGGGAACGGTCAAATTTGATCCCAGGGGCTTAATTTGAACAAACTTGGTAGAGGACTATTAGATAGCACTACATACCAAATTTGGTAGCCCTATGCCATGCGGTTATGGACAAGTAGATTTTTTTTAAGTTTGCACAAAATAGGCCTTATTTAAGCGTATGTTCATTTTTGTGACTTCCAGGGCAGGGTCAAATTTGACCCAAGGGGCATAGTTTGAATAAACATGGTACAGAACTATTAGATGTCACTACATATCAAATTTGGTAGCCCTAGGCCCTACGGTTATGGACAAGAAGCTTTTTAAAGTTTGCACAAAATAGGCTTTATATAAGCATATGTTCATTTTTGTGACCCCCGGGGCAGGGTCAAATTTGACCCCAGGGGAATAATGTGAACAAACTAAGTAGAGAACTATTAGATGTCACTACATACCGAATTTGGTAGCCCTAAGCCCTACGTCTATGGAAAAAAGATTTTCAAAGATTGCACAAAATAGGCTTTATATAAGCATATGTTCATTTTTGTGGTCCCTGGGGCAGGGTCAACTTTGACCCTAGGGGCTTAATTTGAACAAATTTGTTAGAGAACTATTAGATGTCACAACATACCAAATTTGGTAACCCTATGCCATACGGGTATGGTCAAGTAGATTTTTAGAGTTTGCACAAAATAGGCCTTATATAAGCATATGTTCATTTTTGTGACCCCCGGGGCAGGGTCAAATTTGACCCCAGGGGCATTATTTGAACAAACTAAGTAGAGAACTATAAGATGTCACTACATACCGAATTTGGTAGCCCTAAGCCCTACGACTATGGACAAAAAGATTTTCAAAGTTTGCACAAAATAAGCTTTATATAAGCATATGTACATTTTTGTGACCCCTGAGGCAGGGTCAAATTTGACCCCAGGGGCTGAATTAGAACAATTTTTTTAGAGAACTATTAGATGTCACTACATTCCAAATTTGGTAACCCTATGCCATACGGTTATGGACTAGTAGATTTTTAGAGTTTGCACAAAATAGGCCTTATTCAACGTATGTTCATTTTTGTGACCCCCGGGGCAGGGCCAAATGTGACCCCACGGGCATAATTTAAAGAAATTTGGTAGAGGACTAATAGATGTCTATACATACCAAATTTGACAGCCCTAGGCTTAATGGTTATGGACGAAAGATTTTTAAAGTTTTCACAAAATATAGGCCTTATATAAGAATATGTTCAATTTTGTGACCCCCGGGGCAGAGTCAAATTTGACCCCAGGGGCATAATTTGAAGAAATTTTGTAGAGGACTATTAGATGTCTCTACATACAAAATTTGATAGCCCTAGGCCCAATGGTTATGGACGAGAAGATTTTGAAAGTTTTCACAAAATAGGCCTTATATAATTTTCATTTTTGTGGCCCCCGGGGCAGGGTCAAATGAGACCCGAGGGGCATAATGTGAACAAATTCGAAAGAGGTTTACCCCAGGAACATTCCTGAGAAATTTCATGAGAATAAGACCAGTAGTTTAGGAGAAGAAGATGTTTTAATGAAAAGTTAACGCACGCATGCACGCACGCATGCACGCACGCACGACGGACACAGGACCATGACATAAGCCCTGCTGGCCTTTGGCCAGTGGAGCTAAAAACGAAATGAAATCATATGTTTCCGTCTTCGTGGTTATGTATGTCCAACAAAAGAATTTGAATAAAATAAACATTATGTGATGCGATAAAAAGTAGTCAGCAATAACATAATCATAAGTTTAAAATATGATCAACAATCATAAGTGCGATTTATTTAACCATAGACTGTGTTTATATATGAATACAAATAATTATCGTTTTAATGGAAACAGACTGGACCGTCTTACCCAAGCCTGACTGCTGGACACACTGACCTGTTTAAGGACTTCTCCTGGTTCATCACGTCTGATGCCTTCGTCAGCCATTGATACAGTTCTGCAGTTAGATACAAGAAACCATATTACAGATGAGTTAATATCATTATGGAATGTTAATATGTCAATAATATATGTACACTTGTATAAGCAACACAAACATAGTTTCCTTATAGTAAATCAGGAGTTATTAATTGTACAAAAACGTTCATAAAAAAATCATATTAAAATATAAGCATATCTGCATTCATATGATTGCAAAAAGTGTTAATACAGGAAATTTGCAGCTATAACGGCTGGTAATATTTTATTGCAAAGTGCGAGTGTGTATTAAAACGCTCGTTTCAAAACTGCGTTTGATCTTTAACAGTGTATATGTATACCTACAATAATAAACATGTACTTTTTGTAATATTTTCTGTTAAACTTAGGGAGAAACTAACGCGTTCAATAAAAACTGTAGGTTTCATTGACTGCATATGTCTTTAATGCACTTGTTTATCATTTCATGTTAAAGGTTTCTATTCAATTAATTGTATGTAATGTTGACGAATGCAATTATTTAATCATCGTCATATGCTAAATACTACGGATTCCGGATAGTGCAATCTATAATCTCGCCCTTCTTTCATCAAGGGCGACACACGACACACGAAGCGATACACGATATTTTGCGCGACAGTCGCGGCGACGAACTATATATTTAACATGATATATCGCCTTTTGGGCAACCTACACATTGTCACGCAATATATCGCGTATCGTGAGTCGCCCTTGAGGAAGGAAGGGCGAAATTATAGATGGCACTATCGGGATTCTGTAAAATACACAAAAAGGAAATAATATACCGCCTCCTCGGCCTGGTGATTAGATAGTTAGTTTTTGAGCCGTTTTGGCGTGACTTAAACTGATCTGGTCGGTAGTTTACATAGCAGCTCTTCACAATGCCTTCTTGCAGACGTCCATGAATTTAGGATACTGAAAGTTAAGAATCATGTCAATAGACGATAAATAAACACAATAAAACTGTACCAGCAGGAGATAAACTTAACATAAGACAGGCTCTTTTATCAATTGCCAAAAAATAAATTAACAAAAACATGTGCAAACTGATTAATTATATGAAACTCGTTTTTACCGGGGATGAATGGCACAATTAACATATGATCTTAGCTCAAAGTTATAATGTTTTTAAAGTCAATAAAAAACCGTTGGATATTCAACAGTATGCTGTCGTCAACTTTTCTTATTGTGGTGACGTATTGCTGATAACCTTTTCCAGAAAAGTTTGCGGAAAATCACACATGCTTCTAGTCACTACCAAATCACAAACAGGTTCATGTAGTGATACAGATCGTATCATTAACGCCATTAAGAAACATAAAGGCGTGCGTGCACAGCTGACTGAAAGAGGATCTTTCTCGTCAACATCAGATATTTTGCGAAAGAGAGAAAAAAAAATTATATTAGATATAACAACACTGGTACAGTCAACCTGTTTGTGTTAGTACACCTTTTGTAATATGAGATCCCCATACTGATCCGACATTTATCTAACCGTTCAAACGCGCGGTTGCACTTTACCGAAAAAATACTTATTTATTAAAAAAACAACATGACACCTTAAGAAAACTCACGCGAATGAGCGGGCTCTCCACTTTATCCCCTGAAACATGGTAAAATATTTAACAAGGCATCGTTAAATTTTTTATCTGGGTCGCGCTTTATTCTCCCAACACATATCTTAAAAAGTCACGCGGTATAGGCACCGTGGTAAGTAGCTCAATATTCAACGATAATGTACCCGTGGTATATTGTAGTATACTTCTGAAGAGTAGCTGGGGTACATTTAAATAGTACATGAGTCGAGTCGACAACGAAAAGTAAGCCTTAATTAATAAGGCTGATGAAAATCAACGCAGATAATCGTGCATTTAGGTAGCTGTACATGTAGTTTAAATGTCTATTGAGCTATATTAATTATGAATTTTTACTGTTCGTATTCGGCGCTTAATAATAATACCAAAATTTGGTCGCTACTAAAAAGACATAGGAAGATAAATTTCCAACAATTTTTGTATTATTCGACTATTTTTCCCCGTGAATATTTCCTCCCTGAAAAGCAACTTAATACTTGCAAGTGCTTAAACTACTTTGCTCGGATGAAAGCGAAGTTAGGACGAGTCGGACATAACCTATTCAATAGCTTTAATTAAATGTTTATGTTTATAATTAACAATACTTACATTAACAGTTTGCTTCCCCGTTTCTGCCCTTCTATGACGAGTGAAACAAGAATGTCAATTAGAAAATCCAAAGTATTCGCAATACATCAATCACATTATGATGCCATGCTTGAATGTTTTATTTGTTTATATTTACGTTTCATATAACTTTGAACAATTAAACATATCAAATTTTAAACATACTGTCACAGGACCAATTTCTATGAACTATAATGATTGTCTTACTGTCATTACTACACAATACTATCCACAAACCAAGTGTAAACATTAAAATCTTTTCATTACCAATTACAAAGAACACTTGTGCAATACGTTGAATACTTGTGAGTCCATGTGACCGTTTCTGAAGTTAAGTGCCGACGTACAAACAAGTGCTTTGGTTGAGAGGATACTATTTGAAAGTTAAACACCGTTTATAATAATTAGAAGATTTTAATGTCATTCATTTGAGATATAACAATATATATTACATTCTAGTTCGATTAGAAGTAAGAAACTTAGTGCGATAAATAACAACACCAGGGTTACAAGTACCCAGACCGGATGCGTTAAGAGTTTTACTTCACTCACACGCATTTCATTTGTGTTATACGTATGCTTATCTATGGCTACAAATCGTTGCAAACTGTTTCAGTGACGTCATAGATTTCAAGTAATTTTATTTGAGAAAGAAAAATAAACGCGAATTTCTAAATTAAGTTAGACTGCCTAAATATATTGTCAAGACATCAAGCCAGGACACAAGATTACGGAAGCGTATATGGTGCACCCCAATAATATGGTCATGCCGGATAAGTTTATATCGACTTACTGTGATATAACTTGTTATGTCGTCATAATTTTGTAGGTGCTTCCCTCTTAATTTTACTCGCCATAACGACATTAATTTAAAGTCTCGACGTAAATGTTTCCGGCTTTTCCCGAAAAATATTTGATCGCCAAGTCGACAAATCAACATAATTTTTGGCGTCATGCTCTTGTTAACATGGCACGCCATCATAGTTTAAGTTATTTTTTACGCCATGACACCTTTTCTCATATTATGCCGTCATAGCTATGCATCTATTTTGAGAGACTGAACGAAACATGTGCACTTAGAATACGTTCATATTAATAATCATACAAGAGATATTATTTGTTCAGACTTACTCATACTCTGGAAATAGCTCTGCGCTTTGATGAGTATGTCCTTACACAACTCGGCACATCCTCCGTAACTGGAAATTGTAAAATATTAAAACCAATCCCTAAATAATGTGAATACGCATGAGATTGGATTAACATACATCCCGATCAGACTAAAATATTTAATACATTGTATTCCCATTGACTGGTTTAAAATAGTAACATAAGTTTTAACTCAAATTCCTCATGCATAATACTAGTCTGCTTACTTTGTTTAAACTTATTATAAAGTGTGTATTGTAACCTGGTAGGAGGGAAACTTATGTTTGTTCTCCAATTCATGAGCGTGAAATACATTTTGAACTTGTGTACAATACTTTGTAATAATTTTCTAAGGAGAAAAACTAGCAATTTATGTCGCAGAATATTATTTTATTTGTATACCTTCTTGTTAATCCATTGGACCCAAACATATTGACTCATAGTATTCATAAATGTAGCATTATTTGGGTTAAATAAAAGTTGTATGTTTCTTATTTGCTTTTGATGTCATGTGCTTCATTTAAATATAAAAAGTCTATGTGGTAACAGTGATACATGCGTAGTAAAATATAGCACCCTGATGTGCGTGATGATATTCGAGACTGAACGTAGACGTAAATATTACTCTAAGAGTGATTGGCAGGATGTCACATGCTGAGAAACATGCTGATAATCATAATTGCTTAACCACACGCAATTGATCTACGTAAATTGATGTGGGATGTTACCAGAAATAAAAATAATAATCATAGATAATGTTCGAAGTTTATGAGGACCTTCCTGAAAAGGGCCTGCATTATGTGAAGACCCATAGTGTGTCCCACCACCCTACCTAATTTAATTACTAGACTCACGAAAATTGAAACAATTTTAAATTAAAGCTTCAGTTTCAAGCTTCATGTGTATTTAGGTTTTACTGAAAGTTATTCAATTTTGGTGTGGTCTTATTCTGTGTGTGGGTGGGGGGGGGGGAACCGGATTGCAAAGAGGAAACCCACCTGCCGGTATGGTGATCACCTACCAAACTCACATGCCCTGTGAATGGGGATTGAACCCCGGTTGGAAAAGTGAGAAGTGCATGTACCAACCATTGCGCTAACCAAATAGCATTGTAGATAAATCACATTAATATGTTTACTGCATAAAACGACTAAATCAAGTGGATGTGATTTCTGTATTATACAACCAAATCAGGTCAATGAGTTCACTGCATAATACACCTAACTCAGGTAAATGAGTTTGCTGCATAATACAAATAAATCAAGGCAATGTGTTTGCTGCCTAAAACAACAATCACGTAAATATCACTGCATATTGCAACTAAATCAGGTAAATGTGTTCATCGCATAATACAACTAAATCATGTCATAATCCAACAATGAGGTCAATATGTTTGCTGCATAATGCAACAAGCAGGTCAATGTGATCACTGCATAATACAATCAGGTCAATGTGTTCGCTGCTTAATGCAACAATAATTCAACAAATAGGTCAATATGTTCGCTGCATATTGCAACAAACAGGTCAATATGTTCGCTGAATAATGCAACTAAATCAGGTCAATGTTTTGCTGCATAATAAAACTAAATCAGGCCAATGTATTTGCTGCATAATGCAAAAATCAGGGTACTGTGTTCACTGCATAAAACAACTAAATCACTTGAATATGTTTGGTGCATAATACAACAATCAGATCAAATTGTGTTCGCTGCATAATGCAACGTTCATTTCAATGTGTTTGTTGCATAATGCAACAATTAGGGCAATGTGTTTGCTGCATAATGCAACAAACAGGTCAATATGTTCGCTGCATAATATAACTAAATCAGGTCAATGTTTTTTACTGCATAATAAAACTAAAACAGGCTAATGTATATGCTGCATAATGCAAAAATCAGGTTACTGTGTTCACTGCATAAAACAACTAAATCACTTGAATATGTTTTGTGCATAATACAGCAATCAGATCAAATTGTGTTCGCTGCATAATGCAACGTTCATTTCAATGTGTTTGTTGAACAATGCAACAATCAGGGCAGTGTGTTTGCTGCATAATGCAACAAACAGGTCAATACGTTCAATGCATAATACAAAAATCAAGTCAATGTATTAACTGCCAAATGCAACAAACTGGAAAATGTGTTCACTGCATAATAAAACAATCAGGTTAAAGTGTTAACTGCATAATGTAACAATTAGGTCAATGTGTTTACTGCATAATACAACAATCTGGTCAATATGTTGTTTTTGCATTAAACAACTAAATCACTTGAAGTTGAATGCTGCAGGTAAATGTGTTCCATACATAATACAACTAAATCAGGTGAATGTGTTAGCTTCATAATGCATCATTTAGGTCAATGTGTTGGCTGCAAAACGCAACAAAATCAAGTCAATCTGTTTGCTGCATAATACAACAATCAGATAAATGTTTTCGCTGCGTAATGCAATCAGGTCAATGTGTTTGCTGCATAATATAAATCAGGTTAATACGTTCCTTGCTCAGTACAACAATCAGTTCAATGTGTTCTTCGCATAATTAAACTGTATCATGGTCATTTATACCTTAACGAAGAAATTAGTTTTGACAGTGATATATGCATTTAATTTTGCTTCCATTTGCTGGCCTTATCGATATTCAAGTTTTTCAAATTGCATCGTTATATCTTCCTTTGTTATATTGCTTAAGCGCTAGAAGGTAACACATTTGCAGGGCATAGACCTTATATGTGTAAGTTAATAGATGTCATTTACCCACAATCTATATCATTACATTTCTATTTGGTTTATTGTTTTTTGAAAACAAAAAATACATCTGGATCAGTTAGACAAAACTTCCGTGTCATACAAATATTGACAATTAATAAGAAACATCATTAAGGGTATGGGTACGAAACTTTTTGCTACGAAAAAAATGGGTACGAAAATTTTGGCTACAAAAATTATGCCCAAACAATTGGGAACAAAAAAAAATGGTTACGAAAAAAAAATTGGGTACGAAAAAAAAGGGTACGAAAATTTGTTTTCGGGGGAAGTAATTTCCGTGGGGAACTTGACCCATTCAGCGAAACTGGGAGGCGGGTTACATTCTCGATCAAATATTACAAGAAAAATCTTTAAAATGATTTTCGACGTGTATTTTCTGTACCACTTATCTTAAAAAACGTTATGTTACAGTAAAATGTTTGTGGGTTATAACATTACGTTTTGTAGCAAATATATTCAAAACTTGACATACTCTTTAATTACACCATGCTCTTTTATTTTACATGTATATCATATGATGTCATTGACCAAGTATCCTAATGTTTGATAACACGGAATAATGTGGTATGCGTGACAATTACTTCTGGGCATTCACACCGTTTGTGATAGGAACTCCTTGTTGTGTTACAAAATATAAAGACAATAACAGAACTCTCTAAATAATTCAATCGTTTCACGTTGCAACGCTTTATAATTTACAGGTTTTGAAATCGTCAAAAGATGCACATAATAGCTATTTTATATTATGGTAAATGTTCAGTATTACTATTTTCTTACAAATATTATCTGATTTTTTTAAAATTGTGTCAATATACCTAAACTTAAATATGTCAGTTTAATAATAAAATGCAATCACTTATGTCTCATCCAAAATATCAGAATTTAACGGTTGTTAGCATATGCTTAATACTATGATTTTACAGAAAACCATTTTGTTTTATGTTAGTGAAACTAAAACTGCATTAGAGTGTTGTTAGTTATTATCTAGATGAAATATAATTAATATTTGGCTGAGTAAAATTCCGTTCCTGTCTGTAAAAAACACCAACACTGCAATGAGGCGCAGTAGGTTTTTCGTGGCTATAGGAAAACAATATTACGACTCTAGCAGTCACATTTGTTTACAGTATTTCTCTCATTATGAAAGTTTATAAACACATGAACACAAATTGTCTTATTATTATTTCTATGCATGATTACATTGTTGTTGTTTTTATTCTTCAACAAGAAATAGCTGCAAGGTGCAGGGGCAGTTTTCTTTGAACGTTTGTTTTGTAAAATGTTTCGAAAACATCCTGATCATAATTCTTTAGTTCTTTACAGTCTTAGATTGCACCTAAGGACCTTTGTCGTTCTTGTGTCTTTTCTTGTATACCTTCATTTCCAGTCAGGCTTTGGCCTTGATCAAAACAATCAGGTTTTTAGTTTTACAGCACTGCTCTTTAATCACGACAATTGTTAAGTTTGTTCTTTATTTTCCTGTGACTGTTAACCAAGGAACCTCGTGTGCGCACATTGCATCCTATCAACACTTTTCGTTCTACCACTAGTGATCTAAAATAAAACTCTACAACAGAAACATTTTTAATAAAATAAGTAGCAATTTAGTCACAGTGAACGTGATATATGGCTATTTGTTTTCAATAGATTATACAATTGACATGGTAACCAAACTTGTGTATTTTATTTAAGGCTAGTGACTTATTACTGAGTTAACAATACTGATATATACATCTTATCTTAAAAGCTGTTTCTTGTGCAAAGTATGCTGTCTCTTCATTTTTTTCTTAAGTCCCGCTTTAGACAGAATTTCACTACCAGCACCCTACCAGCTCACATGGAAATATGTATAATTGGTGCACAATATACATAATTATGTATCTTTAACATGACATGGCAGTGATGGGGAAAGATTTGTGCTTAATGTCATTCAAAATGTTTTTTCTGTGAAGTCAGTCAAGAGCCACTAATTCAGAAAACGGATTCAAATTGTATTAAGTGTTATTTCCAGTAATCCACTATTTAAGTACTCACAGTAAAAAATGATGTGTATTGACCCTCTTGTGTTTTACTGCAGCTGTCCTATCCAGAGAGTTTGACCTAGACTCATTACCATACTTGTTTGAAGCAAGAAAATTGATGGCAGATATAATTGCGCACGTGTTCGTGTTTTTTGGCATGTTCATGCTTTATGCAACTGCCTTCCATGTCAACATTAGTAGAGTTCACGCAAACAATCTGCCTTTCATGGAAACATAAGAAGATTTTACACAAACATTTGACGATATGTGCAAGACCCAGGATGTTAGTCCATAATAAGAATAATGGATGTTTGGATGTTTGCAAAGCTATTAATATTTAAGTAATTGAAATATGGTCGTATATAGAATTTATAATATATATATATATAATATGTATATATATATATTTATATATATATATACTTCATAATTGAAATAAATACTTTTTATACAATTAAATTATACATTAATAAAATAATTATTACAGGACCGTTGCCCCATTTAAATATGATTGTCAGGCACGGCAAAACATTGATTAATTAAAAAGGAACCAGACTCAACTATGTAAAACACAAAGGTGAAGGAGAGTTGTCTACGAAAAAAAAACATTAAAGATTGAGGTAATTTCCACTGATGTAAATATGGGGTGGAATTTCACTGATGTAAATATGGGGTGGTATTTCACTGATGTAAATATGGGCTGATATTTAACTGATGTAAATATTGGGTGGCATTTCACTGATGTAAATATGGGGTGGTATTACACTGATGTAAATATGGGGTGGTAATTCACTGAAGTAAATATGGGGTGGTACTTCACTGATGGTAATATGGGGTGGTATTCCAATAATATTAATACGGGGTGGTATTTCACTGATATTAATATTGGCTGGTATATCATTGCATTATTTACATTACAGTTTATTTATAATGATAGAGTTAATAGTAAATAAAGAATGGGTATTTTTGTCCGAATAAATATATGATGCAAAACTCAGGGGCAAAGAAGACAATTAAACAACCCTCTTTGTCCTGTTATGATATCAGTGTCTCTGTTCAAACTTTGGTCCGATATGAGGACCCATTCTATGTTAATTTTTTAAATATTTTTTCCAAATGGGACCTACAAACTCCCAATTGAAAGTTTCCAAAAAAGAATTTGTATTATAAGTCTTAACATTTCAATTATCTTCAAACCCATCTCTATAAATTGAACCTTAGAAAATATTATATTAAAATAATTTTATGAACACTTTTGTAATTTTCCCAACTTCGGAGTTTTTTGCGCACAACTTTCCCAAATGGACTGGTACCGGTACATTTCTCGATTGGGAAAAATAATTGCTGCACATTTTCTTTCATGGTTGGTGGATCGTGCTCAAACTCTCACAGCTTAAAGACGCTAATGTGCATATGATCGTAAATACATGTAAGGCCATTTTTGAGGCAACCAGTTGTGGCAGAATTATGGTCCTTTGTATGTCTTTCGATCATGTAAAAGCCTAATTATTATGTGTACTCATTCTTTCTTAAGTTTATGCAAGATTGTCGTCTTTTCTTCTTCTATGGACTCTATTAGCCTCAAAAGAGTGACCTCAACTCCTCATACATTGCTTAGCCGATTTTACGAAAACTTTCATAGTTGAATGACTTAAGAAGTGTCATGAACAATAACCATAAACATTCATTATCTTAAACAATGGTTATTTTTTTGTGTATAATGTCACTTTTCAAGGCTATATCTAAAATACAATACAAGATTTTAACATAAAACTTCATGGGTGTAAAGGTAAAAATTAGCGGAATTTATTAAAAAATAACCCTGAGTACAACCTTTTTAATTCACTAAGTGCTTCATTAATTGGCCAATATTCATGAAATTTTGGTCAGAATATATGTTCCAATCAAATATCGGCCAAGTTTGAAACTAGCTCATCTTAGCTCCGACCTGTAAGTTGTCAATTAACTTTAAACGGAATCTCCTTTGACCGCCACGCATATTTCAACCAAATAGCACAGTTTAAATATTTGTTATGTAATCTCATCCAGCGGCATTTATAGTATTTTGTTCAAATCTAACAAAGCGACCACTTTAACTACGTAATTTGACCAGACCGCTGTCCCGGTCGGAATGATTTCAGACCACAAAGCGATTGACGATAGCCCGTGCTTACTAAAAGCAGAGGTGGAGGAGGAGGTTCGCAGTCTAAAGGCTGAGAAATCTCCGAGAGTGAACAACTTTCCTTCTGAGCTAATCATATGTGAATATGATCCTAAAGAAAGGAATTTTGGCAGTTACACATTTTCTTTGAGTTATCGAGTTATTGGGTTCCCACTGCCGATCAGATCAACTCGATCAAGCCCGACTAAGCGGTCGGGTACTGGTCTGGTTCGGTCGGCATGAGTGGTCGGCATTGGTCGGGATCCCTACCCGATATTTTTTGACATGTTAAAAATATCGAGTAGCGGTCGAGTAAAAAATGGATCGAGAAGCGCTCGGGAAATCGTCGTGTATAAGTCGAGTAGAGGATCGAGTTCATGGTGTAGCAATCGTGTGGCGATCGGATTGACATCTTTTACACGATATATACCCGATCCGCTCGACCTCAACCCGAGTTATTTTAGATCGCAACACGATCCTTTCGACCTCTCTTCGATTTCATGTACAGATTTTCTACACTGCTACCCGACTGCTACTCGACCGTACACGATCACTTCCCGATTGCTATTCGACCATACACGAGCTCTGTACCCGATCCGCTCGACCTCTACCCGAGTTATTAAAGATCTCTTTGTAAGACTGTAGTACGACCATCACGATCTGGTCGTGCGAAGATCTGGTGGCGACTGAGCCGAGGTTTTCTTGGTCGAGCTGAGATCGTATACGGCTCGCGTATAGGTTGAGATGATCAAGAGGAAATCGGGAGGATGGTTAAGTGGACGTCGTGAATGAGTCGTGTGGGGGTCGTGTGTTATCGACAAGAGGTCGAGAAGAAGTCGTGTATCCCTTTTTAGTCCAGCTTGGTCGGGTTTGGTCGGAAATTTTCGTTGATCAGGATGATCGAGTTGATCGGATCGGCAGTGGGGATCCACCTTTATCCTCTCTTTAAATGCTTTGCACATTTTACTCAACAGCTGAAGAAAGATCATACATAATTGATCATAATTGCAGGAATGTACAATGCAATCAATTTATGCAGATTTATGGCTTTTTGTCATTTTCCAGGATTGAAAAATATATATGTGCTTCATTAAATTATGACATTTAATAGTATTGTTTACGTATTAAGTATATTACAATTTTGGTGATGATCTATATTTGATTTGTCTGTTTCCAAACATGTGTCATAGGAAATCAGTGTCGGTATTCTAGTTTTGTACGATATTGGCGGGAAGTAACATATGAACATTCAGGGTATTGTAGACTCACTTGAATGGATTCTTGTTCTTCATTTACTTATTGCTTTTTAAATTTTATTTTTCACATTTTTTCCTCATTAGTATGTAGGAATTTTTGATTTCGTTTGCAGATTTCAGTATGAAGGCAACAATTTATTTTACATGAAATATTAAAGCTAGACATTGTTTAATCTATTAAAAAACTTTTAGTTGGAAATTTTGTTTTGCTCTCTTCCTAAAAACACTTTTCATAATTTAACATTCAGACTGTAGGAGGATGAATGTTATATTGTTATCAAGTGGTTCAATACAGAGTCATGAATGCATACTTTAACCACTTATTAATGGACAGGAGTGTTCTCCTTAACAAGGAAGATTTTATTCATATTGCGAAATGTTTAATTGAAACTTTAAGTGATTTCTGAAAGACACACTCAACTAAACAATACCATCATTGTGACTATATACTTGGAAAAAGTATTTTGAGTATGAAAACCCATCAAAGGGTGAAGAGGTTTGTTTTTAGATGATTCAGTTCGTACACTGATTATAAAATTTTAAACAAGCTCCTTTGCAAATTATTTGTAATTGATTGGCATGAATAGTTTAATCATATAGAATACATAAATATGCTATGGAATCTCCTAAACCATCTATGGCAGAATATTACTTGAATATTTATGCGTATCAAAGTGTTATCAGTTGTTTTCAATGGTTTTTATACCTCAATATAAGCAATACTTTCCTTTTGTCTTATTAAAATGGCATGAGCAAACATGTTGGTTCGAATTGCAGTATAAAATTGATTGTAACAAATTTATAATTCCACTGAAATTTACGGAATCATTTCTAACTTTGCTTTAATTAATTCTACCACCACCCTTACCCTATTTTCTGTAGACAGAGTTTTAAATTAAAGGTTATTTTGCGATAAATCATGTGGTTATACTGAAATTCATTATGGAGTTATTTTGCAATCAAAACCTGTAAATGTTGTAGGGCTCTTTTCCTTCTTTGTGTGTAGCCTAGGTCAGCCAGCTCACAATTTTGACGCAAGCTTTTCACAAATCTAACATATCACACTACTGTACAAAAACTTCCTTTGTAAATTGTTTTACATTTAATAGACATTTTATAAACAAAAGTGCTATCCATCCGTCTGTCTGTCACAAACTTGTTAGGGCTATATCTCAGAAACTAATAAGTCTGTTAGCATGAAACTTCATAGGTGTATTAACATAAATGAGGCGAAGGGGGGCTATCAATTCAACGAATTTGCTTGTTGTAACGGAATTAAAAGTATTAAACTGGTGAAACTATTGTTGTAACGTAAGCTCGGCTAATAAACCACAATAGTGCATTAGACCATTAGTAAATTAAAAAGAAAACATGAGATCATTTGTTTAAAAAGTCAGCATGGAGCGGAGATCCAGATTTGTTCGAAAGTGGAGTCACTTTAAAGAAATCACAGTAAGATTTAAGTATGCACGTTTACAGTGGAAATACCTTGAATCAGAAAGACCATGTGACGAAAGTGAAAACACTTGAGTTATGTAGTACTTCTTGAAAGCGATGATAGGGCAGACATTTGGAGTTGATTTTCGTATTCTTATCCGTTTATATGTGTAAATGTATTGTTTAAAGATCGATTTTTTTTTAAATTGATTAAATTGCATTTTCACGAAATTCATTTTAATTTCAAATATTGTAAATATTTATGATTCTTAGAGAATCCTATGCGCATGTGACAGGGCACACTTGTTATTGACAAAGTTTTTAAACTTAAAAATACATGACTTACATTTTTCACACGAGAACTGAAATTCAATGTATAACTTATGTGTCTAGCTACACACCAGACATCATATAGACAAACATTTTAATGTTTGTCAGAGGCATTGCCTATGGATCATTGACGATACAGTTAACTTGTCAGAATGTTAATGCTCATATGATTTTGATTTTATTTTTCGAAAGCAAAAGTGTCCAGCCAATGAAAATATTTTACTAAACCTATGCATAAAAACATAATTTTACAATTTCTACAAGTATGTGAATATGGTTTGTAAAATTTTGAGGAGTTTGTGACTAAATTTCTCTCAAGTTTGAGATTTTTGGGATTGTTTTTCAGATAAATAACGCGTCTTACTATTACTTCACAAAAAAGGAAAGCGAACCCTCTGTTGCGATAGTAATTCAAGAAATTCCCAGATGTTCAGTTCAGAAAAATGTGCCTCCTTAAATATGTGATAAAGGAGATGTTTGACAAACATGTCATCTCTGCATTCGGCCCAGTGAAAACATATTTAAGTAGTGCAATTTTCATATATAAGTTCCCAAACCTGATATTGGTAATTAGTATAAATTGTGCATGATCAGCTTAGTATTTTTTATTGAATGTAATTATCATAAATAATCTTAATAAACCTGACTAATGTTATCATAATTTTATGGTGTTGTCGTCATAAAAACACATGCATGTATTGTTTTGTGAAAAGATGGCATATTATGCATCACAAATCATGTTAGATTTAAGATTATATAAAGCTAACGTTTTTCATCGGAAACCAAACAGTTTGTGATTACCTCACGATGACAATTACTAATTCGCTTCTAATTAACTCATGTCCATTTTATCTGGATAAATCAACAAAACATGCAAAGTTTAATATGTTTATGCCATCAAAGTCGGGACTTACAAGTGTTTCATTACGGTTCATGGCACCGACAGCAAAGTAGAGTACAGTTACAGTACATATCTAGTAAAGCAAACTCCGATTTTCGGATAAGGCCAAATGAAATAAAGAAGTAAAAATGTTTCTCTCGAAAATATGTAAGTCAATGTAAAATTTTGGTTAAATTAGTCAATTAAAAACCTTATCAACAGGTTGAAGGTTACGCTAAAATTGTAATAATTGTAGAAGCTTATGACTAAATGTTGATGGAATTTGGTAAGAATTTGTATCATCACAATATCACAACAAAGATGAAATCTTATTAAAGTGTATTCAAAACTTCGGTTACCATGTCAAATCTTAGAAAACAACTTATGAACACTATACATGCTTTGATTGTTTTAATTAATCAAATGAAACATAGCCGGAATGGTTTTGGGTCGCATGGTTTATTTAGTTTTTATAAAAATCAACATACTATTCAACATCAGCGCATTCAAAATGCAAATTATTTATTATTGGTTTCATATTATTATATATGTTGACTAACTTTCTTGTAAATTATGATCCTGGGATGGTATTCCAAAAGCATCTTACGTTAAATTTTATTTTTATCCTTAAATTTGGAATTGTCTTAAGTGTTTCATTTCATACTGCAATAGTGAGGCATCGAAAATTACATCCAAATAACATCAATATGTCAGTGTTAATTGAGGAATACCAAAACAGCATGCATGTCTTTATTTAGTTAAGAAATACAAACATAGTAATTTTGAACTAAAGTGATATTATTTAGGAAATGACTTCAGATGTTTCTGGAATACGATCCCAGGAGTCTTAACATTCAAATTCCAGGGAGACATCCTTGTAAACACTTAGATGGATAAAAAACTACTTATAACATGGTATATTCTAAAGCGCCTTAGGTTGTGCAAATTGATGCCTATGTTGTAAATGCATATTGATTCTCCACAGCAGTTGTTTAAATTTGACTGAATACTGACTTTGTGTTGTCTTCAATCAGCCACAAATCTCCACTTCAACCGCTGGGCAGATTCGAGCAAACGTTATCAAAATGATCAATGGGTGTTCCTCTATCAACGTTGTTCAAAACGTTCCAGTAAGATACATGTATTGATTATCAGTAGTACGGTGGAATAGAGGTGAAATTAACTCCTTTTTCTTAATCACTCCTCTTGTTTACATTGCACTCCTTTTTTTTTCTATCTCGTTCCAACGACATACTTACTTGAGAGAACGACCTACTAACTCGAACTCGAGGGAACAGTCAGCTTAGTCGAGTGAACGAGATAGAAAAAAAAGAGGAGTGCACAACTAAATGAAAGAGGCGTGCAATAAAAAAGAGCGGTGCAGTAAATATATGAGGGCACAATAAGCAAAAGAAGATAGCGTTTAAACTTAATTAAGGGAACGACTTACGAACTCGTGGGAACGAGTTAGATATGTTGTGTGAACGATTTACTAAATAAAGGGAACACTCGAGATTCAAAAAGTGGAGTGCAAAACAAAATAAAAGAGGACAAAAACGGTGCAGTAAATTGTTTAATGCACTCCTACGTTATTTAATGTGCTGCTCTTTTAGTATTGCACTCCTCATTTATTTAGTTTTGCACTTCTCTTGTTTGTTTATCGTTCTCACGACTTACTAAGTTATTCCCACGACATGGTTAGCTCGTTCCCTCTAGTTAGTATGTCGTGGGAACGAGAAAGGAAAAAGAGGAGTGCATTGTATAAAAGTTAGTTTCTCTGTCTGCAATCTTAGCGTTCAATGTATTACTCTTTCTTTTACGAGCCGTTTGTTTCATGTAGCGTGTAACCAACATTACATTACCATTGCCTGAAATGCAGCCATAATGTACTTTAATTCTTACCAATTATCTCTAATATCAGTCACACCGCCTCGAAAACTGTTAAACCTACATTAATCAATAAGCCACGAACCTTTGTACTCTCATCATAAATAGCGACATGCCGACGACTACCGGCTTCAGAATATTAACCAACAGATACATTTACATAAGAGAAAATCGCCACTAATTCATTTGCAATTACCGTAGCAAGTAATACGTATAATACTTCAAACGTTCCATATATATACAAAAGAGCACCCTCAATTCCATTAATCAGCGAGTTTTTACCCAATTCAATGTTCGAATTAAGGACGCATTCCGTTGGATATATATGTTTTTTACAAGTAATAGAAAAAGCAATTACTGTGCCCATTTTCTTCAATCGATCCAAATCCAATTATCAAAAATCATCATCAACATCGACAACATATCCTTTACAGATACTTGAACACCTATAACTCCCACGCGAAAATGATGATTGCTTATATACTTCAGTGTGTTGTTTTTTCACATGTGTCCATAGTACCTAGCGATGCGACTGTATATGAATAACTGGTGGCTTGTGGATTCAGGTATATATGATACGCGTGTTAATATTTCTGACAATATTTCAAATCCTACCAAAGTATAATAAACTAGCAGAATTTTTAATAGAGGTCTTCATTATCACACTCAAGGATGCATTCATTATAAACATTTTTAATGAAAAAAACCGTGTGCGTGTCGTCGCTGACTGCTAGAGATCAATGAGGAAAAATGAAAACCCACATCGTTTAAACATAGATTTTTCCGACGCAAATATTGCAGAATCGCACTGCAGTTGTAAAGGTGAGTTATTATACATGATTATTAAATTATTTAAAAAGTATTTGTAGTTAATGGTAACATCTTTATAACTCGTTATTTGTTATGTATATTGCATAATGCGGAATATTTATATTTCGACAGACTGACTAGGCAGACTGACTAGGCAATGTTTACACATCATATGATTGCTAAAAACATTACGGGGATTAAATAAAAGCTTTATTAATGGAACAAATTCACTATCCTTGCAAATATTTTTATCCGACATTAGCCCTGTAAATAATTCAGATATAAAGATAACAGATCCGCTGGGGTCACAACAAACCAATGCGTTTAAGGTTGTAGATGTCTTATACATATATTTTGTTTTAATTTCAGTTCCATCTATTATGATAAGAGTGTTTGGAAAATCTTTATTGGAATTTTAGAAATAATAACATCCCTATGAGGCCAAATTATTACTTGGCAAAACTTGAAATACATAATATCCAACATATTATTAAACACAAGTTCAACAGATAGTAATGATATGTTAAATCTCATTGCTAAATCCTTGAAACCAAAGTCATGTCTTTATCTGCACAAAGTTAAAAGTGAAGCATTTTCATTTTTAAGTCACTCCTGCCATAATTTCGTTTTTCATCAGGTTTAAGAAAAAAAAAGGGCAAATAGAAAAAAATGATATAAGTTATTCTATGGTAGTAAAGAAATAAACCCTTCAATGATTTATATCTGTTCCTTACGCTTTCAGCACTAAAGTTTCCTTGTTGTTGAATTTATTTTGTTGTTCTTAAATAGTTACTCTCATAATTTTATTGTAATTTTTTAATTTCTTCCTAAAGATTGGTATTTTCAACCTGAAGCCGTGCCATATGTCTCGCCTCTTGAAGTGGATATGTATCTTGTAGACCTGACGCAAAACAACACATTATTACACACGATATTATCTCACGATATTATGACAAAACATGATTCCACGGGCAGATATTTATCCTCTTGGGTTGGTGAAAGTGCTTTCATTTTCACAGTTTATTAACCAGTTTATATACACTGTACATTGAATTTAGATGTATACATGCACAATACATGTATGCATATATAAGCACTGTTAAAGGTGATGTTAACATGCATGCTTTTTATCACAATGGACGAAAAAAAGTATCTCTAGTTCATATAATAGCAATTATTAAAGAAAGATATTATAAAATAAATTAGGTTCTTACCGTGGAACAAATGACCTTGTTTACATCTATTTTCGCAACATTGAGCTGCGCGTGTTGACGACCGCATGCTTTAATGATCTTAAACATTTTTTTGGCTTAGTGAAGGTAATTAATGTGGCACCGTATATTCTGTCAGGGAATCGGGCATCGGCCTTGCTTGTCCTCCATGCACTTCTTCGTACCATTTTTAAATTATTTGATGCATACTTTCGTTAGCAACACTTTTCACTTTCGGTTTAACGATGGCGTGTGAAGCGGTAGCAACAAGCAGTCTGGCAGGGAATACAGTACCGCTTTTTGATTTGTTGAAAATACGACTGTAGGAACTATGCATACTTTATTTACCTACCAAAAAACCGAAAACGACTGCAAATACAAATATGGCTAACACCCACTATTACCGGTCTATAGTTTCTCTCTGTCTCAAATATAAAAACGTAAGTATAAACAGTATCAACAGTTTGGTCTCTTCGGTAAGAATAGCGCATACATTTGCCACCTAATAACAAATGAATATGCTACGTTCTCACATGTTTTATTTTGTTTTGATAGCGTAAAACGTTGCTAGTTAGAATGTAAATATGGACAGAACTACTTGATTACCTATGAATTATCCTAAAAACGATACTTATTCTCTTCGCTACCTTCACCTTACCAACTATAAAACATAATATGCCCGCCATCTCAGGAAACCATTACAACACACAAGCTCCGTAGAAAAAAAGAAGGAATCTTGCAAAATGTCGGTCCAAGTAAAGAAAAACTACATAAAAACAAATGGTATCTCACTGAGGTGTATCGGCGATATACACCGTGCACTAAAAAGAACCATGCTTACAACCTGACTGAACACCCTCTTACACATCTCTTGGGGCGAGTACCGTGTACCTCAAAACACCAGACGTCAAACATAACTTCACAGTATTTGTCTACGATACAATCATAACGCAACTGGATACAATAATAAAAGAATAACGAATAACAAAAGAACATCACTCGATTACATCACTTACGAACGCCTGCACGATGGAGGCCCCACTTTAACAGAATGTCTTGTCAAATTTTTCAACGAGATATTGGCCCACAGCCAAGTGCCTGGTGGTTTTATATACGGTCTAAATGTCACTCTGCTCAAAGGCAAGGGCAGCATCTTAGTGCAGTGGTCGCACAACTAGTTGAAAAGCTGCTAATGAAACGCATTGAAAAAACTCAGCATGATTTCGATGCAATAGACTACAAAACGGGTTTCATAAAAAAAACTGCAAAAAGGGATCATACATGCTACAACAGGCTTGCGACTATTGTTGCGAATGTGGAAGCAGCCTCCGAGCTTGTTATCTGGACGCTCAGTAAGCTTTCGACAAAGTCTGAATCAACGGGCTGAATTGCACACTTGACCATCTTGGAGTCCATGGGAAGTTACTCCGAGATATCTGAAGTCGCCACACAACTGCACCAGTCGCGTACTCTCACGTGGGTTTGTTTCGGAACCTTTCCCGATCAAACAGGACACCCGGCAGGGCAGCATATGTACACTATTCTTCTACATCATCTACATTAAAGGACCTATTGAACGACTTGCAGATCGGCGACCTGTCTGTATAATCCCCAACCCAGGCTGATGACGTGGTCGTCCTGTCTTTAAAGAAAAACTCATATGCAAAAAACAAGTTGCGCTTCACAAACAACGCTTCCAAATGTGATGTCAAGACCATAGGCTGAAATCTGACCAAAGCAGGTCCCCCACCCCAGATTACATACGACTCAAAACCAATACCTGAAGCGGCAAAATACACATATTTATGCATTATCCATTCGATCAGTGGATGATACCCCTACGGCATCGACACTGTGAAACAGATAATTAGAGGCAAGTCCCTTTCCTTCTTCCTGAAAGTGTCTGGAAGGTCCGGAGCAAACCCAAACACCGCGATTAAGCTGAACAACACCGCAGTTACCAAAGCGCTGTTTGAATGTGAGCTGCAGAACAGTATATGCATATTCATAACCCGAAACCCGCGACTGTCAAGAAAAATATCGTGCGTCGCCGAGACTGTCAAGAAAAATATCAAGTGTCGCTTCGTGTGTCAAGTGTCGCCTTTGATAAAAGAAGTGCGAGATTATAGATGACACTATCCGGAACATGAAAGTGAAAAGCTGTGTGACATTATGCATTTGTTTCCGTTTTACAGAAACAACCATAAGATTAAAAACAATTTGTATCATTTTTTTATCAGTATATATGAAGGAAGTGTACACAGGATTCAAGATCACTTAAACTCACTTTAGTAAGCAAAGCAACATAAGTAATCAGAGTACAATGTCTTCACAGTATACTGCCGTTAAAAAAACCCACAACAACAAGAGCAACATAAATTATGTGTAAAGTACACGCAACAAATATGGTAAAGCAATATTGATGCATATAGAAGTAAGATGTGTGTCCAATTGTTTTCGGTTTGGTGACAAGTTACATCAAACATTTACATCTTGGAGTAAGCCCTATGTGGCTATATACATGTAGGACCTGCGATGTATACAATGTAACAATGAAAGATTAAGACAAACATATCATAATCGACAAAAGTCATCAGTCAAAGCTTAAGCAAAATAAAATAGTTTTTTTTTATATCTAATGATACAATATGAAATTTCTGTTGTGAAATAACAAAAGTGAAATTTCACTGATGAATGAACAAATTTTCGGAACTCTTTTTCTATTTTTAGATTATCATAAATAATTTTATATATATTTTCTATGATCACGAGTGAATTAAAATCGACATTCCAACGAATCCAACACATGTTCTTTCTATTTTATGCTTCAATTCACAGTTTATTTACATTGTAAAAGAGTTTTAACTGAAAATTCCGCTGTTATAATGACGTCATTTCGTCATACTAATGACGTCATTTTGTGATTTGATATGTATTGGGGAACGCCACGGGAGAAACTCCGAGAAAGGGTAACTTTTTAGCGAAAGGGAAACAGCTGTTAATTATTTTCTTGAAAAAGGGGCATTAAAGAAACAGAAAATTTGTTAATATCAGTGTAAGATCGTTAGTTTTTTCACTCGTGATCATAGAAAAATAATATTTTCACGAGTGGCGCAAAAATAATTTCTATGATTACTCGTGAAATTACAAACGATCTTACACTGACATGAACAAATATCCTCTTTTTCTGTCGGTAGGGCGGATTTTCTTTATATTGATTAAACAAAATTCTTAGAAAGTTTGATGATGCAATAGCGAATTTATTCATTTCTTAATTATTTATCAGTTCTTTAAGAAGGACTCTGAACTAAATCAATAATAACTGATACTTGGTATCACATTTTTGTAAGATAATTCTAATAGACCTCCCGGGAGAATACTGGACTTATTTACTTAACGTGTACGTCTTTCACTTTTCATGTACCCTTTGTAGACGTTGCAGCATTTTCTAACTTAAAATGATGTTTAGATTTGTATATGCAGCGTATAATGATTTGCAACCTGTTGCTATGTTATGTATAGCATGCATGGGTTCATTAAGCCCTATACCCTTAAATATGCCTTAGGCAGATCCAGGGGGCGGACGCGGCGTACGCCCCCTTCCTTAAAATTTCCAAAGTAAAGAAAATTCATTTCATATTGTACACTTAACTTGATCTGAATTACCTATTTAAACTTGTCAAAGCCGCCTTCAATATCACTAAAATCGTGGAGCTTCCGGGGGGCTTCGCCTCCCTGGACCCCAAAACTATAAACTATGCACTTTTTTGGCATTATAAGAAGGTACTTTGATGAAAGTATATAAGGCGTGACATGCTCGAGAAGTGGTTGTCAAAGCCTTCAAAATCGTAAAGCTTCCGGGAGGGCGCTTCGCCCCTCTAGACCCCCTAACGATAAACTATTCATTTTTTGGCATTATACGAAGGAACTTTGATGAAAGTATATAAGGCGTGACATGCTCGAGAAGTGGTTGTCAAAGCCTTCAAAATCACTAAAATCGTGGAGCTACCGGGGGCGAAGCCCCCCTGGACCCCCAAAACTATAAACTATGCACTTTTTTGGCATTATAAGAAGGGACTTGGATGAAAGTATATAAAGCGTGACATGCTCGGGAAGTGGCTGTCAAAGCCTTCAAAATCACTAAAAATCGTGACGCTTCCGAGGGGCTTCGCCCCTCTAGACCCCCTAAACGATAAACTACTAGTATTCATTTTTTGGCATAATACGAAGGTACTTTAATAAAAGTATATTAGGCGTGATATGCTCGAGAAGTGGTTGTCAAAGCCTTCAAAATCACTAAAATCGTGGAGCTTCCGGGGGACTACGCCTCTCTTGACCCCCAAAACTATCAACTATTCATTTTTTGGCATTATACGAAGGAACTTTGATGAAAGTATATAAGGCGTGACATGCTCGAGAAGTGGTTGTCAAAGCCTTCAAAATCACTAAAATCGTTGAGCTTCTGGGGGGGGGGCTTCACCTCGCTGGACCCCCTAAACGACAAACTATGCACTTTTTGGTATTAAAAGAAGGTACTTTGATGAAAGAATATAAGGCGTTACATGCTCGAGAAGTGGTGGTCAAAGCCTTCAAAATCATTAAAACCGTTAAGCTTCTGGGGGCTTCGCCCCCTGGACCCCTTAAACGACAAACTATACACTTTTTTGGCATTATAAGAAGGTTCTTTTATGAAAGTATAAGGCGTGACATGCTCGATAAGTGGTTGTGAAAGCCTTCGAAATCACTAAAATCGTGAAGCTTACGGTGGGCATCGCCACCTGGACCCCCTAGCAGAGCTTTGCCCTGAACCCGCCAGGGGCCATAGCGGACCCCTTGATCCCCAGCAAATCTCATTATCACGCCCCCCTAACCAGAAATCCTGGAACCGCCCCTGTATGCGGGTAATATTACTCCATTATGATCCAATATTATTATGTTAGTAAGCATGTATTCAGCGTAATGGTTTGCGCAGTGCTCATGGCAAGGCACCGATGTATAAAAAATGCTAATCACTCACTTGCGTATATACTAGTTTAATTAAATACCACTCCGTGATGCATAGCGGTTCAGTTTCATTGATCGATATATTTACACTCGTGCACTCGTACACTCCGTTACTATGGTAAATCTTATGTGTGCATTAATGCATGTGCGTAAAGTGTCCACAAAGGCTTATCTGGGTAGAAACTTTCCGCTTAAACTACTTTTTCCGCCTATAAGAGACATCTTTTAAGCGACGCTATTAAGATTGTTTTTTGCCAAACGCGGCTCTTGTGTTTCTAGTTATCGCAGAATACTCATGTTTGTGTCTTTGCCTTCGCTTTTAACGATTTCTCATTACGTTAATATTGGAATATGTACTTCATAGGTTGCATATATGAATATTTGTATACATTTTATAAATACATTTTTATCTAAATATGTTTGAATTTGTCATAAGGTATATATTACATACATTTGTGTGATGAATTTATATTGTATTCACGTTCAAAAACGTAGAAAAATAAGCAGAACTGAATTGATGAAAAACCTTGTGTTTGTTTTTTTACGGATTCACTATTAATATTTACAAGTACAACTGTGTCGCGTGCATATTTTTATTTAAGGGAGGCAAACGCATTTCCAAGTAACTTCAAGCATGCATCAAGTAGTCTCCATATTTCATGCAGAACAATACATTTCTAGCACATAATGTTTTTCTTACCACAAGCACACAGAAATATTCAAAAATAAAGTCACAGCAAGTACCCCTACAGAAAATGTATTCTTCAAATGAATGATTTTCATTTTATAGAGTGTAGAATTAAACATCAAAATATTTCAAAGTAAGAAACCTCAACTAGACAGTAGCGACACAACATCCTCCTTATGTTTCACATTCGTTCCTGTCAGAGGACCCGGGTTAGAATCGCGGGAACGGCAGCAGTTTCCATCTAACTTATTTTCTTGTTTTCTGGAATTTATTTGAATGTAAATCGTACTATCGTTACACACATATATAAAAAAAACTTTCATTAGAATTCTTAGCACGTTGTTGAAATATATTGTACTTGTCTATGAACAAAATAATATAATACATTAACAAATGTTTGTAATAATATGTATTGAAATAAAACATTTATTCAAGAGCACCTTAACAAATTAAAGTTTTTAAACGCTAAAGGATCATTTCACGTTAAACGGTTTACAATTAACAGTTCACATTAACGTTTCGCATTTCATAGTTCACATTAAACTATTGGGTCGTTCACAATAAAAAAGTATATATTTTATTATATTTCATATTCATTTAAACTGTTCCTGTCGGAAAAGCACAGTAAAAATTGCGATATGAAACCAGTATAAGACCAGAACATCCTGCGAGTAATTCGCAGTCTGTTCATGGTGTATGCAGTTTGCTGCTCAGCAGTACTTTACAGTTGGAAATGAGGCCTTAAAAATTCAGTATAGTAAAAAAGTTCTGTAATTTAATTTGATTTCCTAAGTGACTACAAAAACACGTCAAATTACTCATATTAGCAGTTAAGAGTTAAACATTTCGAAATAGCTAAATGGATGTTTTCAAGCACACATTGATAATGGTGAGCTTTTAGGATACGTGATTTCCTTCGTCCGTCACTCTTTGTGTGCATCCATTAATTCACCTCACGAACCGCTTAACAGACTTATAAGAAAATTCTCAGAAATAATCATTGGGCGTCTCTTTCAAAGTTGCTCACATCATTCAATCACTTTAACAACAAGAGTCATGGGTTTAATAGTTAGTGGATTACATCCTCTAGTGGTATTCTTAAAAAAAGTTCAAATTATGCCCCTGAGGTCAACATTGGCGTTGACCCAAGTGTCACATGTTTTGGTTATATGTAGATAGTGGACGCTTCAAAATGTTCTACTCTTAAACAACAAGGTGCAGAAGTTTGTTGTTGGGCATGTCACATCTTTAAGTGGTCTTCTGCTAAGTTTGCTAAAATCGTGACCCTGGAGTCCAAAATATATTATCATCACAAAATCATTTCTAGTTTTTCCCTGATTGCGTCGAGGGCGGGTCGTAATAGAGTACTGAAGTCCTAGTAATACTATTCGAAGGACGGTCATTCTTCCATATATACTTATTCAACCCTTTTCAAATCATACACTCATGCATGCACTTGCATACATTTGTTTACTCATTTATTGACAAACACCGCAAATCCGATCAACCTCAAAACAAACACAGGGGTACGTTTGTATTTACATTCGTGTGCCTCCCGGTTATGCCTCGGTCACACTGTCACGAATCAGAGCTACGAAGGAGTACGATTCAATCCGCTACGAATGACTACGAAATTGTCAAATTTCGTAGGCCGCTATGATGTAAGTACGGAGCACAACGATGTGAGTACGGATTTCGGCGAATCTTCCATAAAAATGTTGGAAAACAAACAAGGAAAAGTACGGACTGATACTGATCGACGCGATTTAGTACGGAGCGCCGCGAATCGGTACGATAAAATTAATAATGCGCTACGGTCTGGTACGATCAAGTACGATGCTACACGTATCAGTACGATCTAACTGATGATCCGCTACGATCTAGAATGGGTAAGTACGAACACGAATGGTCCGCTACGAAGCAGTAGGAATTGCGACGGTCTGGTACGGACTGGTAGGAACGATGTACGATTGAACATAGCGCTCGCAGCCTCTTATATTGTCATACACGAAATACCTCCCAAAAAGAGAACATGCAAGCGGCAGCAACAGCGCGTAATGGATGTTTGCATCTTACACAAAATCGTTCTTAATCATTTAGCTTACATAAGAAAATACAATAATTGTATGACAGCCAATTTACTAATGTTCGCTCAAGTAAGTGAAATGTATTTTTCTCGTTATCGGGTTTAAGGATAAAGAATTATCTGTAAATCATTGATACTCTGTCACTTCTTTATTATTATTAAAGCTTTATTAAAGATCCAGTTTGTCTTGAGTTTCTAGTATTAACTTTACTTTGGTAATATTCAGTTACAAACGGTTGCATGTTATTGTTCCAATTACTGGGTACACCCTAGCAAAAATTATTGAAATGAATAAATAAGCACCAAATACCAATTATTATTTGAACCAATTTATTTTGAATCAAGGTAAACTCTTGGCATGTATAAAAATGCAGTATTTGTAATAAGAGTACTGATACATTTCAATATTGAGCATTGCTTACAGCGTCGACTTATACATACAGTACACTATAGTTTGTATGTATACAAACGTTCAAAAGTAGAGCTAAGCCAGTCACAAGGTACTTTATATCATTCCATCCTGCCACTCAACAGATCCAATAGAGTTGAAGTAGTGTTGCAAGTAGAGCTTCGATCTCTTGTTTTGCACGGATAGTTGCAAGATTTCCACCTCTTGGAACCTGCAAACTAACCATGTGAAACCCATTTCTCCATACCTCTGTAATGACTTCGTGGGCATCGTCTTCTTGGTCCAATTGAATGTTCTGATCACCAGGATAACTTACCTTTATTATATTGTGAAGGAAAACGCATGCGAGAACTATCGATTCAACCGTGTCTTGTCTTTGTGGCAGAATAGACATTAAGCATCGGAATCGCCGAGCGCGAATATCAAAAGCATTCTCCACAACTGTCCTGGCTCTAGAAAGGCGATAGTTTAAAATTCCCTCGTACCTTTCAATGCCTCGTCGTGAGATGGCTTCATGAGCAATGTCCTCATGGCAAATGCATCATCTGCGATGATATATTATCCTATTGGTCTGTCGTCAATTGGACGAGGTGTTGCCTCTGGGATGCAAATCAACTCCCTTTCGATTGCCAACTTGAGGTTGCTTTGATTCCAGATCTGTGCGTCGGAACATCCTCCTTGCGAACCAATATTTACCCATATGAATAGGTAATTGGCGCCCACCAGGGCCATCAGCACAACAGAATGGTAACGTTTATAGTTATAGTTTAATGAGCCGCCGTTCTAGGGACACCGTATGGCTTTCCAATTAGAGCTCCAATGGCGTAGGGATATTGCAATTTAGCCGCAAACTGATCGGTCATAGCCTTCCACTCCTCAGACTCAGTAGGAGTTTGGATAACATCACCAGAATATGCTGAAAATATGGTTTCACAAACGTCCCGTACAATACTGCACATCGTATTGTGTGCAACACGAAACCCATACATCAATGACATCAATGTATGGTAACTGTCCCCTGTGGCCAAGAACCATAAGGTAATTGCCAACTTCAAATCTGGATTGATGGACAGTCTGAACCAGGCGTGGTTCTTCGTGATCCTGGGACAAACGACCTGTAAAAGCTCATGGAACATATCCGGCCCGATTCTGGTGAAGTTTTTAAAAGCCGATGGATCTTCAGCGGGTCGTCTTAAAAGCCAGTCTCTTATCAACCACCTCTTTTGTCTTCTTTGACCTGCTAAAGTATGTAATAATTGATGTACATGTACAAATGTGGATTATGCTTAGGAAAGTATGATTAATATTGTTTTTTATTATGTCGGATAGTAATTTAACAATTATTTAATCACATAAAAGTAAGAGCAAGATTCAAAAGGCATATGAGGCAGACACTTACCTGCAAATAAAAAAAATACGTAACCTTTAGCACAAAGCTATACAAGTTATACGATATTGAATCATTATTACCTATCTGCATATCGTCAAGCAGCCAGACTTCGGCATCTGCATTTTGTGCCACATCAATATCCAAGTGTAACAAATTTATCGCAAACGCAATTTGTACATGGCCGTACTGTTTCGTGCTGTAATGTAGTAAATCGTACAAGAACGTGCAAATTCCTGCCTATCCGTTGAACATCGTACTAGAACCGTGGCTTTCCGTAGAATATCCGTGGAATAATCGTCGCTAATACGTATCGTAACCGTACCGCTCCGTAGTTCTTCGTATCAATCCGTAGAAGTCCTTGAAAATCTTTAGGCCTACGAAAAGGTACGGACGACTACGGTGTCGTTACGAACTAGTACGGATCAGTAAGGTTTAGTACGGACTGCTAAGGATACGCTACGGGCGATAAATTCGTAGCATTTTTTTGAACATGTTCAAAATTTGTAAAGAGTCGCTACGGACATGCATAAACTACTATGACTGATCAAGGATCAAGAACGAAGAGCTACGGTCCAGTAAGGATAGCTACGAACTGTGCCGAAAAGTATTCGTAGCTCGTTCGTAGCTCTGATTCGTGAGAGTGTGACCGAGGTATTAAGCGTATTCAACAGAAATTTAAAGGATCTTTTATACCACATTTCCTGCCAAATCGTGAACGAAAATGTTCCAGGCAGAAAGAGTTAAACTGCTTTAATGATTACATGCGTGGGGAACCATGCGGATCGAGGGAGGGGCGTAATATAGAACCGAAATTTTAGTATTCAAAAGAGTATCATTATTTTATATGTTAATTTATAATTCGATCATATACGATCATTCATGAAAACTCATCGATGCACTTTCATAAATTCATTTGTTTGCTCATTTATTTATTGAAAAATACCGCCAATCCGACCAACCTCAAAACTAAGGATTGCGCTTTTATGTAAATTCGCGTTCCACACTGGACTAAATAGTAATTAGTTGAAGGTTTCTAAAAATTAAAGGTAAATAGTAAATAGTAAATGATATTTAGCGTATATCTAAGTTCGCTAAGGAAAAGTCTGTGAGTCTAAACAAGAATGAACCAGAACATAATTATTATAAAAATGTGTTGGTATCAAACAGCATAGTATTAAATCAAAATAATACCACATTAATAAAAATATTGAAAAGTGTTTGCCTGAAATGAAATGCTTCATTCAATTTATTTCCATTTCATTTTATTCATGTTCATTTATTGATGAGGAAAATCATTATTTTGCGAATGGAAAGTAACCTGATAATTTCTTGTGACGCATCTGTGTCAGCACATATGACTCTGTAATGTGCCTTAAAAATTCGATAAGTTCATTATGCTATCGCTTATCAGTGGATTATTAAGATGTACGGAAGAAATACCCTCCTGGAAGTGATTTCCGCTTCTGTATAGGTACACAGGTACAGACATCTCCCCTGGGATACACAAGTACAGTGATCTCCTCTGGGATACATAGGTATAGTGATTTCCTACGGGATACACAGGTACAGTGATTTCACCTGGGATAAACAGGTACAGTTATCTCCTCTGCTTATACGGGTAAAGAAATCTCCCCCTGCTTAAACGGGAACAGTGATCGGCTCTGGGATACACAGCAAGAGTGATCTCCCCTTCTTACACAGATACAGTGATAATCCCTGATTTTTGGACCTTATTCCTACAGGATAGACAGATACGTGATCACTCCTGGCATGAACTGGTACAGTTATCTCTCCTGCTTTTCTATGGTGCCAGGATACACCGATACAGTTAACTCCCCTTCTTTGTGGACATCAGCGCAATTATTAGAATTTTCTCTATTGTTTTTGGCTCATGAATGGTTTATCATAGAAGTAAAGCCTCTGGTCACCTTAGATCTCTTCAGTAGCCATTCATATTGTGAGTAAACAAAGCTGACTTATTTCGAGGGATTAACAGTGAACGCAGTGTAATATGATATGTTTTTGCTAAATTTAAAATTTATCATGTTTATTTATTATGACTCCCTTCGAAGAAGAGGAGGTATATTGCTTTGCAAATATCGTCCGTCGGTCCGTCCGTCCACCAGATGGTTTCCGGATGATAACTCAAGAACGCTTACACTTAGGATCATGAAACTGTATAGGTACATTGATCATAACTCGCAGAAGACCCCTATTAATTTTCAGGTCATTAAGTCAAAGGTAAAGGTCACAGTGACTCAAAATAGTAAAATGGTTTCCGGATGATAACTCAAGAATGCTTACTCTTTGGATCATGAAACTTCATAGGTACATTGATCATGACTGGCAGATGACCCCTATTAATTTTCAATATATATATATATATATATATATATATATATATATATATATATATATATATATATATATATATATATATATATATATGTGACGTCGTCAGCAGAAATCTGTACAAACGCGGTCGACGTTATTTTAAGCTACGCGTGATTGAAGCGCGGCGTTATAAAAATGGAAAAAAAGTTATAATTATATTATGAAAAACCTATTGAAACTTGAGATGTATGCATATTTTCGAAGAATGAAATGCCCCCGAGCTCTGATCGACAATGTACACTTATATTTTTAGTTTGGTTGGAAGTAACCTTTGCTTTGTTGAGCGACCTCTACTAAAAATGGCGTGTCGTAATTAGTCTACGCATTGACCGTTTGTTTGCGAGTTCCTTTGGAATAAATTGTCAATCAATCCTGACAATAATTTCTTCAATTGAAGGATCGTAGTTAAAATCAGGTAAGATATTTTAATAAACTTGACAATCATTAATTTTGGAAAACAATGGTCCTATTTAGAGAATATTGAAAATGAAACTGTTAACCCGGAAGTAAAATACTTCGCTACGAAAACTTTGTTGTTGGTTACAAAATGTTATGGCGCACTTATTCAAATTGTAAATATGCCACAAGAAAGTTCAGCAAGCACGATCCCATATGAAATCTCACAGGGCCAGGATGATATTTTTTTATTGAAGATTTGAATTTGGTTGACAGCTTGACATTAATATTTTCAAAACAGACCATCAAGCCTTATAATATGATAATAGTACAGGCCATGTATTAGAACTATTAAAATGAAAATGTACCCTCTTCAGATTCTTATGAAGACATTAACTTTGAGTCAAACTGTTCAGAAACAGAATTATCAGGATTTAGCGCTAAATGAGACAGATGGAGTGTCTGTCCCTATTGAGAAATCCTTGTTTGATTTAAACAATTAAAGGAACAAGAAAAGCAAAACAAATTCCAAATTCTGACATGTGGCTGTTATTCATTTCATAACAAATTGTGCAGCGATGTCATTGACTTTCAACAAGCAATCTCTTTTAGACAATACTGCCATGAACTCACTCGTGATGAATTGGATTTAGTAATAAAAGCCCACTTGATAACGCTCAGACTTTACGAAACTCCTAAAGACACTTAATTATTATGAGTATTATTAATGATGATTATTATTATTGCATTATTTTGTTATATTGCTATGAAGTTAAGTGAAAGATATTTATCTTTTCAATCTTGACAATTGTTTTAAAAACTTAAATATATCTTAGGTTGGACCAAACTACTTCAAGACTGCGAAAAAAATGTGAAGTCTTTGGTGTTTGCTGTGAAGGTACAGGTAGGTGTGATTATTAACTTCTAGAAACATGTCCCATATTGTTTTTAAATATGCAAAAATGTGTTGGTGTGACTGTCATTATTATAGGTGAACTATGAAATACATATTTCTGTATCAAATAACAATTATAGTTAGTTTGCTCTTATTTTTAACCAGGTTTTCCGAAGGAAAGAACTGGTTATTAGATTGGCGAATGCGGGCGGGCTGGCTGGCTGGCGGGCGGGCGGGCGGAACAAGCTTGTCCGGGCCATAACTATGTCGTTCATTGTCAGATTTTAAAATCATTTGGAACATTTGTTCACCATCATTGGACGGTGTGTTGCGCGAAATAATTACGTCGATATCTCCAAGGTCACACTTTGAGTTCAAGGGTCAAAAATGGCCATAAATGAGCTTGTCCTGGCCATAACTATGTCATTCATTGTGAGATTTTAAAATCATTTGGCACATTTGTTCACCATCATGGGACGGTGTGTCGCATGAAAGAATCACGTCAATATCTCCAATGTCAAGGTCGCCACGACTAAAAATAGATTTTTTTTAAAACAAACTTACAAAGGGGGTTAATTTTGTTTGTTCATTTCAAAAGTTCAGTTTGAGTTTGCTCCCTTTATCAGATTTTTTTTCACAATGAAAACCTGGTTTTGTGACAATTTTGTCCCTTGTCATTTCTTGTTCTTTTGCAGGAAAACAGGTGTTTTACTTGGCGAATGAGGGTAAATCACCCGGGAAAGGCGCTTACACTGTTGTTAGCTCTGTGCATTACTAGCTTCATCACTATGGCCTAGGGGAGGAAGAGGCAGTTTTTTACTTTGACAACTGCTGAATAAAATAAGAACAACTGTGTACTCTGGTATGCATTGTGGAGAGTTAGTGTTGGTAAGAACTTTTACTTATGCATACAAAGTTATTGCATGAAAACTTGGTACCATTTTTGCATCTTAAAGGATAAAATTTTGGAAAAAAAATAAAATCACTCCTTATTTACATATAATTATGTTTAAATAGATTTCATATTAATCAATGGAATATTTGATATTAAAAATGTTTGGGAATGGTTTTTGTTTGGTTAACAAATAAGAAGGGCTTAGAATAGACATAATATTTGTGTTTAAGTTTTATTAGTTTTTTACAGATTGTGAAAACGATATGTTAATATTCTTTCCATTTTCAATTAGGGCTGCACACTCCAATGAGATACTCGATGATGGTGACTGCGGCCACATCAAGTTCGATTGGCATTTTGGATTATGGAAGTCAAAAGTGTAGGTATATTCATCAGAAGATAATGATTTACCACCTGATAATGTAAGTATACATATTGAATGAGCACTGGCAAAATTATTACTTCCGGTATTTATAAGAAATGTTTTTAACACATGGACTTTTTCCCATCTTTGTGAAGTAGCCTTTGGCCCCTCATTTTGTGAAAAAATGAGTTGAGAACTGTTCTAAATTGTGAAAAAATAGTTTAGTTAAATAGTTAAATTGTGAACATTTGAGTCACAAGCTTATCAAATGTTTGAAAAAATGCCATTCTCTAAGAAGGAAATACGGCAAGATATTCACATGCAAGGAGGAAGGCTGCCATTTTGCTTTAATGCCATCCCTTAACTATCTAGCCCTTATGCAAATAGAAGCACAGGTTCGATTTCCTAAGTCGTACTAAACCCATGATAGTAAAACAAGTACGACTGACTTTAACTATTCTTACACGTAAAAGAATATCGCTACTCTATTTGGTGTAAAAATATACCCTCCGTGACAAATTACAACCAGTCTTGTTTATTATTACATGTAGTTGTAATTTCTACATAAAAATGCAATATCACAGTATATGAGTCATTACACTTAAACTGGGTTTCCGTCGATTTCGTTCAAATTTAGTAAATCGTGTAATGAGTAACGAAACAGGTGTTACGTCGAGGCAAATTATCCTGTTTTATATTTGTTTACTTGTATCTCAATATCAATTATAAAATGGCGCCTGTTGATGCCTAGCATCGATAACATTCATGTATAGCAGTTAAGGGATGACGATAATCCTATGGATTGGCACAAAAGAAAAGAGAGCACCTGCTTTAAATCGTGTTGTATCGAGATCTTGTATTCTTTCTTGCATTGATGTTGTCTTGTGCTATATATACTAGAAAGCCGGTCGTCGTTTTAGAGACGTATTTTTGGAAATGAGAATGAACAAATATATACAAAATGTACACCAATTACCTTCGCAAACGTGTTATGCAAATATGTTAAATAATATCGCACTATCATTGATTAAACGCTTGTAATATTGTTGATTACAAATCTCTAGCACAATTCGAATACACTAGTACAAACAACTTGCAAGTTGACTTATTTAAATAATAAAATAATGAAATCTATAAAACATGATTAAACAAAGGCACACAATTAAGAAAGGAACGCAACATTCGAACTAGTAGTCGATTAATGACCACCTTTATTCAAGATTTGATATTCGGACGTTGTTTACGCTCTTTTGTTATCGTATGACTTCCAATTAAATTGTCTGCGGATTCTCCGAAATGAAGCCCATACTGTCTTAAAAAGACTGTGGTTAGATGACAAACCGTGTGGATTTCCGTAGACGTGTTAGGTATGTATTGATTCGCAGCAGAAAATTCGCTCACAATCATCCCAGGTTGCGCCTCTGGTGAAAAAATACAACTCTTTTCGAGAATTTCATTCTACTTAACGTTAATTCGCCTCGCTGTGTATCTTCATTAACGTCTTTAACAATGATCTACATTTAACCAATGTAATTGTGGTTTTGTTTGCACAACAGACCGGCTATTTGATGGTAGTTTGCATATTTTTACAAGAAAACATCATAGTGTATGCGTTTTGTAAATCAATATATACTCATTATATGTAATGACACGTTATCACCATTTATATTGCGAAATATAACAATGCGAAAATGATCTCGAAATATCGCATCGTAATCTCAGACCTTCTAATCATCACTCACTAGTAAGGTTCCCACATTCATTTATAAAATTCCATATATTGATCCAATCAAATAATAAGCATATATAATGTGAAACGCAGCAACAGACCAATGAAAAGATGACAGTTTGAGTTTTTCACTTGAACTTTGGAACATATGATGCAGACATGGCCAAATTTTACCTTGCTCTGAAGAATTGAATGAATGTCTAGACATGACTGCAGCAATAATCTCAACTGAACTAATAGTTCAGTTATGCATTTGTGGACACTTAAATGCATGTGATACGCACACTAGAGCCTTTAGATATCAATTTAATGGAGCAAAAATAATAAAGAAAACTGATACAAATATTGATAATTATGTATCATTTTATAAGGCAATCATGCTAAAGAAACATAGCTAGGTTAATGTTGTAAGAATTAACCATGCAAACACAATGTTGCATGCGTGCAATTTAAGTTACTAAATGCAAAGACCATTACCATAGAGTTATCCTAACACAAAAAAAACAACTGTAACATATTATTAGCAAATATGTAAATAATTTTGATTATCACAGTATGAATATATGCTATTATAGCATGCATACCTCCTTTAAAATTATGTTTGACTGACGAAACGCTAAGATCAAGACTATAAAGATAAAATATTAAACTGTGTTCAAAACGACGTCTTGTATCAAAGGTACAGAATGGAAGCGTATATGGTACACCCTGATGATGTGATGATGTCAACATTCTATGACGGCATGATATGGAAAAAGTCTCATGGCGTTAAAAAATAACTCATCGTGTCGACTAAAACTATGATGGCAAGTAATTTTTCACAAGAGCATGACGCCAAAAAATAGGTTGGTTTGTCGACTTAGATCATGTCAACCAATTTTTTTTCAGGAAAAGCCGGAAACATTTACGTCAAGACTTTAACTTAATGTCGTTATGGCGAGTAAAATTAAGAGGGAAAACCCTACAAAATTATGACGACATACCATGTTATTTCACAGTAAGTCGATGTAAACTAATCCGGCATGACCATATTATTGGGGTGTACCATATTCTATGACAGCATGATATGAAAAGGTGTCATGGCGTAAAAAATAATATAACTAATCGTGTCGACTAAAACTATGATGGCAAGTCATTTTCACAAGAGCATGACGCCAAAAATTATGTTGATTTGTCGACTTAGATCATGTCGACCAGATATTTTTCGGGAAAAGCCGGAAACATTTACGTCGAGGCTTTGACTTAATGTCGTTATAGCGAGTAAAATACGGAAGCGTATATGGTGCACCACAATAATATGGTCATGCTGGGTTATTTTATATCGACTTACTGTAAAATAACATGGTATGTCGTCATAGTTTTGTAGGTTTTTCCCTCTTAATTGTACTTGCCATAACGAAATTTAAGTTAAAGTTTAAGTTGAAGCGCGAGTGGAAAATGACAAAACATTAAAATGTCTGCGTATGCATCTTGTTTATGTTTCGCGATTTCAAGTGTATTTAAATGTTTTTGGAACCAGGAAAAAAAGAACATTTGATATTTACGTGCAATCAACGTTCAGGCTTCCCTACAAGAAGCTTTATGAATACCAACCCAGTACAACAATTCGACATCTAGCATGTAATACTCAGTAATTACCTTATTATCATGTATGTAACACCATCTGGACTCCACAAAGATAAGCATCATGTGTAAGCCGATGATATATGGAACCCATGTCCTCAATTTTGATTGAGACGAAGTACTGCAGTCCGCAGAGAGTCCGCTTTTTGACGATGCTGCTTAGCATTGTCTAAGTTATCATATCATGTAAAAATTCTTCACAATGGCAACCTATGTAAAAGAATGAGCAATCTGATTGAGATAGCTTGATTTTTCTAATAGGCATACCTCGCTGATTATCAATGATAAAGGTATAAGAAGCTCAGCTATAAATAGGACAGCATAATCTGGAAAAAGATTTAATAATAGTTTGAAAACGTTAATTTTAAATCAGTTATATTCAATCCATTATATGTTTATAGATCAATGAAACAACTATGCATTTTCTGTATTGTATTTGACATTTGTTGTGATTCAGTAAATAAATTGCGAATTAAAACTTGTATAATTTACTTTCAACGCGATCATGAGTGTAAAGAAAACGAATTATTTCGAACCTGCCATTTGTAAACGCTGTAGCGACTATGGTATATAAACAGCATAATAGCCATATCATATCTGTGATACTCGCTCTTCTGCATGCTTTCTCATTTTGCATATTTTATAAACTTTTCAAACATAAATTACGGAGCCACATCAGTGCACATACTATGTTTGACAATTCATTCGTTTGTTGGATATTGTTTGCTGTTTTAACGCATGTTAGGTCATATCGCGGAGATTTAGTTAACCATGTGTTCATGGGCAAACTCACGTAATCAAGTGCTCTTACGACTATGTGCTCATACCCACTTTCGATCGGGAATTATCACGAAATTATTGCTGTACTTAACGAACATACATGCCTAAGCTTATTGAATTAGAGAAAAAGAACAATCATCAAAAGAGTAAAAGTATATGTTCATGCACATGGGATTGTGAAATCACGTCCTTACACATAGCATCATTAACTTAGGAAAGGAAACAATGAAATATAAAGTTTGGTATGATATACATGTGAAATTAAAGAGCATGGTGTAATTAAAGAGCATGTCAAGTTTTGAATTTACATGCTGAAACGTAATGTTATAACCCACAAACGTTTTACTGTAACAGACAGTTTTTTTAAGATAAGTGGTACAAAAAATACACGTCGAATACCTTTTAAAAGATATTTCTTGTTATATTTGATCGAGAATGTAACCCGCCTCCCAGTTTCGCTGAAAGGCTCATGTTCCCCACGGGTACTACTTCCCCGTACCCCCAATTTTTTTTTCGTAACCTACATTTTTGGCACCAAATTGTTTTCGTACCCAACTTTTTTTTTACCCAAATTTTTGCTCATAACCAAATTTTTTTCGTACCCATTTTTTTTTGTACCCAAATTTTTTTCGTAACCAAATCTTTTTACGTACTTAATTTTTTTGGCATAATTGTTGTACCCAAAATTTTCGTACCCATTTTTTTCCTACCCAAAATTGTCGTAACCACATACACAATTGTGGTGATGTAGATAAACTTAAATAAATGCTTTTATATCAATCCTCTTCAAAAGCATCGTCAATTTGATTAAGAATGCATGTGGCATCAGGCATAGCCTTATGAAGCACCTGCCTTGCAGCACGAAGAGCCACGTCGCATAACCTCTTGGGCAAGCAAACAAAGCGCATTTGTGGCAATTATCAGGAGTATCGCATTCTAGTGGAATATTAGAATTCTTTTGTATTTTATATAAATGTTATTTCAAAGTTGTTTTTCGGCGTAGCTGTTTAACGTCACTTTTGACCTTAGATGACCTTAATTCATGATAGATCCGAAATGAATAAACCCGAATTGTACATTGGCTAATAATACAAAAATCACCGTAAACATTGGTAGTCTGGATCCCAGACTAAAACATTGGATGCATATCATTTGAACTGAAAATGAAATATGACTATTTTGTAAATATCATGTAAATTACAATAAATTAATCAAAGCGCCGAAGGCGCTGAAGGCCTGGGGCTAAATTTAGGGTGCTTGGAAAGAAGTGTAGTGACTAAACTGAAGTAAATGCAAACGGATCCACGCTATTTTGCTGCCAGATACAGTGTACATGTATACTGATGTTATGAAGTTGAAGATTTAATATGTTACTTGTGCTTAATATGTCTATCTGGTTTTAAAAACTTCGACCTTTAAGCTAAGGTCATTCAATGGTCAAGGTCATCATAAAGTAGGTCAGTGGGAAGGTCTTGTCCAAAAGGGAGTTATGGACAAAAATAAAGTAAATCCAATCATGAACCACAAAGTTATGGTGAATGTTAAGTTATTGGGTGCTTTGACTTTTGAGTTCAAAAGCCAAGGTCATCAAGAAATATGTCCGTGGGAAGGTGTTGATCAAAGAAGAGTTGTGTACAAATATCAAGTGAAAACAATTATTCTGTAGTATGGAAGTTATGGCAAAAGTATAATTTTTCGGACAGACAGTTCAGAAACCATATGCCTGCCTTCGGGGCTTTAAAACAATGTATGTATGAAAAAGTTTAAATTAAATATTAGATTTATGGTTGTATTTTACAGACAAACATTTTCAAGAGATGAAGAGGAAGATTCATAAGTAAGGCTAGGTTTCTTTAAGTGTTGAACGGATGTCAAGCTTCTCATTTGAAAGCTTCGATAGTGTTTGAGAAATTGTAAGTCGGTAAACTAATAACTAGTAAAATATGAAGGATAAAGGTATGTGCTTTTAACAGAAGTTGCATGTCATCATATTATATAAGTATGTAGACTGTCAAGTTGAAAGGTTGGACAATGTTTGAGAAAATTAAGTTTTTTGTTGAGAATTTGACAATATTTCTATGTACTAAGTCAAAACAAGGGCAGATAATTCCATAAATATAGGTCACATGGTAACCAGCCTTGTCAGTATGGACTTAACAGGCGAAATTGAGCAAGTATTGTAAGTTTGAAGAGGATATCTTTGATAGTCTTTGCGGAAATTGACATTTACAGACAACTAAACAAACGCGAACATCGACTACCTGGCTATGACAATAGCTCTTGTTTTGTTCTAAAAGTCGAGCTAAAAAGGGAGATATTAATTAAGTTATGTGTGACTGGTAGACTATTTTCAGTCAATATAATGACAATGATGGCATTTTGAAAGGAAAGTGCTAATGATAATGAAATGTTTGAAAATGGTTTTGAGATCAATCTGAAGGCAGGGCAAAGTTACTAATACCATCACAATAAATGAACAAGTACTTCGTGCTGAGATCAATTTAATGAACACAATGTATCAACATTAAAGGTAATTGTAATTATCATCAAAGCTTAATATAACTTGACATAATGAACTATTAACTAATAATCTAGCTCTACACAATGATTTTAAAATGTTTGGAACAAGAATGGTATCGTGCAATTCCGTCCTTTTGTGTGAGTATAAACATATGTACTGTAAATGTACAAGGGCTAAATAACAAAGACAAATGCACTAAAAGTTTCAAATGGTTACACAAAAAAGTAATATATGTCTTTTTTATACAGGAAAGTCACCTAAAACATACCTTAGCAAAAACATTGACAAACAAAGTGGTTGGGACGGAGATATTTATCTTAGCGGACAACATACAAATAAACAAGGCATCGCTTGTCTGAGTAAAAGTCATACAGGAATAACAGTGGATTACTTGAACGAAATAATTATTGGCAGACACGCAAGTATAGATATAAAAATACACGAAAAACAATTAACATTAATGAACGTTTACGGTCCGAACATAGATGAATCCAAATGTTATAATAAATAACCAAGATAAGAACATTATAGTCGGAGAGGATTTTAATAATGTTCTTAACCCATTATTAGAGATAAAAGAAATGGAAATCTTTATACTCACTCCAAAAAAAGGAACATTTTGAATAACATTATTGAAAACTACAATTTGATAGACATAAGGCATACAGTTTATCATAATGAAAGAAAATTCACCTTGCACTCAAACACAAAAACAGCAATATTTTGGAGATAAGATTTTTTTAAATATGCGAGTCTATTTGCAACCTTATCAACACATGCAACTTAAAAACCAGGATTTATGACTGATCACTCGATAGTTGAACTTTAACTGCATGAAATACAACCTGAAAGAGGCCCAAGGTACTTTAAAAGTTAATAATAGCTTCTGAAAAGATACACAATATCAAACACAAATATAACAGGTAATAACCAATACAGTTTAAGATAACAAAGATGCAAATCCAAACACCTTATGGGAAATAATTAAAGGCAGGATACTTAACACAACAATAAGATGCACGTCATTTAAAACAACAGGGCCGTTAGGCCCTAAGGCGCTCACCTGAGAGCAAAAGGAACTAGACTATTCTGGACAAATGCAAACTGATTCATGAAGATTAGACCAAAAAAGTGACTTTCAACATGTTTATTCTTATATTTGACCTAGCGACCTAGTTTTTAAGCTCATATGACCCAGTTTCAATCTTCGCTAAGATTTCATTGGGACAAAATAATGTTTTGACCAAGTTTCATGTAGATTGGCCAATAAATAAGGCTAATATAGCGTCAACAAGTTTTCACTAAAGCCATATAAGGACAACTGCCCCCCCCCATCATTAGAACAAATGTTCTGACTAAGTTTCATGAAGATTGAACAATGAATTTGACTTCTACAGAGTGAACAAGTTTTACTATAGCCATAATAGGAAAACTGCCCCGCCCCCTGGCGGCCATGTTTTTCTTCCAAACGGAACCATTTTTGAACTTGTCAAAGATTTTATTGGGACACATGTTCCGACCAAGTTTCATGATGATTAAACAAAAAATGTAACTTCTAGAGTCTTAACAAGGTTTTACAATAGCCATATTAGGAAAACTGCCACGCCCCCTGACACCCAGGTTTTTCAACAACAAGAAGCATTTTCGAACTCGTCCAAGATATTAATGGGACACATGATCTGACCAAGTTTCATGAAGATTGGACAATAAATGTGACCTCTGAAGTGTTAACAAGGTAAATGTTGACGCTGCACGACAGACAAGGCACAAAAGGCGATCTAAAAAGCTCACCATGAGCACGTTGTGCTCAGGTAAGCTAAAAAAAAGAAACACAAACTTGAAAATGAAGCCATAAAAGTCATTGAAGCACTTGAAAAACAGATGCATAAAAGAAACACAAATTATGCCACCTCCATTGAAGAAGGAAATTCTTACAAAACAAGGGCTGTTTGTAAAACATGCATGCCCCCCTATATGGGCTATAAGTTGTAGTAGCAGCCATTGTGTGAATACGTTTTTTGTCACTGTGAACGGTGGTGGTGGTGTAGTGGTGGTGGTGGTGTAGTGGTGGTGTAGTAGAAGTAGTAGTAGTAGTAGTAGTAGTAGTAGTAGTAGTAGTAGTAGTAGTAGCAGTAGTAGTAGTAGTAGTAGAATAAGTAGTAGTAGTAGTAGTAGTATAAGTAGTAGTAGTAGTAGTAGTAGTAGTAGTAGTAGTAGTAGTAGTAGTAGTAGTAGTAGTAGTAGAAGTAGTAGTAGCAGCAGTAGCAGTAGCAGCAGCATTACAATACCAATACTTAAGATTGATCAAATGGGAAAAGGTAACCTAGCACTGGCAGTAAATATGGGGCTCATTTACAGGTCAGATTTGGAATCTCTGCTGTAAAATGAGATTTTAAATGAATTAAAGGGAGGCAAATGCTGTAATAAAAAGAACATGCATAAACGGTAGTTGTTTCCCTTGTTTGAACCATGCTAAATCCTTAAAATGCCTTTTTCCAGTAACTGTGACCTTCACCTGTGACCTTGACCTTTGACCTAGTGACCTCAAAATCAATAGGGGTCATCTGCGAGTCATGATCAATGTACCTATGAAGTTTCATGATCCTAGCCCCAAGCATTCTTGAGTTATCATCCGGAAACCACCTGGTGGATGGACCGACCGACCGACCGACATGAGCAAAGCAATATACCCCCTCTTCTTCGAAGGGGGGCATAAAAAAATATAATAGAAGGAATTTATCACACACACCTCAATGGCATAATACTTCGAGCCAGGCACATCATGTTGAACACAATGAAAACAATACAAAATACTGTGCAAACATTTTCAAACGTAGAAGCAAACACAAAACTATACACAGACTAGTAGTTAATGGCAAAGACATATCAAATAAAAGTCAAATAATAGAAGAAGCCTATTTTTTGAAACACTATAAACGAAAGAATGACGAAAATAACAACCTCTGTAAAATAATAACACATCATGCTTTAAAGGAAGAGGAATAACAAGTATGTGAAGGATTACAAACTGAATATGAATATTGTGCAAATAATAGAACAAGCCTATTTTTTGAAACCCTATAAACGAAAGAATGTTGAAAATAACACCCTCTGTAAAAAAACACATCATGCTTTAAATGAAGAGGAAAAAGAAGTATGTGATGGATTACTAACTGAATATGAATGTGGACTAGCTCTTAAAGAAATGCAAAATAACAAAAGTTCGGGATCTGATAGCATCACTAACAAGTGTTATAAAACATTTTGGAACGATATTCAAACACATTTAACTAATTCACTAAATTATTCATTCATTTAACAATGGTGGTCTTACCACGCGGAAAGCAAAGTGTTAACAAGGGACAAAATTGTCACAAAACCATGTTTTCATTGTGAAAAAAAATTCTGATAAAGGGAGAAAACTCAAACTGAACTTTTGAAATGAACAAACAAAATTAACCCCCTTTGTAAGTTTGTTTTTTAAAAAAATCTATTTTTAGTCGTGGCGACCTTGACATTGGAGATATTGACGTGATTCTTTCGTGCGACACACCGTCCCATAATGGTGAACAAATGTGCCAAATGATTTTAAAATCTCACAATGAATGACATAGTTATGGCCATGACAAGCTCATTTATGGCCATTTTTGACCTTTGAACTCAAAGTGTGACCTTGACCTCGGAGATATCGACGTAATTATTTCGTGCGACACACCGTCCAATGATGGTGAACAAATTTGCCAAATGATTTTAAAAACTGACAATGAACGACATAGTTATGGCCCGGACAAGCATGTTCCGCCCGCCCGCCAGCCAGCCAGCCAGCCCGCCCGCATTCGCCAATCTAATAACCAGTTTTTTCCTTTGGAAAACCTGGTTAATGATAATGAAATGTTCAAAAAATGGTATCGAGATCAATTTAAATGAAGGCAGGGCATAGTTACCAATACCATTGTAATAAATGAACAAGTACGTAGATCAATTTAATGAACAGAATGTATCAACGACATGGAAGGTTATTGTTTTTAACGTCAAAGCGTAATATAATTTTGCATAATTTAGTATCAATAAATAATCTAGCTCTACAAAATGATTTTAAAATGTTAGAAACAAGAAAAGTGGCATGTATTTCTCCTCCTTTTGTATGAATATTAACATATGTACTCTAAATGTAAAAGGGCTAAATAACAAAGACAAACACACTTAAATTTTCAAATGGTTAGACGAAAAAAAGTCTTTTACAGGAAAATCACATCACACGTACCTGCGCACAAACATTAAAAAGTGCATGGGACGGAGATATTTATCTTAGCGGACAACATACAAATAAACAAGGCATCACTTTACTGATCAAAAGTAATACAGGAATAACAGTGGATAACTTGAAAGAAATAATAATTGTCAGACAAGCAAGTTATGATATAACAAGCAAATTTGTTGAATTGATATCCCCCGCCAATATGCTGCTGGACACAAGTGTTATATTTGACACTCAAAAAAGCATTTTTTCAAGATAAAAAGGGCCATAACTCCATTATTAACAGATAATGTACAATGCCATTTGGCGTGAATTATTATCTTATCAATATATATACTCATTCAAAGTTTCAATGAAATCCGCCAAAGCACTCCCATATAGACACGCAAACAAATGCATTTTTTCAAGATACAAAGGGCCATAACTCCATTATTAACAGATGGTGTACAATGCCATTTGGTGTGCATCATCCTCTTATCCATATATATACTCATACCAAGTTTCAATGAAAACCGCCAAAGCACTTCCAAGATATGGCTCCGGACACAAAAGAACCTGTAGTAAAAAGCATTTTTTCAAGATACAAAGGGCAATAACTCTGTTTTAACAGATAGATGGTATACAATGCCATTTGGCGTGCATCATCCTCTTATGCATATATATACTCATACCAAGTTTCAATGAAATCCGCCGAAGCACTTCCAAGATATGGCTCCGGACACAAAAGTGCCTATAGTAAAAAGCATTTTTTCGAGATACAAAGGGCCATAACTCTGTTTTTAACAGATGGTGTACGATTCCATTTGGTGTGCATCATCCTGTTATGCATATGTATATACACACAGTCGTCGAAATTCGCACTAGTCCGACAGCAAAAAACTAGTTGCTTGTACAATTCATTTAACAAAACAAGTTCGAATTTCATTTTCAATATTTGTAAACGAAGTTTTGAGCCGCTTAAATCAACAGCTGCTTATGTTTTAACACACTGCGCGCACGTGCTGGGCAATCAGCCGATAATTGGATTACTGCGCATAAAGCGCATGGTTTTGTGGTTCCCGGATTATTATTATGTAAAATAAATCTTTTGCGTTTCGTTCTGGACACAGAGAGTAATGGCCGAACAGTTGTCATTGAAGTACGTCGTTGAGGAATGCAAATCTGAGGTAAGTGTGATTTACGCATTTGTCAACTGGCTTTTTGTAGAATAACCTACAATGTAGCACTAAATTGCTTATATATTTTCTGGTGGTTCAGGTTTGCTCTCTCTTTCACATGGATATATGGGATACATTTCTGCTAATTTTTTACCTAAACTTAATGTATATATTTATAATTGTGATTAAATTGAAATCCGTGTGTGAAATTAATTTCTTCTTATTTCAGGATCCGAAAGAGGCTGGCTCAGATGAAGAGGAAGCTGACTTGGATGAGGATGAAATTAATAAGAGTGTTGTATTGTGTTCTAGAGATTGAATAAATAAATGCTTCTTTGGATGTTTTATGTTATGTTTATCTGCATTTTTAACAAAAATGTTTGGGCTAGTAAAATCTGACTCAAGCTACTTCGAATTCGCATATTACTAGCCCCACTTGCTTGTAGATTTACATCTAAATTTCAATGACTGTACACATACCAAGTTTCAATAAAATCCGCCAAAGCACTTCAAGATATGGCTCCGGACACAAAAGTGCCTATAGTAAAAAGCATTTTTTCAAGATACAAAGGGCCATAACTCTATTTTTAACAGATGGTGTACAATGCCATTTGGTGTGCATCATCCTCTTATGCATATATATACTCATACCAAGTTTCAATGAAATCCGCCAAAGCACTTCCAAGATATGGCTCCGGACACAAAAGTGCCGGACAGACAGCTGGACGGACGGACAATGCCAAAACAATATCCCTCCGCCTCTGGCAGGGGATAATTATACACAAAACACAATTAACATTAATAAACGTTTACGGCCTGAATATAGATGAATCCAAATTTTATGAAACATTACATTCCGATAAAATAAATAACAAAGATAAAAACATTTTAGTTGGAGGTGATTTCAATTTTGTGTTTAACGCATAATTAGAGATAAAAATAATGGAAATCTTATACTCACTCCAAAAAATAGGAACATTTTGAATAACATAGTTGAAAACTACAATTTGATGGCATAATACTTCGTGCACGGGCACAGCATGTTGAACACAATGAAAACAATACAAAATACTTTGCAAACAATGAAAAACTTACAAACGAAAACAAAACTATACAGAAACTTGTAGTTGATGGCAAAGACATTGTTTTATAATAATAAGCTAAAAATGGGGGTCACCAGTGAAAACGAAAAGTTCCGGCTTTACAATCAAGGCTACCCCCCTTTTCCAGAAACGCCATACTGAATTTGAGATTTTTATATGTGAGCATTAAGATAAGCTAAATGTTCAAAAATTATTATAAAAAGATAAAACAAGGGCTGTTTGTAAAACATGCATGCCCCCCATATGGGCTGTCCGTTGTAGTGGCAGCCATTGTGTGAATACGATTTTTGTCACTGTGACCTTGACCTTTGACCTAGTGATCTGAAAATCAATAGGGGTCATCTGCGGGTCACGATCAATGTACCTATGAAGTGTCATGATCCTAGGCAAAAGCGTTCTTGAGTAATCATCCGAAAATCATTTTACTATTTCGGGTCACCATGACCTTGACCTTTGACCTTGTGACCTCAAAAGGGGTTATCTGCAAGTCATGATCAATCTACCTATGAAGTTTCATGATCCTAGGCGTATGCGTTCTTGAGTTATCATCCGAAAACCATTTTACTATTTCGGGTCACCGTGACCTTGACCTTTGACCTAGTGACCTCAAAATCAATAGGGGTCATCTGCGAGTCATGATCAATCTACCCATGAAGTTTCATGATCCTAGGCGTATGCGTTCTTGAGTTATCATCCGGAAACCATTTTACTATTTCGGGTCACCGTGACCTTGACCTAGTGACCTCAAAATCAATAGGGGTCATCTGCAAGTCATGATCAATCTACCCATGAAGTTTCATGATCCTAGGTGTATGCGTTCTTGAGTTATCATTCAAAAACCATTTAACTATTTCTGGTCACCGTGACCAATGACCTAGTGACCTCAAAATCAATAGGGGTCATATGCGAGTCATGATCAATGTACCTATGAAGTTTCATGATCCTAGACCCAAGCGTTCTTGAGTTATCGTCTGACAACCACCTGGTGGACGGACCGACCGACAGACTGACCGACATGAGCAAAGCAATATACCCCCTCTTCTTCGAAGGGGTGCATAAAAAAGAGGAAAAGCCTATAATAAACCCATAAACATATAAACATACATACATCTCATATATCATGTGTGAGCCGAAACCTACTCAGTGCAGTAAGATTTGCTAACCTTGTTTGAAATTGTATGTGAAATGCGTTCTTCTATGAATAAGACTTGAAAATGTTACAGGGAAATAAGAACATTAATAATTAAGTAACAAGGCACATATAATCATTCAATCAAACACGTTTAAAGGAAAATAGATTTATCAATGTATCAATGACTAGTGATACTAGTGATATTAAACATTAAACTTATTATGACAAACAAAACAAATACACGATTGTCATGGTAGTTCTTTGAAGAACTTTGACAGGTTGGAATAAGTGTCTCCAAAAGACGCTTGGCATTGGTGACCCTGGGCTGACCGTCAAAGTTATTTATTATAAAAATGTTCTTGAGACAATCGCGTTCAAAGATCATTTTAAGATGCATATGGTCGAGTCCAGAGCCAGCTATAATATTTATGTTGTGGCAGCATTAAACACATGACTGTAAACAAGAACACTCAGTGACTGCAAGTTCCTAGCTTTTTTACGGGTTGAATTTGAGTCCATAATCTGTCTGGTTTCATTTTCCTCCTGCACAGGTAATCAGCATACAATGTATCACTGAAATGTTGAAGTTGATATTTGACTTGTACATGTAGTTATATTCAGACAGGTTCATAAGATCATCAATTACCGTAATAACTCTATGTTTCGGACACTTAAAAATAATTATTTGTATTCGTGTCCGAAAACTTAGATACGAAAATTATTCTCAAAATACAGGTATCCGAAAACTTAGAGTCAAAAATTGAAGTGTCCGAAAATAGCGTCCATTGTATCAACGACTACCGGTGATAGCACGCGCTTGTAAAATATCATTTAGAATAAATTACAGTTATGTTTGCATTATCTTTTAAATAATTTTAAATGCTTAAATTATTTGACAGAAAGTTACTACTAGGTTGTACTTTGGCCAACGAGTTCACAGAAGAGCATGTGATGTACCGATACTCGCTATTATGAACCTGTAATTAACGCAATAAAAAAGCAAACTATGAATTCTTTGTTTGTTCGTTTCCGAAAGTTGTTGTCTTACACCTTCCATTAATCGTAAAACTTGCAATAGGGTGCATCACACTTTGAAGCTTTTATTATTTGTTACAGCTATTTTACTGAGAATCGGTAATACCATTGCGCTAGATAATTGAACTTGTTAATTGGCACTACCCCTGATAATTGTCATAACGCTTATGCTATCGGGCGAAACCAATGTTTAATACCGGTTTACAGGGTTATTTACCCAATAATGCAAATGTAATGGTCCGTTGCCCTCAGGCATGCACCTGCCACGTTTTATGATGTTAATCCGGTTGTAAAACCCCATAATCGAAGTGTCATTATATATCAAAAACAGGACCAACATTTGGTAAAACAGCGCTGTAATATATACTGTCCGAAAACTTAGAGATATTAATTATTGACAAAAACTCGAGTGTCCGAAAATTAAGAGTCACGAAAAATAATTATTTTTGCTAAAAAAAGGGGTGTCCGAAAACTTAGAGCAGAGCTCCAGATAAGGGTCGTATTTTCGTAATTACGAATTATTTTCAAGTCCGTTACGTATTTATTTTAAAATCTTGTCATACCATTAAGAATTTCAAAATCCAGTTACGAATATTATTTTTACATCGGATCGTATCGATTTTTATTGAGTTCTTTTTGCGTATTAAAGATCTTTGCGGTGCTTATATAGAATAGATATCAGGTTTGTATAACAAAGCGCATTTTTTCCAATAAAAGCGGCGTATACAGTCTATCTGGCAAAAAAAATGGCGGCGCCCAGAGAACGTCCTAAAAAAATGCAAAGCGTCCAAAAACACGCTTTTAACATATTGTACGCAAAGTAAGCCGAAGTTAAATGTTAAGAAAGACATTATAGAAAAGATCTTATACGATGTTGTTTGTTCAGTTGCCGACACAGTCAGAAAAGCTAAACAAAAACGCAACACGACGGGTCCAAACTTAAACACAAAAAAAACATTGAACGAGTGGAAGGGACAAGTCCCGTGGCTAATCGTTGAAAAGATTGAAGGGGAGATCCGTTCTAATTGTGAAATATGTAAAAATTCATCTAAGGCATACAATCTAAGCACAGTTTGGGCATATGAAGGTATTTGAAAAATAACATTGTATAATACTGAAAAGACACTGTTGAACTCGCATAAATAAAGTTGCTAGTATGTTTATTTTGATTTTTTTCTGCATGAAAATAACCATTATTATTTATTTTTAGGTCTTTTAGAAAAAAAAAGAATTATTTTCCAAAACTTAGTAGTAACGTTAAGAATAAAATTTCAGAGTTAAGAATTCTTTTTGAAAATCTGGTAGTAATTTAAAAATTTCACAAAACCTTATCTGGAGCTCTGCTTAGTGTGTCCGAAAACATAAAGTAATTACGGTAGTTTTAGTCAACAAAATTATGCACAATTGCAAATTGTGTATGAATAATTTTAACTATTTGTATTTATTAAAATAGAAATATTTGGTCTTTTCTTATTAATTTGGCTTCAATAAGCCTTCTCAAAGTTGTTTCTATAAATTGACAACATTTTCTTCAAGTTCTTTAACAAAATAATTATATACAGATGTCAAATACACAAGCACTTGTATAGGAGTAAGAACTGATATTAGTGTTTCATGAGAAGTGTGAAATGATCCATTATGATATGCGTCATCGTTTTTATTTATTCAGACATTCACGACATAGCATGTCATTACTCAGTATTTTATATGATAAACCCCTTTTAACTGGATTAATAAGTAAGTGTAAACACCACATATCCAGTAGGGATAATACATGTATTTGGCATTAACAATTGGATGAAGAATGTATATATATAGATGATCACACAAAAAGTATATCATTTTCAGAATAGTAATTTTTGTATTTTGGACATAATATACTTTTTTGTTGTTTGTTTGAGGAAAACATCAATACTCGGTCATAAAATTCAAATATGCTGTCCTTGATTTCCATGCATTTACAACACAACTTTTTCGGCTAGATTGAACTTTACCGGTACGCAGTTGTTTACCACTATCAACAAAGCGGGGGTTTGGGGGCGGTAGCCCCCGATACTAAGAAAATATATAGGATAAATAGGATTATAAGGTGTTGCGTTAGTTGTTATATGTTAGGTGTTAAGGGTTAGGGTGCGCTGTTTGATGTTAAGTGTTGCGTACCGGTAAAGTTCAATCATCCCACTTTTTCCTTACATGGCACGTTTTCTTTTTCAAAATGAAAGCAAATATGAGCCCGATTATGTGGTAAAAATCACTGACAGGGTGCACTTTTCCTACAAAATTTACTTTACTCCAATTATGAATAATGAAACTGTTATACTTGAAAAAAAATCTATGTACCTTCCTGTTCCGAGCTTTGTGTTGATAGCAAAACAAGGCTTTCTTGAAAAGTTGAAGACTCTTCTTTACGTGATGGGTTTTGCCGTACGATAACCCGTTCACATGGCTACAGTCATCACACAAGCATAAATCCACTTTATCCCCTTTTACTTCTCACCAACAATATAAAATGTTGTAAGTGACACGGGTTCTAAACGTTATTCTTCACAGTGGTCAAAATTTTCAACCGTTTCACATTGTATTTCCAGGAATCGTTTTTTTTCATAAATATCAACACTGCCATGCATTAGTTGACGTTTATCATTAACTCCAGTCACATTAATATGAACAATAATAACACTTTTTTTAATCGTTCTCTTTCAATATAGCAAATTGCTTTTTCTTTAAACGACCAATCTGGTAGAATGTCGGCCATATTTGTTGTCTTTGTATTTAGCGGATCCTACATTTAGTATTTCTAGAATATTCGTAGTTTTCTGCACATTCCCGGATAACGTTCGGATTGACGGATATGTACGAAGGAAGGAGCACGAAGTTCATTAGAGATCTAATACCTTTAAAAAATGTATCAGTACAAATTCTTCTTACTGTCTCCGTAGACACTCGTATATTTTCGGCCTAGACCGTCAAGTGAGGAACTTATTCTCGCATGAATATGCACACAATAATAAAAACTATGCCGTACCCAATGCTTAGGAATTTTACTTCAATAATATTTTTTACGCGTTTTATGACACTGTCATGTTATATAGTGATGTTCTGTATTCACAATGCGGGTTATTGAGAACTTCTTTGCAGGGACCTATTTGTTTGTATAGGTCCCTCTTCTTTGATAGCGCACGAATGACCGCCAAGTGGTAAATCGGACTTTTCCAAATTCATTCATTCGTGGTTGTTTTGGCAGCCAGCCAAGTCAGCTCATCTAAAAAAAACGTGTTGAATTCTATGGCCTAGGGGCTTCGCCCCAGGCCAAAAACTGTCATGATACAAAACATCCTCTAAATATTACATCGAAACTTTTCTCCTTAGTTTACGAAGCAGTATAGCATTAATCACATGTCTGTACAATTAAAATAATCTATTGTTTACATGCCGTAGCGGCCACACTGAACACTACAAAAACAGGCTAGATTGCACTTTACCGGTACGCAGTTGTTTACCACTATCGACAAAGCAGGTTTGGGGCGGTAGCTCGCGATACTAAGGAAATACATAGGTGTTGGAAATATATCTGTTTTGATTTATTATAATCCATGTTTGCGTTTATTAGTGTAAATATGTTTCTTTGTACTTTGTTTTGTTTGTTTTTTTTTATATAAAGTTCTGTTTTTCTGCAAAAAAATCATATCACTATGATGCATGCAATATTGAGTTTTTTATGTTTACATTCTACAAACATCTGTACACATTATAACACATTATCTTATATTTCATTCCAACATTATGTTCATAGTTTTTCAGTGGCGAATATGTTTTCTTTTCCTATTGAAACTAATGTATTACTCGTTCAATTATGAAATCCTAGTCATTACAATACTCATTGACAATAAAACATACAGTTTCACCTCTTCTTGTTCTTCATTTTTATTTGTTAATACATTAAAATATATTATCTTATTATCACTCACAACCTTCATTAAAATAATTGTCGCTTCATTCCATCTCCTTTCACTGGTCGCAAACATTACAACATCAACGCCGTATATCTTTTTATGCCCCCAGGGCCCTCACACTACTTTGGGGGGAGGGGTCCGCAGCCCTTAGGAGGGGGAATTTTCGCGGCGTTTCCCTTTTTTGGGGATTTTTTTTACTTACTCTCTCATTATTTCATTTGTACATGTTTGCACTATATTTATTGCATTTTTCATAATTTAGTTTGTTTGAAAAGATTAAATTGAAATAGAATTGAGATATAATAATCTTGAGACACATCTTTCTATAAAAAAAAAATAATAATTTTTTTTAGGGGGAATTTTTCCCCCCGAAAGGGGAAAAAAGTATACTTTTCAGGTGGGGGACTGCCGCCGAAATTCGGTGGCAGATTTGATAGATTGAGGGCACTGGCCCGCCTTCGAAGAAAAGGGGGTATATTGCTTTGCACATGTCGGTCGGTCTGTCGGTCGGTCCGTCCACCAGGTGGTTTCCGGATGATAACTCAAGACCTTAGACTTAGGATCATGAAACTTCATAGGTACATTGATCATGACTCGCAGATGACCTCTATTGATTTTGAGGTCACTAGGTCAAAGGTCAAGGTCACTGTGACCCGAAATAGTAAAATGGTTTCCGGATGATAATTCAAGAACGCTTATGCCTAGGATCATGAAACTTGATAGGTAGATTGATCATGACTTGCAGATGACCCCTATTGATTTTCAGGTCACTAGGTCAAAGGTCAAGGTCACAGTGACCCCAAATAGTAAAATGGTTTCCGGATGATAACTCAAGAACGCTTATGCCTAGGATCATGAAACTTGATAGGTAGACTGACCATGACTCGCAGATGACCCCTATTGATTTTGAGGTCACTAGGTCAAAGGTCAAGGTCACTGTGACCCGAAATATTAAAATGGTTTCCGGATGATAACTCAAGAACGCTTATGCCTAGGATCATGAAACTTGATAGGTAGATTGATCATGACTCGCAGATGACCCCTATTGATTTTCAGGTCACAAGATCAAAGGTCAAGGTCACAGTGACCCGAAATAGTTAAATGGTTTCCGGATGATAACTCAAGAACGCTTATGCCTAGGATCATGAAACTTGATAGGTAGTTTGATCATGACTGGCAGATGACCCCTATTGATTTTCTGGTCACTAGGTCAAAGGTCAAGGTCACGGTGACCCGAAATAGTAAAATGGTTTTCGGATGATAACTCAAGAACGCTTATGCCTAGGATCATGAAACTTCGTAGGTACATTAATCATGACTGGCAGATGACCCCTATTGATTTTCAGGTCAAAGGTCAAGGTCACAGTGACAAAAAACAAATTTACAAAATGGCTGTCACTACAACTGAGAGCCCATATGGGGGGCATGCATGTTTTACAAACAGCCCTTGTATAAGATGTTTCTTGTTAATGGTTAAATTCTTGATTGAAAAAAACATTTGCCAGAGAAAAGTGTTCTTATCTTGCTTTAAACACTAAAACAGTTCTTTTACTTATCAGATATTAGATAAATACAACATTTGGACTTATTAGCTCATCTATTCAAAAAAAAAAGTTATGAGCTATTGTCATCACCTTGGCGTCGGCGTCCGGTTAAGTTTTGCGTTTAGGTCCACTTTTCTCAGAAAGTATCAATGCTATTGCATTCAAACTTGGTACACTTACTAACTATCATGAGGGGACTGGGCAGGCAAAGTTAGATAAATCTGGCATGCATTTTGACAGTATTACGTGCCCTTTTTATACTTAGAAAATTGAAAATTTTGGTTAAGTTTTGTGTTTAGGTCCATTTTATTCCTTAAGTATCAAAGCTATTGCTTTCATATTTGCAACACTTACTAACTATCATAAGGGGACTGTGCAGGCAAAGTTATGTAACTCTGACTGGCATTTTGACAGAATTATGTGCCCTTTTTATACTTAGAAAATTGAAAATTTGGTTAAGTTTTGTGTTTAGGTCCACTTTATTCCTACAGTATCAAAGCTATTGCTTTCATACTTGCAACACTTATAAACTATCATAAGGGGACTGTGCAGGCAAAATTATGTAACTCTGACTGGCATTTGGACGGAATTATGGGCCCTTTTTACTTAGATAATTGAAAATTTGGTTAAGTTTTGTGTTTTGGTCCACTTTACCCCTAAAGTATCATAGATATTGCTTTCACACTTGGAACACTCGCAAACTATCTTAAGGGTACAGTAAAAGGACAAGTTGCATTACTCTGGTTGTCATTTTTAAGGAATTATGGCCCTTTTTTGACTTGGTCACTTTGAATATATGGTAAAATTTTGTGTTTCGATCAACTTTACTTTTAAAGTATCAAAGCTATTGCTTTCAAACTTCAGTACTTTCATGCTATCATGAGGTTACTGTACCTGGCAAGTTGAATTTTACCTTGACCTTTGAATGACCTTGACTCTCAAGGTAAAATTATTAAATTTTGCTTAAATTGCCATAACTTCTTTATTTATGAATAGATTTGATTGATACTTTGACAAAACTACTCTTACCTGACATACCACAATAGACTCCACCCAAACCATCCCCCGTGCGTGCCCTGCCCCTCTCCCCCCCCCCCGAATCCCCCCCTAATTTTTTTTTTAAGATCATCTCACAAATGACCACCACACCCCCACCCCACCCCCAATTTTTTTTTTGGAAACGGTTAAAAAACACAAATATTTATTTTTATTATTTTATTTTTGAAATACCGTCTAACCATCGCACCCAAGAATCCCCCCCCCGCCTCCCACCCCCCGCCGAAAAAAAAAATTTTGATTGCATTTTTTTTTCGCATTTTTTCGCATTTTTGGAAGATAATATAATAAATGTCCACACCCCCACACTAAACACCCCTCTTCACTCCTCCCCTCCCTCCTTTGTGATTGAAATTGAGAGTCCCTTCACCTTTAAAAAAAATAGATGAGCGTTCCTAACGCACTGAACTGATGCTACGGTCTTGGCGATTATGCTTTTGTTTAGAAACCGGCCATTGAATTTCCTTTGCCATATTATTATATTTTTTATGGACTATATTGTAGTATTTTGTTCACGAAACATATCAATAAAGCTTATCATAAATGAATCTTAAAAAACTAACGATTTCAGCTCTTTTTTATAACACAGAAAGGGTGTTAAATTTATGATGAAACATGTATATAGCGGACCCTCTCGATATTATTCGGCTTTGCGTGCATACTTGAAATAAAATGGGTTTCAAAACATTCATCGTTTGCTGTTTATTATCAACGAGGTAATTATGTATAATTATATGAAATGTTTTTTACCTTAAATTATCAATTTATTAAAGATTCTTGAAAATCACGGTCGATGTTACGCGGGTCATTTCGTATTTTGACATCAGGCCATCATGTCCAACTATTCAAAATCAGATTTTTTTCACAGGGACGATGACGGCTTAGTTTTAGACAGGCAGACAGATAGTTTATTCAGACTTATACAGCAGTACATCGTCTTCAACTCAAATATATAAATTATTTTTAGACGAATTGTTAGGTGATTACACATATAGCAGTGATGATTCTGAGAATGTTTTCATGTTTCTTATCCGTGTAATCTAGAGTCCGTGGTTTGAGCATTTTTATCGCGGTGTTCAATAAAAGATATCTCAATAATCTTGTTTATTGATAGATCTGTAGTTTTATTGCCCCTGTGTTCAGCACAAACCAATTATCTCGTTATGATCAGATACTGTGCCGACCAATACTAAATAACACTCTGGTGTCATACGCCACAGCAGGGACCTATACTTGTATATTGGTCCCTAACCACAGGTGGCAATGTCTGGTCAGTTTACACTTTTTAGGATACCTCCATGTCTTCTGGTGGTATTAGTGGTCATTTCTGTGTGTGTGAATGTCAGAGTTTATTTACAGGTCTCGCTGCGTCTTCACGACTGCCTTATGTGCGGACCTGCCCCTGTGACCTTTCATGAGAAAAAGATTAATTTTGAGCCAAAGTAGGTCAAATTTTTACCCCGGCTGCCCGGGTATTCGCCAAAGATATAATTTGGATCCAAATACACCAGTGCACGGTGGCCAATGAGACCTTAATGTGCACTGGTAGTAGACAATTTCAAGACAAATTCTTGTCTGGACGCAGCTCCGCCAACGGAGTGCAGCAAGCAGCTCTGCCTTTATGGCCACTCTCGATGTCACCAGCCGTCGTCTTTATCCCCGAGACGGTTTCCCCAGTGCGTTGAGCGCACTGAGTATCGCCGCCCCGGGGTCCCTCTATAAGGCCATCCCCTCGATGTTCTTGGACTGCAGTATCAGGCCGAAAATGAAGAGCCTAGTCCCAGGTCCGCCCCGTATGTCCTCCACACTGGTGATCTCGCTGTCCCGTTGTTCCCGTCCCTCTACAGACGGGACCTTTGGCAGGTCCGGGTAGCGAACTCTCGACGATAAACAGCGGTTGACATGACCGCTGCATCTTGGAGAAGACAGCAATCCCAGCAGTGTGGAAGACGTCCGGCTCGAGGGTGGCGGACTCAGCTGGATTAGCAGAGTCACCCGCAGAAGTTCCCCTCTATAAGGAAATATGTACAGGTGAGAAGATCTTCTGCGGGCGACTCTCGCCTCGGTCGCGACGCGCACGCTCCAGCTGCTGACGTAGTGGTCATTTCTTGGAGTAATGTAACGCCAAATACTCAATTTTGCGTATATAAGATATGTAGCGTAAAGGAAATTCAATGGCCGTTATCTAAACAAAAGCATAATCGCCAAGACCTTAGCATCAGTTCAGTTCGTTAGGACCGCGCGCTACTTTCTTCCGCCTTCATTCCTTACTTGCTTTCATTTTTAAACCATTTTTTTTCTATCATATACAGAATTCTATTCTCCTAAGCAAGATGTTATTTTTAAAACTGAACTCCAAATATAAACGCTACAAATCGGTATAAAGTACGAATATGTCAACCGTAAATCTAGATTCTAAAACTCCAAAACGGTATGATATTTGCTAAAGTTAAAGTTATAACTCGCCGGGCTGCCGAAATAAGACAAAAAAACTTCATATATATTTATATATCCGAAAACTACGTTACGTAAGCTTTCTAATGATATATTATTTGTAAAAATCGGCCTAGAAATGAAACTATAATTTAACAAAATACGTGAGAGGGTACATCAAATGTATTACCTCGGCGCTTCGATAAAAGATCGATAGTTACGACACGGTCACGTGACTTAGACACAACAAGATATTTGGCGTAACGGTCCCGTTTCTTATCCGTGTAATCTAGAGTCCGTGATCCAATGCATCGAAAATCGGTTCGAAATGCGTCGATTCGATTACAATACCAGACCTACCAAATTCGATTTGATTCTTTAACATAATAGACATATATGTACATAGATACGTAAAGCCAGAGACGTAGATGTTATCTGCGTCTCTGGTAAAGCTCGCTGTATTCTGACTATTTGATAAGTGAAGGTGTAGTTTTTATCTTTACCTGTAAGTACGACGCGCGCGATTGGCTTCTTAATACTTTAGTCATCCAATCAATAAGCGCGTTACGGTCTACTTTCGGAAAAAGCGTCAAAATGGCTGAACAAGTTGTGGCTGACAAATTGAAACTATCAGATGCGCCTAAGAAGCTAAAATCAAAAGTGTGGTAGTATTTTGGGTTTCGGGATGGTAGACCTCCCCATAAAGCAAAGTGTAAACTGTGCTTCACGGATGCAAACATAACGTTGATTTAGCATGACTAAGAGGTAGCACAAGTGCAACTACTCAAGTTGCCAGCCAGAAAAGTAGTTCTGTTTCTGTTGGGAATTTGTTAAGTTTATTAGAGAATGTGCTTTGTCCTACAGGTAACAGGTGATGCTGTCACGGCTAAAACGTAGACATGCTTGTAGCGGTTTTGGATATAAGTATAATAGTTTATAGTACTATCACTCCACTGATTCCAGATGTTCTTATGATTATTTATTTAATTTTATATTATTGTGTTTTCAACACAATCATCTAGTCAGAAGTTTTTTATATTAAAATTGAGTCCTAATTTGCTATTCTTTTTTATGTGTTTTATTGAAATATTGACATAGTTTGAAAGACAATTGGCAGTTTCTTGCATAATATTTCTTACAAATGTTAATTTAACACACTTTTTTAAACACTGTTGAACCAACTCAACTATATGAAACAAACACACAATTTGACAAATGCCCAAGATATCTAGGTATGCGACACTTTTGAACAGAAATGTTTATTTTGAGGCAGAAGAGTGAATATGTGATAAAACTAGGTTTGATGATGAATCGAATCGAAAAAATCGGTATCGGAGTGTCTGAATTCGAAATTGAATGGAATCGAGCTGTTGGTGAATCGTTGCAGCTCTAATAATTATGTTTTTAAGCTAAATTGCAATGTTATCATTTTTATTTATTCATAAAGAAATGTGGCTTTTATCGGTCTATGTATGTGACTATGTATATCTATAGAGAATATTAGAAGTTAAAATGAACGAAATCTGGGCTGGCAGACTCAGTTGTTAAAGCGCAGATCACGGGTTCCGTCATCTGCCTGACCACATAACTTGTGTGTTTATTTGCCATGAAATCCTTCTTACGGTCATTCTCTCTCTTCCTTTTATTTAAGGTTCATGTAGAGGCTTCATTTTGAAAAATATGGGACCCCAAGCATTGAACTCAAATTTGACTAAAGGAAGAGTGCCACATTGAAAATGTATACATATATGCTTTAAAGGATGTTTTTCCTTCAAACTGCTACCAATTTTGTACATCAACGTATCATACCATCCACAAAATCAATCAAAATACAAAGCGATTTTAACACTAAAATATACATTATTTTCAAAAATCTGAATCATGTTTATTTCACGTATTTCGGCGGAAAATTATATAACTAGTGAATAATATCGACATTGACGAGGGCAAGTTACGCTTAAATAGTAAAAAAAAGTTTACATATCTAGAAATATCAAAACTCGAACACATGTCATTTCATCACCATGGGGGCAGCCATTTGTAAATTCATAACATAGAAAGAAACATGCTAAAAACTAACTCATCGCCTAATTGACATTCCAAACGGTTGACGATGACAAATGCATTGGATTGTAATCTTTCCGTTGATGTTTGCAAACTGCACGATCAGACCTCATAAACACTCAAAAGAATAACTATGTAAGAAGCATTTCACCAATGTTTACAATTGTTGTCGAATCACCATACTTATATTATTGCGCATAAAATAGTACGCTTACAGACTGACAGAAAGATCGATACGTAACTCCGTTAAATTCATCACGGTATACTATTCTATTGATAATATATAATAACACATCGCTTTAACAATCTAAAAGGAGAAATAATTGTTTTAAACAAAGTTTTTAATAACGAAAGTGAAAACAACGGAAGTTTGATGGATATTCTGTGAGATGCACTTCGGCTCCAGAAAAAACAATACAAATAAACTAAAAAAGACGTGTGGGGGACAATTTTCAGCTGGAAAATATTTGAAATAGGGTAAGTGATGATATCTCTACGTGGTCATTTCTGTTATTGAGTGCGATCTCTTGCTGATTAATGTTAATAGTTGTTTTACTAGTTGCGAACCAACTGTCAAAATATGTTTGTGTTTTCTCAGGTATGTGTATACACATACCCGGTTTTCTCACTACTGCACGTGGTTTCGACCGATTCGTTTTGCACGTTTTTCTACGGAGCACAGCGATGGCCACGCTTTCAAAATGGGTAGAAGTAATCGAAATATAAAATCAATCGGTTTGCCAATTTCTTTATAATTCTTTACAATTTTATATGTCGTCTGCAATCTATTTCAATTTTAAATGGTTTAAATTTGCAATTTGGTTGAGAGGTAAATAACAAAATTGTTAAGCCTTTTAAAAAGAATTGTGACTCTTACTATCCACCATACCTGGATTTTTAAAAAGTAGTTACGTTTTAGTTATTTTAAGAACTTTGTTTAGGAAATTTATCCAAAATAGGCAGTTGAATAAAAACTCATTTGTTGTTTTATGACAATAATTTTCTGTGAAATGTTGCTAACTTGACCTTGTATATGTATATAGCTTTGTATTTATTCAACTTAACGTAGTGCATATCCTTCCTAACTTTAGATTGAGATTTTGTAAATTAGTGTAAAAATGTATTGGTTTTAAACCAAAATATGAATAAAGCACACAAATATTGAATGTCAAAAATGTGTTTATGTTATTCTATCCGTCTTTAGCTTTAACATGATATATAGTTTGACCATATTGTACCACATTGAATGAAGAAAAACCAAAGCGATTTTTTAATTAATTTTATCCCCCCCATGAACCTTAAGGAGGGCAGTTTTTAGTGACTGTTATAAGTGTGTGCACTTAGCACTAGTTAACCCTGTCCCTTAAGAAGCAAAGTGAAAATGGCTTTTGCAACCAGCATAAAACCAAAACAGGCTGAGAGTAACTGGCAGTCTGTTTTGTTGAAAACACCCAAATTCCAACAAAACAAACAAAAAACATTTTTAAAAAGTGACAAATAAAGAAAGTGACAATACAATGCTTTGACATTGTCGTTACTTTTAATGTTTGATTGAGTTTTGTTTGTGACTTTACTGTGTTCATATGGAACTTCATAGCAATTTGGATTTAACAGGCCATTCTAAATATAATTATTTCTAATTTTAGTGATCTTTTTCTTATTATGTGTATTACCAAATTTTTACCAATGTAAAAGTGCTCTCCAATGACATTTCGGCATTATTTGAGTATTCATGACACAACTTCAATAACAGGCTACATTCCACGAATGACATTCCGTTTCGGTGGCACCTACAAGACAGACTGTGACCTCAGTATAGATGATTTCATGACAAACAGGACCACTCACTACCTCCGTCAGGGTGCGTTGAGACGCTCCGTTACCATGGTTCCACGTCTGACGGCCACGTCACATGACCCACAGGTTCGAGACCAGCTGGACAGATACCGGGACACACACCCTACCAGGCCTATGCTCATGGGTAAGACTGAAAGCCGATTTATTTTTAAAAAGAAAAGATTTGACACTCGCCCTATCTGCCTATTTGCTCATGGGTAAGACTGCAATGGAATTTTATCCACAAACACACAATTTGAGATGTGCCCACAAAGGCTAATCAGAGACAACACAATCTGCCTAAACTGGATTTTTTTTAGAAAAGACTTCCTTTGAACAAAAAATTACATAAAAGCAGAAAGTGCTATTCCCAATCTTCCTGTGCAGTGTCCTGATGACACTTAACGCACATAAATTAAACCCAGTTTTCTCGTAACGAGGCTCATATTTGTTTACAGAGGATCGCAGACCTCTCACCGAGCCACCGTTGCCGGGTTACAACGGCTTCATTCCACGTGTGAAGCCCACAGAGTTGGGACTCGGGCATCGGTACCATGTGGCATGTGACAATGAATTCAACGCGTTCGTTCAGGAAACTGCTCGTCACTCTTTGAACACAACGGGGGTCTTGCCAAAGGCATTAGAACGGTTCGTGTAGTAATAGCCACATTGAGACAAGATGTATAGGAATCTTTTTGTCCGACACTTCTTTCTTTCCTTCTTTTCGGAAACCTGTCCGGACTGGAACTTACTACCCATTTAGGATTTAGAAATACCATGGCAATAATAATCACCTGGTTGAGATGTGTTTTCATTGCAAATACCATGTGATTTCCTTTGAGTTACAATACATTTTTCGAGGTAAAAGGTTAAGTACAGCACTTTTGTAAGGTCGCCTTGGTGTAATGGATATAGTGTACGCCTATTTACACGGTCAAACTTAAAACTTTTTTAAAGAGTTATATGCCTTTTTGGATTCTTTTATCATTCAAAATGTGTGCAATGTGTCATAAACTTGTCTATCAGTTTTCTTTGTTTCAGCAACTTGTTTATACTATGTAGAAGATCAAGCTATTATGTGTATGTCACACTATTACTCGCAGAGTTATTTGCCCTTTGACAAAGTCATTGCAATGCAAAGTAAGGAAGAAAATGACACAATTTTCAGATTAATTTCATCAAGTTTTGCACCTGCTTTAAATGGGAATAATTGGGGATGGGGGGTGGGGGGTATTTGTCATCTTTCATGATTGTTCTAGAACAGTATCCAGATTAAGTTTGCAAATCCAGATTATTTGCAAACTTATTTTTTTTATTTATTGAACAATTGTTATGAAATTTTGCATATTTGTAGGGGGCATTGAGTACATACATATAATTGAAAAAAAAGAGTTAAAATGTTTTTGGAAAGTAGAGTTATTTGATGATAAAGTTGCCATCCCCCGTTGGATCCCAACGGGGTTTTGGCTCCCCCGTTAAGAATTGCAATTCTCCAACGGGTGTTTTTTCCAGACGGGAGAATTTTACCTATATTTTACAAAAAATGTAATTTAAATATTATGCTTTGTTTTCTGTTTCAATGTTTACAAATACACATGTTTAAGTTATAATTGTAAGAAATATGTACTTTCATAAGAAAATAAAGTGTTTGTAGATTTTCTTAACCCGTGGGGTTTTGACGGGGGATCCCGTCCATCTCCCATATCCATTAAACTCCAACGGAGTTTTCACGGGGGACCCCGTCAATCCCCCATTTAAATTAAACCCCAATGGGTGTTTGACGGGGGATCCCCGTTTAACTCCAATTTATAAAGAACTCCAATGGGAGTTTGACCAGAGAAGGGAGGGGGGGGGGATTAGACTTCAATAAACAGTTTATACCTATTGCAATATATTCCATTGTATAAAGAGTAAAAGACACCAAACTTTATTAAATAATTGATGTTTTCTTTTTAAGGTTTCAAAATCAATTTATAATTTTTGAATTTTCTTAACTCGGTACGTTACGTTGAATAAAATGTCTTTTTGAAAGAGATTAACCCCACATATTGCTATTTCTGGAAAGATGAATTTAAAACGTTCCATAATTTTGAAAGACTGTATAAATAATATAGTGACTTATCTCGAAAATATATTACATTTACCTTTTGATAATCCAAACGTTGCTTTTATCCATTTCTGTGATGATAAATACAATCCAGAAAGACAATAACATTGGAAGCATAAATATTGTCATTCGGAATTGTATTTCTTTTGCTGTTTATTCCCGTGTAACAGTTTTGGAGTTTTTTTTCCTAGAAATTTAGCTTGCAAACATTTTCGGTACAATGTCGTACCTTAGTGTACCGGTTACATTCCACAAGTTGTTTTTTTTACACAAAATGCCTGAATAGGGCAGTGTGTTAGGTTTATTGTTTTGTTATTGTAGTTGTTTGTTTTTTATCTTTAACAACACCGTGCACTGGTAGCGTTATTAGCAGAGACATGCGGGAGTCTTCTTGAAACATACTGTACTGGCTAGTTTCAATTATGGGACACACCACTTCTCCAATAGAATCGATGATGTTTAAATACATTTGAGTTATATTTGCAGTTTCAGTTATTAACTGTTTTGTTTTCTGATAAGGATATGATATCCCAGACGTTAGTTCCTGTGCTGTCTTTTTCCCTCTAAACAAACAGACATATAACACCAAGGACTTATATCACTTTTCATTATTGTGTATAAAATACAATATACCACACACAACTGAAATATTTGATATAACCCATATAAGCAGTATGATTTCCTTTCTAAATGTAATAAAAACTTAATTTTCAATCATGAACTAGTAGTTTCAGGAAAACAGGAAACCAAGAAAAAATGTGAAACCAACAAAGGCATAGAATTGTGAAATATGCAAGCCAGAGTTCTCGACTTATGATTGTTGAACGCTGCACTTCTATACACCACAACCTACCTTTGTTCGAAGTTTGATGTAAATGGGTCTTATTGTAATTACGTTATGACCCGGACAATAAAAAAGTGAGATAAATAACGTTATGAAGGGGCTATAGCTATAGTTCTTGTGCACTGAACTTCTAATCAGTGAGATCTATCCATATATGCATATATGAAGTTTCATGTGAATAGGTGATATAGTTAAAGACTAATACTCCGGACAAAGTACTGGAAGCTGCCCGACCCCAGGCATGACATAATTAATTCCTTAATATGGACTCCATTGGTCATTGTCGACTCCGGTACTACTTACTTGTACCCCGGGTACTCTTAAGTATACTTACATGTACCCCGGGTACGGTAAATATACTAAATCGTACCCGGTCGATATTAGACTGTACTCGAGTTGTATTCCCGCCTAAAATCCTATGTCGTAAAACGCGCTACCGATTATCTTAAACAAACTTCTATTTAACAAAAAACTGCCTCAACATGCTTTGTGAGTATGAGTTTCGATAATATAGAGGCCATTTTACAGAAAATTGATATAAATGTGAATATATTTAATTAAAAACAAGATGTGTTTGTGAAACACAATATCCCCCTATATGACGTTTGACCTTGAAGGATGACCTTGACCTTGTGAAGGATGACCTTGACCTTTCACCACTCAAAATGTGCAGCTCAATGAGATACACATGCATGCCAAATATCAAGTTGCTATCTTCGTGAAACACAATTTCCCCCTATACGACGTTTGACCTTGAAGGTTGACCTTGACCTTGTGAAGGATGACCTTGACCTTTCACCACTCAAAATGTGCAGCTGCATTAGATACACATGCATGCCAAATATCAAGTTGCTATCTTCAATATTGCAAAAGTATTCATAAAATGAGCGATTTGGGCCACATATATTTGACCTCTGACCTTGAAGGATGACCTTGACCTTTCACCACTCAAAATGTGCAGCTCCATGAGATACACATGCATGCCAAATATCAAATTGCTATCTTCAATATTGCAAAAGTATTTATAAAATAAGCGATTATGGGTTAAGGGGGCAGGGGATATATTTTTGCCCAAATTTCAAGTTCCGAAAGGCAGCAAACAGTCATATCCATTTCATCAAAACAGAAAGTGACACAAGAACGCCTATTTGTGTCAGTGTCATAACATAGCGCTAAGGCAACATGCATTGAAAATAAAACCAAGGCCAGCTTCTTCACTTGTGAAACTATTGCCCTTGATCTTCCCCGCGGAAGCGAGACAATTCACCCCCAAGACAATTGACATGACGCCTTATCTATGATCGCTCCGCCCACTAGAATTGATCCACCAATCAGCGATCGATTAATCGGGCGCACTCGTTAGCAACGACCTGTCCGCCATTTTCTAGACAAGCTACATGTTTAGGTTCACTTTTATTCCAACGAGTTTCTTTTGTTTTCCTCTTTAAAAAAACGATTAAAAATGGTTAAACGGTGTCAATGGGGATTATGTAACTCGGACAATCGATATCCTGACAGATTAGTTGGTGACATTGAATTTATTTCGTTTCCAAAGCGGAAATTTCCAACGAGGCAATGCGGTCTTCACAAGAGCGAGTGGAAGCTTCAAGAATTACCGAGATCCCCTTTATAGAACATTAATTTATTTCACAAACTTGAAATGTCATATAAGCAATAACTAAGCATTATTAAGTATGTATTATGTCACGTGTGCATGTAAAATAATTGAGAATTTTGGTACCCAATTCGTGTAACTTTACTACGAAATCCCCGTTAAAAATCGCGTTTCTGTGTGTGTCAGAAACAAGTGAAAACCATTTTGTTATTATTTTAATAAAGACGTATCGATAAATGCTATTGTAAAAGAGTTATTATTACTGATATTAGTTAACCAATAAATGAGGTAACTTCGGGGAAGTCGGTACCTGCGCGAGCGTCTGATATTGGTAGCCTTATTAATTTATAATAGCTTGACCGTATTCCATTTCGTACAACGCTAATTTTATATCAGACAATGTCCAAGCTTACTGTGTTGTTTTTGCGCTTTAAATTATAGTGATTTATAAATGTCCCATAAGCAATGTTTAATATGATTAATATCACTTTAATACGCAATAACATGTGGGATTGAGGTACCCACCCGGCGTCAGAAAGCGCATAAAAACTTCACCAAATTCCCAGGTATAAAGCGCTATTTCGTGTCAAATACACGGGTAGGGGGGAATATTTCGGTGAAAATTGTGTTAATAACACGGGTAAATACCGGTGAAGTGTTAATTTATTGCCAATTCCACCATTACACGTAATAACGGGTTCGATTTCGGTAAGCGTGCAAGTGTTTGGGAGCGTGTTTAATGTACCGATTTACCCGTTATAAATAGCTGATGTTCTCTTTAATCGTATATTTTTTTTGCATTTGCAGAATAACTAAATTGCATCAACCCCTTTACAAGTGTAATATGGTGTTAAACAAGTCCATAAAATCATCCGGAATATCGCGTTAATCTATATACAGTCTATAGGCAAAGAAGCCATTTTGGTGAAAGCTTGTCTAGGTTTCCCGCTGAGCCACGTGATTAAGTGGGCGGAGCAATCACTGATAAGGCGTCATGTCAATTCACCCCGAGGAGACAATTCACCCCCTAGACAATTCACCCCTGCTCCTGGACAATTTTTTTTTATCTTTTGCTGTTTGTTTAGGATTTAGTAATTACAAATATCTGTTTTCTAAGGATAGTTATTTGTATTCTTTTTTATTTTTATGAAGTTCTAATAAAAGCATATTAAGATGTTAACAGAATTTCTTTCTTTTTTTCATAAAATTACTTGCAATTGAAACATAACTGTGCTTTTTATCTATTGATGTTTGTTTTTGTTATTTACAATATCTTATTATTAACAATATCTTATTATTGTTTTTATGTCATTAAATAATTTATTATGTGTTTATGTTTTATTTAAGATTGATTTTATTCATTAAAACAGTTTATATTTGTAAAAAGTGTATAAATAAATAATAATGGTATTGGATACATTATTTGGAAATAATCTAACTGTTTTATTTGATAAGTTATGCAAGATTTCGAAAATTTTATAAAATTACTATATTTATTTTTAAATGGGAAATATAATATAAAATATTTGTCACATATTCAGTCAACAAAGTAACAACACCTAAAAAACAACCTTTTTCACACCCATAAAGGTATCAATAAACAGATAATCTGTCAGGCATTTAGAGCTGATGAGGGTACTGATTATCTAATGGTAGATAAGGCTATTACTGATTGGGGTTGCTTAGAGATAAGGCTGTAGTATGGAATGAGTTAACATACTGTATGATTGAAGTGGACTTGAATTGAGTACAATTTTTGTAAAAAGTACATTACATTTCAAAACATTTTTAGAGGAGCATACTAGCGGTATTATAGTAGATTTAATAAATCATGAGATATTGGTGTATAAGTAGCATTTTAAAAAATTATAACATAAAATGGTGTGAATTTGATACTGGCTTTGAAAAGAATACTGATAATTGCAGACTAAAATTTGTTTCAATACACAACATTACAAAACACAACTTCTATCACTAATCCTTCAATGAGAGAAAATCCAACAACTTAATGGATAATAAGAATAAAATAATAATTTTTTTAATGAAACACTTTTGTTTATAGGCAGTTAAATAAAAATAATAACCAAAATATCAGATGAACAACAATGGAATTTTTTAATACAATACCAGGTCTTAGAATTGCCCAGCCCAACATAATTATTTGTCAATGTGTGATACTGAAGTCTTTGTTTATCTGTGTTGACACTTTGATAAAGCCTTGTCAGCTGTGTGAATGCTTGATTGTAATACCCATTAGTAGCACGCTTCCAACCAGATTAAATTTCCTTTCTTTAATTAAGGTTTTCTTATCAATTAAACCATAATATTTTATTAAATTAATTATCCCATCTAACATGAATAAATAAGTAATTGTCATAATGTAAAATTCTAAGAATTAAATGAAACTAATTAATCTACTTCAATATTTGACAAAGTTCTCAAATAATAAAATAGCAGTTAACCTAATAATATTATTAATATTTAAATCCAATGCACAAATATTATAAATACAAAATACTTAATTTGTTTCAATTCTATATGTTGTAACACAGTTTATAGAAAAAAAAAGCATTGGTTGGATTGCATTTGACAAAAAACACTATTTCATCTTTCATTTACATACTACATTTATTATCTTCACATCAAAATTATGCTACAAAGTCAAAATTATAACCCCAAACATCTGTTCACAACTTATTTTAAAATATGACAAAAGCAAATGACAATACAATATCATATAAAAAATATGGCAGTGAATTGTCTTGGGGGTGTATTGTCCAAGGAAATCAAATTCTGGAGTGAATTGTACAGGGGATGAATTGTCTTGGGGTGAATTGTCTGAGTCTCTGACACCCTTTCCCCCACCCACCTACTTTTTAATGAAAAATTGAGAAATTTACCCATTTTATGGCATGCAAAGTGCATTCAAACAGAATGCAATTCTAGTTTTGGCTACATTACTCATTAATTTCAACCATGTGCTGTGCTTATTTACCTAAAAGTCTTTAGATTTTTCACAATTTACCTTCTAAGTTCTGTTCTGTTTCTGCTGCGTGAAATATTGACCTTCGCAAAAACCTCCTTTTTGGAGATCCAAAATATCCTTGCAAGGGAGCTGTCGCTAGTTTCAATTTTCAATGTTTTTTTTTACAATATTTTGAGACATTCTTTCTTAAACCTAACACAAGAAATACCTTTTATAAATTCCTAATCGATTTTTAAAGACCATAGGTTACCCATACCCTAAAGATATGTAATTTTTCCCCCTTTTACTGATATGTGCTCGGTACGACTAAAGAGCGTATATTACTATATTCGCGAAAGGGGCGAATATTAAGAGATATCGGCTGTTTTAAAATGGTTTTCTAACATTTTTGATATGGAAATTCTTCTATGAATATAATTCTTCCTGATGTATTTATTCTGTTAAGATCGAGTGAACATTTAAGTGGTTTTTCGTGACATTTGTGAAATGTCTATGTAGTCTTTGTAGAGCTCTTTTTCAGCGTTATTGTTTTGTTTTTGTTAATTATTTGTATTCTAATTTCTATTTAATTGTTATAAATTTTATATAAGCTGATATGTTTTACTTTTTTAATAAGCTATGACAGATTTTGAAATGTTCATACGTTAGTATGTTAAAGTGATATTATAGGAATATTACAGTTTATAGGTGTCTATCGCAACCGTTGTTTATTTTTGGTGTTTTCACTTCATATACACTTATATTTGTTAATGCAGCATCAACATACTACAACAATATCCCGGAAAGAGAAAAATAATGCATTTGAATATCAACCGTAGTTTCGTTTTGACAACTGACGACACACAAGATTTGATTTACGAAGTGAATCTAAATCTAGTTTTAGTGCAGATTCGTTCATACGACACAAATACACTATTTTGTTTTACGGATCATTTCGGCTTAGAGGACTGGGTGAGTCATGTAAAATATCGACTATAATATATACTTTTTATAAACAACTGGCAGCAAGATGAGTTGCAGATAATTCGTCAGTAACCACATTTAAACTAACTCTTTTGACCTGTTAATTATGTTCAGCTCAATTCAACAGTGAAACATGCCCATACTATCACTTTAATTGTTAATTTGGAATTGTAATAATAAACCATATGTCACCTAATCAGTCAAGAAAGTAACAATACCTGAAAACACCATATCCTATTTCCCACCCCTAAAATTACAATAAACAGATAATCTGCCAGTCATTCAGAGCTGTTGAGGGTACTGATAATCGAGGGGTAGATAAGGCTATTACTGATAGGGGTTGCCTAGAAATAATGCTGTAGTATGGAATACTTAAATAAAAATTTTAATTTGTCATGCTTTACAATTTAATATTTAATTAATTAATGTAGAACTGTAACTTATGTTCAAATTTTAATAATGCTGGGCAATTTTATTAAATTATTAATTAAATACACATTTGATTCTGTAAAATTGTATTATGACTGATTATTATTGTAAAATTAATAATCTTTGCGTACAAAAATGTTTCAATACATGTAGGAATGATAATCATATATACTCGGTTTATATGATACTAAGCTATACGTTTTTGTATTCACGTTAACATTATTGTTATACGTGTTTTACTTATAATTGTGTGCGCAATAAGTTTTCCATAGGTAACGGGATCTTCATTAATAGTTTTATGACAAATATTAAATTCTTAATAATTCATAGTTCTATCAGTCTTTATGTCCTATTCATTAAATTACAATATTAGTGTACATATTGTAAATCTTTGATAATGTGTGTACATATTGAAATAAATATTAAAATAAAAGTATATAGATGTATGTCTACTTGTGTACATATTGTACAGCTTTGATACTGTATGTAAATATTGAAATAAATATTAAAATAAAAGTATATAGATGAATGTCTACTTGTGTACATGATAAAGCTTTGACAATGTGTGTTTCAAATATTTTAATAAAAATAATAGTTTAAAAAATATATTTTAAAAAGTACGTTTACTGTCTGTTATAATGTGCCGATAATGTAACCTGGTGTAAACACAATTTGTTAAAAAAAATGTGTTATTTTGTGAAAATATTGCAATAAAAAGTATTGAACTAAACTCTGAAAGTATTTCTCATTGTGTTTATGCATAAATAACTCATTCAGAACCCATTAACACATCAATAGTTTCACTACCGTGCGAGTTGACTTCTAGGTACGAGTTGACTTCTGTGCGAGTTGACCAAACAACGTGCGAGTTGACTACCGTGCGAGTTGACTTAGGTACGAGTTGACTGTAAACCTTGTATTGTGGAGTCGTCGTGGTTATTGTATAGCCTAAAAACAATGTTCATATTCGCGAACATGACTTTAGAGTTCGAAACATGATAATGGCTAGAGAATTGCTCTATTTATGTTAACAGTCTTAATTGTATTTTAAATTAAACTGTAATTTGTTGATAAAAACATTGCAGAAAAAGCATCAATATTGCAAATATTCGATCATATTCGTTTGTTTCGTTCATATTCGCGAAAATGAGTCATATACGCATTATAAACGGACTCAAAATTTCGAGCAAAAAACTTCAAAAACTGTTAAAAGGGAATAAACAACACAATAATACAATTCCGAATGGCAATAAGTATGTCTCCAATGTTATTGTCTTTCTGGATTGTATTTATCATCACAGAAATGGATAAAAGCAACGTTTGGATTATCAAAAGGTAAATGTAATATATTTTCGAGATAAGTCACTATATTATTTATACAGTCTTTCAAAATTATGGAACGTTTTAAATTCATCTTCCAGAAATAGCAATATGTGGGTCTAATCTCTTTCAAAAAGACATTTTATTCAACGTAACGTACCGAGTTAAGAAAATTAAAAAATTATAAATTGATTTTGACACCTTAAAAAGAAAACATCAATTATTTTATAAAGTTTGGTGTCTTTTACTCTTTATACAATGGAATATATTGCAATGGGTATAAACTGTTTATTGAAGTCTGATCCCCCCCTCCATTCTCTGGTCAAACTCCCATTGGAGTTCTTTATAAATTGGAGTTAAACGGGGATCCCCCGTCAAACACCCATTGGGGTTTAATTTAAATGGGGGATTGACGGGGTCCCCCGTGAAAACTCCGTTGGAGTTAATGGATATGGGAGATGGACGGGATCCCCCGTCAAAACCCCACGGGTTAAGAAAATCTACAAACACTTTATTTTCTTATTAAAGTACATATTTCTTACAATTATAACTTAAACATGTGTATTTGTAAACATTGAAACAGAAAACAAAGCATAATATTTAAATTACATTTTTTGTAAAATATAGGTAAAATTCTCCCGTCTGGAAAAAACACCCGTTGGAGAATTGCAATTCTTAACGGGGGAGCCAAAACCCCGTTGGGATCCAACGGGGGATGGCAACTTTATCATCAAATAACTCAACTTTCCAAAAACATTGCAACTCTTTTTTTCAATTATATGTATGTACTCAATGCCCCTTACAAATATGCAAAATTTCATAACAATTGTTCAATAAATAAAAAAAATAAGTTTGCAAATAATCTGGATTTGCAAACTTAATCTGGATACTGTTTTAGTTAATTTTTATGTGTGTATCTCAAATTCTCAGGTTTATTTTGAAACTTAAACCTATACCTGCGCACACAACAAACATGCAGGCATGCAAATTTTTTGACGGAAATTTAGGTTGGTGACTGCATTAGAAATTAAACATTTACAGTACACATTGTTGAAGACTTCTTTTGATAATTAACACTTTCCCCCTCAGAAGAAAAGTGAAAAATGGCTATATGCAACCAGCATAAAACCAGAATAGCCTGTCAGGAACACGCAGTCTGTTCATGTTTTATGTTGTTTGCTGCTCATCAGTATCTTAGGTTTGGAGGTGAATGCTTTAAAACTTGAATCTTGTTAAACTATTTTAAATTAAATGTTATTTTCAAGTGCGTATTTGAGTGGTTAAAGGTTAATACATTTTCCTTGATACTTTACATTCCTCAAAAATATAAATGTTTTCTTTGCAGGTTGCCAAGGGAACAGTTGCAGAGCGCCCCGGCAGCATTTAACAGACGCCTTTACCAGAAAGATGGAATGGTGCCGAAAAACACAGGATACATCCCTCGTAAGTTGCCTGTCATGTGTTGAAAAACAATCCAGACACATGATATATGTATGTGTCGATTACCAGTTCAGATGGATAAAAGACCTTTCTTAATAGGAGTTTTAAAGGTCTAATTTTCAACCTGCAGATCCTGATAAGCAGCAGACAGCATCAAACCTGAACAGACAGTTACTTGCAGGATGTTCTGGTTTTATGCCAAATGCATACAGCCATTTTTATTTCAACTATTATATATGAAATATATAGCGGAGCTATCCTACTCAACCCGGCGTCGGCATAACCGTGAGCGTGAGCACTGGAATGTTAAAGTTTGCGTACCACCTCAAATATTTTCTTTGTCCCTTAACATATTGCTTTCATATTTTGCACACTTCTTTACCAACATGACCCCAATCTATAAACAAAAGCAGGCAACTGTATCAAGCATTTTGTAAGAATTATGTTCCCTTTTTATACTTAGAAAATTGAAACTTTGGTTAAGTTTTGTGTGTATGTTCACTTTATTCCTAAAGTATCAAAGCTATTGCTTTCATACTTGCAACACTTACTAACTATCATAAGGGCACTGTGCAGACAAAGTTATGTAACTCTGACTGGCATTTTGACAGAATTACGGCACCTTTTAGACTTAGAGAATTTATCATTTGGTCAAAGTGATATTATGGGCATTTTTAACCAGGTTTTCCGAAGGAAAAAACTGGTTATTAGATTGGCGAATGCGGGCGGGCTGGCTGGCTGGCTGGCGGGCTGGCTGGCGGGCTGGCGGGCGGGCGGAACAAGCTTGTCCGGGCCATAACTTTGTCGTTCATTGTGAGATTTTAAAATCATTTGGCACATTTGTTAACCATCATTAGACGGTGTGTCGCGTGAAAAAATTACGTCAATATCTCCAAAATCAAGGTCACACTTTGAGTTCAAAGGTAAAAAATAGCCATAAATGAGCTTGTCTGGGCTATAACTATGTCATTCATTATGAGATTTTAAAATCATTTGGCACATTTGTTCACCATCATGGGACGGTGTGTCGCACGAAAGAATCACGTCAATATCTCCAATGTCAAGGTCGCCACGACTAAAAATAGATTTATTTTAAAACAAACTTACAAAGGGGGTTAATTTTTTTTGTTCATTTCAAAAGTTCAGTTTGAGTTGTCTCCCTTTATCAGATTTTTTTTCACAATGAAAACCTGGTTTTGTGACAATTTTGTCCCTTGTTCACTGTTGAATTGAGCTGAAAAGAATTAACAGGTAAAAACAGTTAGTTAAAATATGGTTACTGACCAATTATCTGCAACTCATCTTGCTTCCAGTTGTTTATCTTTTTTTTAAATAATATTCAATATATTATATGACTGGTGAGTCCTCTAAGCCGAAATGATCCTTAAAATAAAATAGTGCTTTTGTGTCGTATGAAAGAATCTGCACTAAAACTAAATTTATATTCACATCGTAAATCAAATTATTTCTGTCGTCTGTTGTCAAAACGAAAGTACAGTTGATATTCAAATTATTTTTTTTTCTTTCCTTTCCGGGATATTGTTTAGTTTGTTGATGCTGCATTAACAAATATAAGTGTATATGAAGTGAAAACACCCAAAATAAACAACGGTTGCGATAGACACCTACAAACTGTTAGATGCCCATAATATCACTTTAAGTTTTGTGTTTTGGTCCATTTTACTCCTAAAGTACATGTATCAAAGCTATTGTTTTCAAACTTGGAAAACTTGCTAACTTAAGTAACTATAGTAAGGGGACTGTTCAGCAAGTTGCATGACTCTGGTTGGCTTTCTTACGGAATTATGGTCCTTTTTTGTCTTAGTAACTGAATGTTTTGTAAAATTTTGTTTTAGATCCACTTTACTTCTAAAGTATCAAGGCTATTGCTTTCAAAATTAAAATACTTTCTTACTATCATGAGGGTACTGTACCTTGCGAGTTGAATTTGACCTTGACCTTTGAATGACCTTGACTCTCAAGGTCAAATTAATAAATTGTGCTTACATTGCCATAACTTCTTTATATATGACCAGATTTGATTCATACTCTGACAAAACAACACTTACCTGACATACCACAATGGACTCCACCCAAACCATCCCCAAGCCCCATCCAAGAATCCCCCTCCCCCTTCTCCCCCCAAAAAAAACCCACATTATACCCCTTCTTTATTTATAATCAGATTTGATTCATACTCTGACAAAACAACCCTTACCTGACATACCACAATGGACTGCACCCAAACCAAGCCCCCCCCCCCCAGCCCCCCCCCCCCGACATGTTAAAAAAACAACAATTTTTTTTTTAAGGACCGTCCAACCATCCCACCCAAGCCATTGCTATCAAACTTCAAACAAAATCTTATTAGTATATTTTATGTCTTTAAAAATGTTCAATAGATTGTGGAATATATACCTGAACTCAGAATCGTCTATAAAGTACAACTTCTTTAAAACATAAGAGATCAATATGTTTCAATTATGATCCTCTTCCACATATTACCTGAACCTTATAGAATATGAACAATTTCCCCATGATGGCTTTCGTTATACCGTCAAGCACTCGAATAGTCGAGCGCGCTGTTTTCTGACAGCTCTTGTTGCTTTGCTTCTGAGCAGAATAGCGTTCAGTGGCAACACATAGCTTCTTGAACAAGAGGTGGAATGGTTTAGCTTCCACCAACAGCTTTTGAATTTCACTTGCACAAAACTTGAACACGGGGTACTTATAAGAGTTTTGATATTTGATATGGTACGTCAAAAGTACTTGAAAAAGTTTGTCTTAAAAAGTACATAAATTGTGTATAACCTTGAAAACACCAAGATGGTACTTGATGTTTGCAAATATCCTTGAATTTCTTAGAACTGCCATGTATGGAACATTACTGGAAAATTGCCCACAATAAAATCTTAAATTTGGGATATACAAGATTGGAGAACATTTTAGCAACACACAAGTTCATTATCACAGTATTTGTCAGTAAGCCAACTAAAACTTTTCCTGAGAGCGATAGTCCATATAAGAGAATACTTGGGAAATCAATACGAATTTCCCTTACACGTCACTCTACCAATGTTTAATATCTTGCTTTATCCATAATATAACTTGTGAAGATGTATTAAATGCTGTGTTAGTGTCAGATATAACAATTTCTCTCTAAGCTCTTGCTATGTTAATTGAAAAAGCTATGTTGTGAGTAAAAACTGTACTAAAAAAACTCATAAAATCAAAAACAGGATATGACATTGTGCAGTTGTTAAATACATCCTTTATTTCATTTTCAGACCGCAGGTTTGTTTTTGGCAACACATATGGAGACACCACTTGAAGCCTCTCGATTTGTTTCCATGACACACAGTCCTACGCAGATCACGTTGCTCAAAAGTACGCAGTCAACTACACATGTAGGTCACCTGTTTCTATTTATAGAACATTATGCCAAATGCATTACGCAGACATGAAAATGAGCTCATGTAGTAACTTACGCCTCTGTATTATTCCCATGGTAGTGTCTTTGATTTCATTAGGGCCTTTATTCACTACAATCTTTAAGGAAATCTGAACTTAATTAGCACTGACGTGAACATTTATAGCAATGTTTCTATGTGAAATGTATTAATATATGGGGATAGCAAGAACTACTTTATATTTAAGCAATATTGAGAAGTCATGTACAACATAATCGCAGGGCTAACTCTGACATTTGCCAAACTAACCAATGGCTACAAATAAAATATCCAAAATAATAAGAATTAAGACATAAAAAAGTAAATTTTGAGCCAGAAGGAGCCCTTAATCGCAGGAAAGCTAAAGACTTAAAGACAAATTTTAAAAAATAATGTAATTTTAAGATTTCTCTCAGATGATATCTGGTAAAAGCCATGGTGGTTCATAGGCACCAATTGTGTACCTTAAGCCTGTTTTGATTCATTTGATTGACATATTGTTGTTATCTATCATATGCCATTGTTTCCATGTAAGAATTAGAAATAAACAACTCTATTCCTACACTTTCATTTTTTTTTATTTTTTTTTCTTGGAAATGTATAAATCAGCCATTTAATATTGGCTTTGACATATCTCCTTTTGACAAAATGATGTAAATTGTCAGTGATTTTCATTCATCTAGGCAATGTTTAAGGTTTTTGAATGTGAATAATTATGCAAGATTTTAGCATGTTCATACAATCAACCTTTTAAATATGTGGAACAATATACAAAATATTAATATTTATGTATTTAAGATATTATGATTTCACAGTATCAAAATTAAAATTGATTGATTTTCTTTATAACACAAGTTTACAACATGGTTTTGAAACTCATGTATTTCTAATTAGAATGTCATTGTCCAGGAATACATCAAAGTTTGCCACTATTCTTTTGTAGATTTATCAATACCTTGTATTAACTTTTGTAACCTCTACTTTTTGGGTATTCGTTTGAATTAAAAAAATTACAGTGCACCATGGGTACAGAAGACGATTGGTTGAATGTTAAATTACAAACAGATATGTTAAATAATGTGAATATGCATAATAGTTAGGAACTTGTTGTAACTTAATAAGGACTTTTTGGCATTGGTTAATAATCAATGACTAGTACAATAAATATCGGGTCAAGTGGTAAAGAATGTAACCCTTTCCCACTCAGAAGCTTAGATAAGTGAACATGGCTATGTGCAAACAGCATAAAACCAGAACAGCCTACGAGTAACTCACATTATGTTCAGGTTTTATGCTGTTTGCTGCTCATCAGAATCTAAGGGTTGGAAACGAAACCTTTAAAACTTGAATCTAGTAAGAAAGGTCTTTTATTCAGTTTAACTTTCTAAGGGACTACAAACAAGTTCAAATACGTATCTAAGTGGTAACGGGTTACGAGTTTGCTTGATGAACCTAGCCAGTCGATGTATACTGCACTCATTTATATGTTTTGGGAGATATGGTATAATGTGCTAAAGCAGAATTAATGAATTCGGAACAATGTCCATTATTTGCTCAATATTCATTTTTTACCTATTTCTCTGTTAATTTATACATAAATAAAGATGGAACTTCAAAATAAATCTTAACTTAAAGTACATGAATATGTACTTGCCTATTACATGTATCTGGTATATGTCCACGTGTATAAGAACGTTTTAGTAAAGGTCATCATTTGATTGTTACGCAATTTTAATTTAAGGTGATACATTTCTAAAAAATTGATATCCATGAATATATCTTTCATTAATTTGTACCTTTTAAAGTAAATGCTTCGGTTTTACATAATGTACATAATGGATAGATAATTTCTGCTGTGTATAGTTTATAGCATGATTAATAATATAAGACTGTGATAATTTATTAGCATAATACAAATAGCCTACATTTTATTTTGGATTGTTTCTGGGACTCTGCATTTCTTGGTGAACCTTGTAAAATATCCGTATGTTTCAAATATCTTATTGTTAGAAATGCAAAATTCCTAAGTACATATGACCCCATATCTTGCAAAAATGGTCTTTAAGGCATATCAAAATAGTGTAGCAGTAGCTCCGGAGTATCTGTATGGTGTATACTCTGGTGAGGAGGCATTATGTCTGCTAATGGGGCCAGGACACTTTGTGTGACTTTATAGCGGTCAGGGTAGCTCCTGATCAGACTGCACGAAGGTACAGGCTGGTCTGGAGCTTCGCTGGCCGCATAGAGCATAAGACCCAGTTGTGCACAATGCGACTGATATGTGACTATTCACTAAATCACCACAAGTATTTAAGAGGAGGTAAGTGATTTTCTTTCCTTGGCACATATGTAGCTGATCAGTAATTATTGATTTAAACAATTTGTAGAGCTAGTTTTTACATCTGTGATATTTCTTTATAGGATGAACATGTAACTCGATGTAGTTATTGAACACTGTTTTGTGACAATTGTGCTTTTTTATTATATATTTACCAAACATTTTAATTTTAACTGCTTCAGAGACTTTGCTTTTATCTGTTGTAGTTTTCAATTTTTACTATATAGTATCAGTTCCACAAAGTACATACATTTACACAGTAATGTATACTTATTGTGATAGCACCATACACATGCTTGCTGTTACTTAACAATATTTATTATGCAGTTATTATTTTTAGTGATATTGATGTAATCTAAAAGTTACTGGGTGTTAACAAATGACTTTGAGATCCATAGTTATGCATGAATGTTTGTCCACTTGGACAGTCCATCTTAATGAATGTGCGTAAAGTGTCGTCTAATCTAAACCCCATTTTCGCAGAGCGAGGCTCGAATATTATATGGCCCTTCACTGTTTGTGTGGTTTCCTCATTTTACCTGGTCTTTATAATGCCATAATATGAACTACTGCAAAAACATTTCCTCAATATGTTTATATTGTTGATTGCAACTGTTAAGTCCTTATTGAATACACAATATTGAAATTGTCTTAATGTAACTTGATATTTTAGACCATCCAATTTTTTAACTTTTATTTAAGTCTTTTTTAATGAAGTTGTTTGTACAAATGCAAACTGCATAATTTTTGAGAAACTTTGCACAAATAGTTATATGTAAAATTCTATAATGATGCTGTATTATTAGTGATTGACAAAAGTGGAACATATATTTATCTTAATGAATTTTAATATAAGAGTAACAGTGTTTTGTTGTTGTTTTTTAACCATAATCAAAGTTATAGAGTAAATTTAGCAGGTTGTTGTGTGCATGTTAACCCAATAGAGTCTTATTAAGTATTAATATACTTGATCATGTGATTGTGTAATTTTTATAAAATTGATAGTGTACATATTATTTACATTTGTTTATTATTGTGTATAAAAGAAAATAAATGTTATAACAATCTCTGTATTGCTCTTCAATCTTGTATCTGTTCTGCATCGAATTTTATTTTATGCACACTTGAAATCATTATAGCCCACTCTTGAGCATCCCAGTGTTATCATTTAAGCGCCCCCTTAGCACTTAAGTGGGTTAATCTAAGGACTTTAATAACTTACAGGTACGTACTTGAGAGTCTTGACATGTCAAGGGTTGAAAGCGAAACATTTTCAGGAGGATGTTAAAACTTTATTAGAAGAACCATTCAAGCAATGAGAGTTGTATAATTTCAAATTATTATTATAATAGTCTGTTCTAATCAAATTTTTTGTAAGCATGTTTGTACTTTCGCAATTAAAAACGTTATTTATTTGCAAATTGATCTATATCGCTTAGAACCTTTTCGCACTGAAATTTCATATTTGTTCTACTCAAAATTTAGAGCGAAAATGTTCTAAGCGGCTAAATTATGAATTTAGAGTATGTGAAATCGAACATCGCGAAAATATGTGACATAACGATATACACACTATAAATAACGCAAGTATCATTTTATATATAAAATATATACAATTCACTATGCATGCGCAATTTGCATGCCTGGGTTCACCACGTGACGATGATGATCAATCTACTTGCGTTATCTGTAGTTAACTGGTAGTCACCTGGTAGACATACTCAGTAACATTGTATACCCAATATACTGAAAATATGACAAATTAACAACCTTTTTCAAGTTATGTAATATACCTGTCGTGATCTTTTAATCAATATAAACTAATAATTCTAAAAATATACAGTATTTTAGAGCTTTTTTTTATTCGTATATCTGGTTGACTGCCCTTTTAACATTTGAATTGTACAAAAGTTTATATTGAAATGTTCAAAACCTTGTATTTGTTTTAAAAAAATATTTTAAACAAAAACTTTTACACAACATTCTTTTACATTCTATAAATTATAACAATTTGTCGTTGTGTGTGTTTCATGAACTCCATAAATTGTGTTTAAATATGTATCTAAGTAGGAAAGGGTTGAATACGTATCTAAATGGTTAAGGGTTAAAAGATAATTGTTTCCAATAACTTTATCACTTTAGAGCCTTTACATGAATATGTTTGTGATAGTTATTTTTTATTTACTATACGGCCGACTTTAAAGGTCGAAATATGTATTTAAACTAGCCTTTTGTTGTTACTATTTTTCACATTGAACCCGAAACACCAATAATTATGCTTACATATAAACTAAGTGGTACATTTTTCCATATTTCAGTGTGCGTTTTGGTACAGTCAATGATAACAGATCAAAGAGATGAGGGTACTGCAGTTGTTCGCTCTTTGAATGTATTTAATATTTCTTATAATCACAGGCCATGAAGTTCGCCTTTTTAACGTAGGAAAATCGAAAGGCAGCAAAGACTGCAAACACCAATTTTATTTGGTTTAAATTGTCTACAGTGGAAAGATTTTGCAAACACATCAAGGAGGAAAATGACCTTGATTTACAAGTTCTCTTTTTATACATGATTCACACAAACTCCACTTATTACATATATGAAAACATAACTCTTTAATCTTGAAATGTACACCGTCATGACGTGCAAGATACTATAAAGCATGGCAAGAGCGTGCATCGTTTTGTAGTATCGATGCAAATTGTCCATATATACGTTTAATTCGTAAGTAAAGACCACATCTTTATACTTATTGGACAAGTATTGGCGTGTTGTTCTTTTATATTGACATACATATTAAACCTGCTTCCCCATTAACGTAATGTTCATTTGGTTACAAATCGTACATGGACGCATGCCAAGTATACTAGATATGGATACATTTTAAGACCCTGGATGACATGCAACACGGGGATCTGACTATACGAGAGCCCATGTGTTTAAACATTATGTTATCGTAAAATGTGATCAATGTTTTAAATCAGCATTACATCGTCGTTTATTCGTTTCATATACATTGTAAGAATAATACATTTTTTTCACAAGTAAATATAAACAGTTTTCTGAACAAAGATTACATTTCTAAAGTATTCTGCCAAAAAGAATATAAATTTCTCACAGACGAAAACTCCTTATCTACACACATGCGTTACAGGTGCAAGACAAGTGGCTTTTGATATGTGTAATCGTTCTACATAAACATACTATTCATTACATTCCGTAGATCATTTACTCGACACCCTTACATGATCATCTTCATTCTAACCTCCCTCAAAATCTTTTGATGACGTCTGAGTAGTGCCTGCATAATAACATCCGTGTCTTCATCCATGCTGAGGGTGACTCTGTTCATGGTGATCAGCCGCAGCATCTCCATCTCTATTTTCCTTCCGCTGTACAATCGTAGTGGCTCAGGGTGAGCAATAATAGCTTGTCGTATCTTCGGCAGTCTCAATATTATCCTCGGACCTTCGGTCATCATATAATCAATATTAGCTATCCAAGAAAGTTTCAAACCAGCATTTAACTATTTATTGCGTGCAATCTATTGAAAGGTTTAGCAATAGAGAAATCTCAGAGTTTATTAATTCTATAAAAAAAACTGTTTCCTGGAAAAGAAAGTTTACTTCGAGAAAACACTTCAAGAGACATATTGATGGTATTCCACCAAGTTATTGACCTCTTTTAAACAAGTAAACTGCTCTATTTTACTGTCGACATAAAAGTCTTGTAAAATTTCAGGAAAATTGAAAACAGAAGAATACAATGCCAAAAGTATTTTTGATGTGGAATTCGAACTCGCGCTTACAAAAGCTGGTTAATTCAATGAGTTTAGACATGTTTTATGTATGTTTTAGTCCCGTTATCATCATACGTTTAGCTGTTCTTAATGAACATTGCAATTATTCAGATCAGTCTTCTTTAACTTGTTTGCTTCACCCGCTAAAAGTTGCCTTACGTTCATAATAAATTATATAAATTGTATTGATGGATTATTTAAAAAAAATACTTGTCAAAAGATAACCAGCATTAGGCTGTTCAAGAACAGCATTCTTAAAGCAACGTCCCATATTTCCTTCCAAATGTTCCACGAACATGTTCCAGGGAGAAAGAGCTAAATTTTCTTTAATGATTAAAGGTGCGTGAGACCATGAAAGTCGAAGGCGGGTCGTTATATACTACCGAAATCCTAGTATTCAAAGGAAGGTTATTCCTTCACATATTCTTTTACTATTCATACACTCATTCATGCACTCTCCAACATTCATTTCTTTACTCATGCATTTATTGATAAATACCGCCAATCCGACCAAAACAAAGGAGTGCATTTTTATGTCACTTCGCGTTCCTTACTGATTATTGTTTTCAACAATAATTTTAATGCTACTTTTATACCACAAAAACATCAGTCGACCTTTTCCATAAATTGAAGGTTAATAGTAGTTGATAATAATAAACCATGAATTAACGTCTGCATTTTGGAATCGTTGACGGAATCTTCAAGATGCATAAAACAAATGGCTAATGCGGCAAATAAATAACAATGTTAAAGAAATATGTGCCCGACTACCGTGCTGATATTGAAAAGTTGCATGTTTTAAGCAAAATAAACGTATAATAAATACTTGAAAGTACGCTCTTCGCATGCCAATTGATATAAAGGTTCAATGAAAGCAAAATCATCTACGTTTGTTGAATAATCGCGAAGGGTTCTAGTCGCTCACTTTTTCCATTTTCACGGATTTTACAAACACAGGAAGCATGGCAACAGGTGGCTGTAGAGACCAAAGTTGGTTAGCGTGTTGCTATTATATTAAATAGTGAAAACATAATTTTGTATGATAAATAATCAAATTATAACAAAAAATCAACATCTCTGAAAATAATTTCACTATCAAATGTATTATTAAATTCAAAGCAACTTTGCGGAAATGGTTTTCAAGCGTATGCAATAACTGCAGCGCACAGAGCGTTTAATTGAACACCATAATAACACATATTCTTAGACACTAAAATAACCATAATATCAAGCATATACAACGACGTCATAATTGTTGTCCATACAGTTGCAACAGTAGGAACACAACTATTACAATTCAGCAGTTACATAAATGAAATCGTATGCCGACAATAGCATTACAGGTTGAAATATAAAGCAACATCTTAACAAAATACATTTGCGGACGTTTGATCAACGAGTCTTTCAAAACATAAGCCTGATAAACATATAATAAAGTATTTAATCTTGAAATGCTCATCGTCATGACGAACAAGCTCATATAGAGCATGGCACTAGGGTCCATCGTTTTGTAGTATCGATGAAATGTTTCCATAAATAAGATTAATTAGTGAGTAAAAAACCCACATCTTTATACTTAATGGACATATGTCGGCGTGGTGTTCTCTTATTTTGACATACACAACCCGCCTTCCACATTAAATGTATTTTCATTGGGTAACAACTCGTACATTAACGCATGTCCAGAATAATACATTTGGACATTTTAAGACACTGGATGGCATGCAGCATATGGATCTGACTTTACCAGAGCCCAATTGTTTGAAAATTATTTTATCGTGAAATGTGATCAATGTTTTAAATCAGCACTTCATCATCGTTTCATATACATTTTAGAAACATTACAACATGTTTCACAATTTTATATTAACGAAGTTTACATTTCTAATGTATTCTGCCAAACATAAATATCAATTACCAACATAGGATAACTCCTTACATCTATACGTGTGAGTTTCAAGTGCAAGTCAAATGGCTTTTGATATGTGTACTCGTTTTACATCAACATACTTCGAAATACATTCCGTACATCATTAAGATGAATTACTCGACCCCCTTCCATATTCATCTTCATCACAACTTCCCTCAAAATCTCCTGCGGACGTTTGCCTATTGCCTGCATAATAACATCCGTGTCTTCATCCATGCCGAGGTCATTTCTGCTATTGTATATCAGCACCAGCATCTCCATCTCTATCTTCCTCCCGCTGTACCATCGTAGTGGCTCAGGGTGAGCTATGATGGCTTGTCGTATCTTCGGTAGTCTCAATATACTCCTCGGACCTTCGGTGATCATATCATTAATAGTAGCTATCCAAGAACGTTTCTGCTCATGATCCAGAGCGCAAGCTGCCATCAGATTTCGCCCTGGGATCATGTAATAGGGCAGCTCCTTTGTATTAATAGCAACTCTTAGCGCATATAATCCTTCATGAAGCCAGTGAAACAGACTTCTTTCATGAAACAATGAGTGCGGGTTATTTTCTGCTATCCATAATACAATGTTTTTAACCGTTAACGATGTCACCTCCTTCTTTTGCGGTTTTAATACATCTTTCTTCACCATTTTTCATAGCACATATAATTTAACCTGAGTGTCGTTAAGATTATTTATCAGTACGTTTTCCCCGGTGTTAAAACACATTCTATATTCAACAGGTTCATAATCGCTGCCTTTAACCCCAGCAGGAGAAACAAATGCTCCAAGTGATACAACCTCCCTAACGACGTCAGGTGATGGCCAGTAGCGATGTCTTACCGCCCATTTGGTAAGGATGCTGGGGCAGTAAAAATGTAGCGCAGCCACGGAATCCTGTTCAAGAGTATGTACTGTAAATGGCGTTAACGGTCCAGCACGCTCATGTTGTACTCTGCCTTCCCCCAGTTTAACGTTCAACCACTGATTAACATATAAGTCGCTGCTTAATAGTCCGCGACCAAATCCATCATCACACAAGGCTTTGTACGCTATTCTCGAAACATGTGTACCCAATCTCTCAAGTAGCATTCTACAGTTTCCGGAGTTACCAATACGACTCGAGAGTGTTTTAAATAAGCCTTAGGCTTTCGATGCAATCAAGCTCAAATAAATAGGTTTAAACTAAACAAAGGTTAGCACTTTAATTTGAAGGGTTTGTCATGTTGTATAATCTGATCATGAACCAAAGATTTAAAAATAACTTCCTTCCCTGAGACACACTAGATCCACAATGTAAGGTGCTATTTTAAGATCACGGTCAAACTTAAAACTTTTTTTAAGAGTTATATGCCTTTTTGGATTCTTTCATCATCGAACATGTGTGCAAAATGAACTTGTCTATCAGTTTTCTTTGTTTCAGCAACTTTGTTTCAGCAACTTTTAAGATTTGTTGTTTATACTATGTAGAAGATCAAGCTATTATGTGTATGTCACACTATTTGTCACAGCGTTATTTGCCCTTTGACAAAGGCAATGCAAAGTAAGGAAGCAAATGACACAAATTTCAGATTTATTTCATCAAGTTTTGCACCTGCTTTAAATGAGAATTATTGGGGGTGGGGGGTATTTGTCATCTTTCATGATTGTTCTAGTTCTTTTTGTATGTGTATGTCTCAAATTATCAGGTTTATTTTGAATCTTAAACCTATACCTACGCACACAACAAACATGCAGGCATGCACATTTTTTGACGGAAATTTAGGTTGGTTACTGCACTAGAAATTAAACATTTAATGTTCACATTGTTGGAAATTTCAATCGATAATTAACACTTTCCCCCTCAGAAGAAAAGTGAAAAATGGCTATATGCAACCAGCATAAAACCAGAATAGCCTGTCAGGAACTCGCAGTCTGTTCATGTTTTATGTTGTTTGCTGCTCATCAGTATCTTAGGTTTGGAAGTGAATGCTTTAAAACTTGAATCTTGTAAAACTATTTTAAATTAAATGTTATTTTCAAGTGCGTATCTGAGTGGTTATAGGTTAATACATTTTCCTTGTTAGTTTACATTCCTCAAAAATATAAATGTTTTCTTTTGCAGGTTGCCAAGGGAACAGTTGCAGAGCGCCCGGCAGCATTTAACAGACGCCTTTACCAGAAAGATGGAATGGTGCTGAAATACACAGGATACATACCTCGTAAGTTGCCTGTCATGTGTTGAAAAACAATCCAGATACATGATATATGTATGTGTCGATTACCAGTTCAGATGGATAAAAGACATTTCTTAATAGGAGTTTTAAAGTTCTAATTTCCAACCTGCAGATCCTGATGAGCAGCAGACAAAATCAAACCTGAACAGACAGTTACATGCAAGCTGTTCTGGTTTTATGCCAGTTGCATACAGCCATTTTTAGTTCGACTATAATATATGAAATATATAGTGGAGCTATCCTACTCACCCCGACGTCGGCATTACCGTGAGCGTGAGCTCTGGAATGTTAAAGTTTGCGTACCACCTCAAATATTTTCTTTGTCCCTTGACATATTGCTTTCATATTTTGCATACTTCTTTACCAACATGACCCCAATCTATAAACAAAAGCAGACAACTGTATCAAGCATTTTGTAAGAATTATTTTCCCTTTTTATACTTAGAGAAAATTGAAACTTTGGTTTAAGTTTTGTGTTTATGTTCACTTTATTCCTAAAGTATCAAAGCTATTGCTTTCATACTTGCAACACTTACTAACTATCATAAGGGCACTGTGCAGACACAGTTATGTAACTCCTACTGGCATTTTAACAGAATTACGGCACCTTTTATACTAAGAGAATTTATCATTTGGTTAAAGTGATATTATCGGCATTTTTCACTGTTGAATTGAGCTGAAAAGAATAAACAGGTCAAAAGAGTTAGTAAAAATATGGTTAGTGACCAATTATCTGCAACTCATCTTGCTTCCAGTTGTTTAATTATTTTTTTTTATAATATTCAATATTTTTCATGACTGGTGACTCCTCTAAGCCGAAATGATCTGTAAAATAAAATAGTGCTTTTTTGTCGTATAAACGAATCTGCACTAAAACTAAATTTATATTCACAGCGTAAATCGAATTATTTCTGTCGTCTGTTGTCAAAACGAAAGTACAGTTAATATTCAAATTATTATTTTTTTCTTTCCGGGATATTGTTTTAGTTTGTTGATGCTGCATTAACAAATATAAGTGTATATAAAGTGAAAACACGCAAAATAAACAACGGTTGCGATAGACACCTATAAACTGTTAGATGCCTATATTATCACTTTAAGTTTTGTGTTTTGGTCCATTTTACTCCTAAAGTATCATAGCTATTGCTTTCAGACTTGGAACACTTGCTAACTTAAATAACTATAGTAAGGGGAAAGTAAAGCAAGTTGCATGACTCTAGTTGGCTTTCTAACGGCATTATGGCCCTTTTTTGTCTTTGTAACTTTGAATATTTTGTTAAATTTTGTGTTTAGATCCACTTTACTTCTACAGTATCAAGTCTATTGCTTTTAAACTTAAAATACTTTCTTACTATCATGAGGGTACTGTACCTGGCGAGTTGAATTTGACCTTGACCTTTGAATGACCTTGACTCTAAAGGTCAAATTAATAAATTTTGCTTACATTGCCATACTTCTTTATATAACAGTGCTCCAGCCAGCTTTTCAAAATAAAGGGGAGCTTCCCCAAAAAAGGCACATTTTACACGTAATTTTGGAAAATAGGGCATTTGGTTATAAATATACTTAAGTAAATACTTTGGTTATACTATACACTTTTTAATTGTAAACATTAGTGCATTGGATGACTTCACCAATTGTATGCTGTTCGTCATTTTGTGTAATGAAATTATAATAAATATATTACTATCTACATTGGCGCTAAGGAAAACAATTTAGTAGCCAATTTCCTAACCGACTTGATCTAGCATCAGACTTCAGGCATTAGAGATATGTAGATATCATATTTCTATCCGGTGTGTGTGTGGGGGGGGGGGATTTTGATGGTTTTTTTAATCACCTATCATCATTGAACTGCATGTAAATCTTTCAGGTTCCAGTTTCAGCATCAGTTGCCTTTTAGAAGAAAATGAAATGAATAAAACATGATATAAATTCAGGGGTTTCACTGGGTCAAAAAAACGTTGTGACTGTCACTACTTAAATTCGTTGCTTTAAATAACTTTGAGCCAATGTTTGTCCACAATAATAATATGAATTAAAACAAAAATCTATATTGACAAATTTAAAGTCTCAACAATGATCAATGAAACCATGAAGGAGCATCCAGTCTGGAGATTAAAATAAAACATTGTTATTTTTAATAATAGGATATATTTTTTTTACAACACGTTATTTCAACTTATGTCAACAACGTTCACAGTTTTGTTAGGTCGCGAAAATATATGACAATATCAACATTACATTTTACTTGCAGAGTGATAAATCCTCCTTCCAAACAAGTTCTTTATTTTTTTTAAATAACAACTGTCTGCCCCTATTCATGTTGAAATTCATCATGACTGAGGACAGACAGTGTTTTAAAGTTCAGAAATAAAACCCAAACACAAATATGTTTTCCATGACGTAATTTCGGACTAAAAATTAACCGCATATTCGAATTAAAAAAAAGATGATTAATTTTCAAATGTTAATAGGTATTTTGAATTAAAAATCACTATTTTTGCAAACAAACAAAATATAGCCAAAGATATCAGAAGTTTAAAAAAATCAATAGTGCTGAATATGATTTCATTCAAGTGTGATTGTGCCTAACCAAGCGTAACCTCAGAGATAATCTTTCACAGCATGTTACTATCGTCTGCAACAAAAGGCTAATTAGTGATCTGATAACAAACCATGCCCTTGGGGCTTGTTTGTTCACATTGTGTTGACTTAATACACCCCAGGCAGTCATGTAAGGATGTTATCTGTGTATTCATGTCGATGTTTCTGGTAATTTATACGGTCTGAAAGCAGGAATTTAGAGTTTAAAAGGGCATTTGACAGAAAAATAGAGGGGCGCTTTTAAGTGGGCAAATTTTAGAGGGGCGCAGCGCCCCTCTTTTTATTGCTAGCTGGAGCTATATTAAATATATGATCAGATTGGATTCATACTCTGACAAAACAACAATTACCTGACATACCACAATGGACTCCACCCAAACCATCCCCAAGCCCCATCCAAGAATCCCCCTCCCCCCCCCCCCCCAAAAAAAAAAAACAACAACAACACCCACATTATACCTCTTCTTTATTTATGATCAGATTTGATTCATACTTTGACAAAACAACACTTACCTGACATACCACAATGGACTCCACCCAAACCAAGCCACCCCCCAGCCCCCCCTCCCCAACATGTAAAAAAAAAAAACAATATGGGATAAATTGGGATATACAAGATTGGAGAACATTTTAGCAACACACAAGTTCACCATCACAGTATTTGTCAGCAAGCCAACTAAAACTTTTCCTGAGAGCGATAGTCCATATTAGAGAACACTTGGGAAATCAATACAAATTTCCCTTACACGTCACTCTACCAATGTTTAATTGCTTGCTTTATCCATATTAGAACTTGTGAAGATGTATTAAATGCTGTGTTAGTGTCAGATATAACAATTTCTCTCTAAGCTCTTGCTATGTTAATTGAAAAGCTATGTTGTGAGTAAAACATGTACTAAAAAAACTCATAAAATCAAAAACAGGACATGACATCAATTGTGCAGTTGTTAAATACATCCTTAATTTCATTTTCAGACCGCAGGTTTGTTTTTGGCAACACATATGGAGACACCACTCGAAGCCTCTCGATTTGTTCCCATGACGCACAGTCCTACGCAGATCACGTTGCTCAAAAGTACGCAGTCAACTAGGTCACCTGTTTCTATTTATAGAACATTATGCCAAATGCATTACGCAGACATGGAAATGAGCTCATGTAGTAACTAACGCCTCTGTACAGGAGTGGCGCAATCTAAAAAAACTATACTTGTCCACGGACAACAATTCAGGAAATTTAACTTGTCCGTTGCTGAACTACACTTGTCCGTTAAACTTAATGTTTATATAAATTATAAACGCATGTATTGTTATACCTACACATGTTCCATTCTAATCAGATAAAATAGTGGCCAGTTTCTTAGAAAACTGATTATGGCAACGGTGTTATCCTCGTTGAAATTGTGCATTTCATGCGTAATATTGTCAAAACATTTTTTCATCGCGTTAAGCGTTTTAACAAAGACTCGTTGAATTAATTACACACAACTGTAAACGTTTTGTTTTATTCCCAAATGAGCATAAGTAAATGTGTAATCCGACAAACACTTCTGAATTTTAATGACAGCCATTTCCATATTCAACGTAACTATCCGGCAATGCTCGAATTTGTATGAAATCACATGAGAAAAAATGATGCTAGACTTTTGCCAACATTTGGTATGGGAAGGTATTAAACCCGGAAATGTCCGGAAAACCCGGAATTATTTTAGTTAAAACCCGGAAAAGGTAAAAATGGTTATAAATGCATTATTATTCGTCCGATATGAATAACGGTACCGTTGGAAAGAAGAGCCTCCAAAGCTTCTAACGATGTAAACATATTGTATGGCAGGGTCGTGGTCGGTTTGTAAATTGCGGTCATAGTCTGTCGACTTTTAGGGTTTTTTTCGCACACAAAAAATGCCTAATGGAAAACCCGGAAAAGGTAAAAGTGGTTTAGAGGAAACAGTTTTATTAATTCGATATTAATTATAATGGTACCTTTGTAAAGAGGATCCTTATAAGTGCCTACGAATGATTTTGATTTATATCTTATATTGAGGGTAAATAGTATATATGATGGCTTTTGTTGTCGTGAGAACAGTAAGGAAAAGACAGCGGGTGGTTTGACTATTTTCCCTCATGATCTTATTTCTGGAGTTAACTTAATATTTTATTAAAAAATTGCGACGTTGTTTTTGTTTCATTTCATTGTGCCTTAGAAAGTTACAGTTATGTTGCTCTGGTGAACATACAACCATTAAGTAGTTGAATAGTTTAATCAAATTAAGCGTATTCTCTTTTATTGTAGTTTGATTGAAATTGTCATGCAATTAGGTTAATTAGTGTTTTGCTTTTGAAGGTTTTTTTTTTCTTTTGGCAAAGTGTAATATTTCGGCGCTTTAAACCGGGTCTCAACCTCAGGCTATGCGTCGCTTTGCATTTGCCATGTTAATGCGGTGAACCCAGTGTGTGTCGTGTTTTTTGTCTTGTGTCTAATTAAATTGCAATTGGCCACATGCCTAAAATGACCGGCCTTGTTTTGACGATACAATAATTTCCTGCAGATGCAACTATATATTAACGTTATTTATAATTGATATTGGACTCGAATCTGTTAGTTCATCCCTAATACACAATTATTAAACAGCGTACATTCATAAGAATGATTCGCTAAACGTAAAATGAAGCGACGTATCTTATTAGAATTGTCAAAACCCTATTGTGTGTGTTTCCAAATTAATCGTACATTATGATAGTATGACGATATTTTGTACAATCCTGACAGACGCGTTTACTAATTGTATTTGCGTAAATTACTCGTATTGCCCTCTTTTCGTTATAATTGATGAAAACACGGAGCTTCACATCACGTTCGGTTATCTCTAGCGCCACCTCTGTTTGGAGTTGTATTATTTATTGAGTCAACTATATTTCCAAGATGGTACTTGTCACCGATAGTAAAAAATGAAGATAAGTAAGTTTATATGTCTTCGACGATATCACAAGTCCCTTAAATGTAACATGTGGAAAACAGCAATTAAGATTAAAGAAACCTCAGCTTATGTAATTTACGTCATGCACGACACGTGTAAAACATTGCTCAATTACCGGGGTCTTTGTGCCGATGTCGTTTGAACCGATAACGAACACAACAACCTGTAATGATAGTTTAATGTACAATGAACAGGATTTGATGTGAATAAAAGATAATATATCCCTTTTCCGTATATACAAGAGAAATTGAGACAAATTAGTTTCAGTCTCGTGAAAATGTGACATTTTATGTCGTGGGGACAAAGCAGGATGAAGATCCTTATCGCGCATGCATACCACCGCTTTAGTTTTACATGAAATTGGTGAGGTTATCACAGGGAAGGGGCGGAGGCGGGCACAAATCTTGACCAAAGCGTGACCAAACGATCGTTATTTGGGCATTCATAACGTTGAATATAAGTGACACGAGTGTGGTGCTTTATGAAAATTTCGGTTTGGGGGACTCAAAAAATGTATTTGAAAATCTTAACAAGTATTATCAAAGTACGGAATCCGGATAGTGCCATTAATAATCTCGTTCTCCTTTCATTACGGGCGATAGAACAAGTAATATCAAGAAACATGATGGTTATAATGACGTTTCTATGGTGTTTATTTTTTTCAATAACAAATATGTGTCACTATGAGTTGTGTATTGGCTGCAGCAAATCTACCGTGTATCTCATTTCTGGAGAAGATCCTATCAGCAACTAGGCCAATGTAGACCAATGCACAATGAATTAACTGATAAATAACTTGTGTATTCATTTTTGATACAGTGTATTCATGGCTCAAATCTCATTATTGCTGGTATGACACACCGTACTTTGTACGACTAAACAATGCAACTGAAAATAAATCCAGAAACAGAAACATAAGTGAAATGGCGAGTTGATACGGATTAAACTGTATATAGATCAATATAAGTATTTTCAAATATACACAATCGATCTTTAAAAAAATAACATGTTTTTTTTAAATTTCGTAGTATTGTTCTGATATTCTAGATGTGTTTAGAAGATCATCATATTTGCCAAACATTTACAGGGATATTTTTTTATGATATAAACGAATAAGATTATCACTTACAACGGGTTTTTAAATTGCCTCGATCAAAAATACATTCTCAACCTTATTCAACATATAAATTATTGTGTTCTTTATTAATTAGGAAACATACATGCATTCCTAAATGAAAACTTTATTTTTAATATACATTCTTTTTTTGACGGTAATAGCCGTTTTACTGCGACAGTGAATTGTTAGCATGAATTAGCTTTACATATAAGTATATAGCCTCTGTATGGGGGAATTAGGAAGAGTCCGACAGATTCCTGTACAATTGAGGTTAATAGAGGCAAATATTACAAGGGCCAGAACTTCCTAAATAATAGGCAATATATAACTTCCGGCATTAACGTACAACTGCATGTCGCCCTGAAGAATGTCCATGAGTATAAATGAAAATCCATTGAAATAATAAGAGGAGATGCGTTCACAAGAAATTATTCTTATACTAAGTATATTGAAAAAAATAATCCAAGGGTCATTATTTCAGTTTAACGGTAAGCGATATTTAAATTTCCGAATAAAAGACGGGAGAGCTAATGTCCGCCCCTATGAAATTGACGGGAGGGTTTTTATCCGGATGCCTTATATCCCTATTATATGCATGTAAAGTGATAATGTCGAAAGAAAAGCGTGTTGCACGAAAATCGACTTTAAATACTCCAAACTAACTTTTAGGGTCGGCAAGAAAAATAAAACGTAGGGTCGGGTTACCGGAAACAATTTTACGCTTTAAAACTGTACCTATAAAACAGAAAATGTCATAATTTGGTAGGAAAATCGAACAACTTATACCAACCTACAGCGCACATCTGATATTGAAAAATACTTTTGCATATTTTAGGAACGTCATAAATTTTCCTTCACAACGATATAATTTTAATTCAAGTCGGTAGAAAATATTGCTTTTATAATTACTTTTATCTTTTCCGAATTTTACGCAAAACATAATTAGGCATTAGAAATCATAAAATGTTACCAACTTTGGACGCTAACAAGAGTGCTAATTTGATATTGTAAAACATTATTGTTGCATGTTTTACAAACCTTAGAGGGCCTCTCTACTAGGATACCATTATAATTAATATGGAAAAAATAATATAGCTTTTATAATCACTTAAACATAGGTTTTCCTTAAATGTCGGTATCTCTGGTTTTTTTTTTGTTTTATATATTGTGAAATGCGCATTTTTCAGCTGATTCGTTTGATATAATTATCATGACGCTATGCTAAAAAATTAAAATTTTATTCAGAAAACATGTACATCACATGCGCAATTTTCTGGATGGGCGGACGTTTTGACGTTACGTCATAGCATATTTTGATAATAACATGAATATAATATTGACACATCATTCAAATGTTATTAACTTATACAATTACAACTATTAATGTAGCACTTGATCAATATCAAATTTCGTTTTTTGCATGGTTTGTTTTTGAATACACGTTTAAAAACAACAAATAAAATAAGTTGTAGATAAAATTAGTTTAACACAAGACAAACACATACAATATCTCCAGGTTAATTTCAAAACTGTGTTGACTGCCATTACTACGAAAGTACAAGTTTTTAAATGAAATAACGAAATAAATCCTGAACTTCTTCCATTTAGCTTTTGTTTTGACATTTTTATTATCTTATATTTATTCAAACCAAGTTATACATGAACAGCACATTCGTCTTTAAATACTACCTGTATGTATACGCTGCCGTGTATCTTTTTGAGCAACAGTATTTAAAAGTATTTTATTAAAATAATAGACTTGCAAAACCAGCATAGTTGTTGATAACCTGTCATCAGGCTAACGGAGTTCACATTTGCAAATGCATTTTGTGTTTTGACCTTTTTGGTCAGTCATCCTGGTTATTCACAATATTATGAGGCGTTTATGACACAAAGGTTGCATTATATCAAACCATTCAGAACAGTAGTATTATGTTATAACGTATTGGGTTGTTGGTTACATGGTTAACACGTACTACAGTATTTTAAAATGGTATCAACGCCATTGATAAGAAATGAAGCATTAGGAAGACTAGCAAGCACTGATTAACAAAGTATAAAAATGAAGTGTCTTGAAACATTACACGTGTTTATATTTGCGTACACAACCGGATTTATAAGCGGGATATTGTGAGTCAAACGCCGAAATATATTGCTGACATAATTATTTTGTTTACCAAATATCTCAACTCAATATTTACGCCATTGCTTTCGGATTGGCCAAACGCGTCCAATTGTGTCGTATCATATGATCAATTGTTCAAGTTATTTTCTTTGTGAGGGAAAACTATTTGTGTCCTGTTAACGTGTTATTTGGTGTTTTATCTCAACATAATCTTCCGGTCTTTACATCAATGTCAGTTGGATTTGAATGAATTTTCTTCCTGTCCAATTATGTCGTATCATATGATCAATTGTTCAAGTTTTCTTCTTTGTCAGAGAAAACTATTTTTTCCTGTTTACGTGTTATTTGGTGTTTTATCTTAACATAATATTCCGGTCTTTACATCCATGTCAGTTGAATTTGAATGAATTTTCTTCCTGTCTTTTTTAGTTTCGGGTTTGAATAATAAAATTGGAAAACCAATTAAGCACACGCGAGTAAGTTGTACTACAGGAAGTAGTGTGATTTTGCTTTAAATGTATAATATTGCTTCATAAGCTCATCTGAAAATACATCATGATGTTATAAGTCAGTCGTAATTGTATGTAGTGAGTTCTACCATTCAGCTCGGTTAAAACCACAGCGGTGTTTTAAAACAGTATTTCAATATATAATTTTCATTTTTGCAGATGAAATAAGCCAGGAAATGTAATGTTCAAATTTTACATTATATATATGTTTTTTATACATAATGACTCTTTTACCGTCTTTGTTCAACTTTACTAAAAATTGTAGTTGATTCAAACGGAACACTTCACCCAATCAACGGAACTGTACGTAATCCAACTAGGCTTTCGGCTTTTCACGTCCCAACGTCCCGGCGTTTGTGAGTCTAGAAATTTAGTTAGGTAGGAGCGATGTGACACACTCTGGGTTTTCCGGACATTTCCGAGTTTTAAACCTCCCCTTTGGTATTAATAATGCATTTTAAAGTTCAAGACGAACGTTCAACATTTAGGTACGGAATGAACGAGCAAACCAGTCTGTACACTGCCTATTAAACAGACGGGCCGAATGTTGAAAATGCGGCATGCTAGCCTCCTGGTCTCTTATCATGCTTATAGAATAAGCGAGACCACTGTGCAGGAAGGTGCCCATATTTTAGCTTGATTGCTCCGCAAATTTCACTGACAATGTTATAGGGTGTCAACATCCGGTTTTGTAAAACTTAACGGCTTTAATACAATCTATTTTTTTGTATTTCTCAACCCGACTGGTTGTCCACGGACAACTTAATTGAACAAAATCAGTTCCCCGGACAAGCAAATGTACGACTCGGGCAACTCGGACATTTGATTTCGCCACCCCTGAGACTGTATGATTCCCATGGTAGTGTCTTTGATTTCATTAGGGCCTTTATTTACTAAAATTTTTAAGGAAATCTGAACTTAATTAGCACTGACGTGAACATTTATAGCTATGTTTCTATGTAAAATGTATTAATGTATGGGGATAGCAAGAATTACTTTATATTTAAGCAATATTGAGAAGTCATGTACCACATAATCGCAGGGCTTACTCTGACATTTGCCAAACTAACCAATGGCTACAAATAAAATATCCAAAAATAATAAGAATTAAGACATAAAAAAAGTAAATTTTGCTAAAGGAAATTTTGAGCCAGAAGGAGCTCTAAATAGCAGGAAAGCTAAAGACTTAAAGACAAATTTTAAAAAATAATGGAATTTTAAGGTTTCTCTCAGATGATATCTGAATAGGGGCCCTGGTAAAAGCCATGGTGGTTCATAGGCACCAATTATGTACCTTAAGCCTGTTTTGATTCATTTGATTGACATATTGTTGTTATCTATCATATGTCATTGTTTCCATGTAAGAATTAGAAATAAGCATCGCTATTCCTACACTTTCATTTTTTTATTTCTTGGAAATGTATAAATCGGCCATTTAATATTGGCTTTAACATATATCCTTTTGACAAAATGATGTAAATTGTCAGTGATTTTCATTCATCTAGGCAATGTTTAATGTTTTTGAATGTGAATAATTATGCATGATTTTAGCATGTTCATACAATCAATTTTTTAAATATGTGCAACAATATACAAAATATTAATATTTATGTATTTAAGATATAATGATTTCACAGTATCAAAATTAAAATTGATTGATTTTCTTCATAACACTTACAACATGGTTTTGAAACTCATTTATTTCTAATTAGAATGTCATTGTCCAGAAATACAACAAAGTGCGTCACTATTCTTTTGTAGATTGATCAATACCTTGTATGAAATTTTGTAACCTCGACTTTTTGGGTATTGGTTTGAATTAAAAAAATTACAGTGCACCATGGGTACAGAAGACGATTGGTTGAATGTTAAATTATAAACAGATATGTTAAATAATGTGAATATGCATAATAGTCAGGAACTTGTTGTAACTTAATAATGACTTTTTGGCATTGGTTAATAATGAATGAATGGTACAATAAATATCGGGTCAAGTGGTAAAGAATGTAACCCTTTCCCACTCAGAAGCTTAGATAAGTGAACATGGCTATGTGCAAACAGCATAAAACCGGAACAGCCTGCGAGTAACTCACATTATGTTCAGGTTTTATGCTGTTTGCTGCACATCAGTATCTAAGGGTTGGAAATGAAACCTTTAAAATATGAATATAGTAAGAAAGGTCTTTATTAAATTTAACTTTCTAAGGGACTAGAAACAAGTTCAAAAACGTATCTAAGTGGTAACGGGTTACGAGTTTGCTTGATGAACCTAGCCAGTGGCTGAATACTGCACTCATTTATATTTTTGGGAGACATGGCATAATGTGCTAAAGCAGAATTAATGAATTCGGAATAATGCCCATTATTTGCTCAATATTCATTTTTTTTCCTATTTCTCTGTTAAATATACATACATAAAGATGGAACTTCAAAATAAATCATAACTTAAAGTACATGAATATGTACTTGCCTATTACATGTATCTGGTATATGTCCACGTGTATAAGAACGTTTTAGTAAAGGTCATCATTCATTGTTACGCAATTTTAATTTAAGGTGATAAATTTCTAAAGAATTGATATCAATGAACATATCTTTCATCAATTTGTACCTTTTAAAGTGAATACTTCGGTTTTACATAATGTACATAATGGATAGATAATTTCTGCTGTGTATAGTTTTATAGCATGATTAATAATATAAGACTGTGATAATTTATTAGCATAATACAAATAGCCTACATTTTATTTTGGATTGTTTCTGGGACTCTGCATTTCTTGGTGTACCTTTTGTGAAATATCCGTATGCTTCAAATATCCTATTGTTAGAAATGCAAAATTCCTAAGTACATATGACCCCATATCTTGCGAAAATGGTCTTTAAGACATATCAAAATAGTGTACCAGTAGCTCCGGAGTATCTGTATGGTGTATACTCTGGTGAGGAGGCATAATGTCTGCTAACGGGGCCAGGAAACTTTGTGTGACTTTATAGCGGTCAGGGTAGCTCCTGATCAGACTGCATGAAGCTACATGCTGGTCTGGAGCAACGCTGGCCCCATATGACATAAGACCCAGTTTTGCACAATGCGACTCATTATGTGACTATTCACTAAATCACCACAAGTATTTAAGAGGAGGTAAGTGATTTTCATTCCTGGGCACATATGTAGCTGATCAATAATTTTTTATTTAAACTTTATAAAGTTATTTTTATACACTTTGTAGAGCTAGTTTTTACATATGTGATATTTCTTTATAGGATGAACATGTAACTTGATGTAGTTATTGTACACTGTTTTGTGAAAATTGTGCTTTTTTATTTTATATTTACCAGACGTTTTAATTTTAACTGCTTCAGAGACTTTGCTTTTATCTGTTGTAGTTTTCAATTTTTACTATATATAGTATCAGTTCCACAAAGTACATACATTTACACAGTAATGTATACTTATTGTGATAGCTTCATACACATGCTTGCTGTTACTTAACAATATTTATTATGCAGTTATTATTTTGAGTGAATTTGATGCAATCTAAAAGTTACTGGGTGTTAACAAATGACTTTGAGATCCATAGTTCTACATGAATGTTTGTCCACTTAGACACTCCATCTTAATGAATGTGCGTAAAGTGTCGTTTAATCTAAACCCCATTTTCGCAGAGCGAGGCTCGAATATTATATGGCCCTTTACTGTTTGTGTGGTTTCCTCATTTTACCTGGTCTTTATAATGCCATAATATGAACTACTGCAAAAACATTTCCTCAGGATGTTTATATTGTTGATTGCAACTGTTAAGTCCTTTTTTGAATACACAATATTGAAATTGTCTTTATGTAACTTGATATTATAGACCATCCATTTTTTTCCCTTTTATTTAAGTCTTTTTTAATGACATTGTTTGTACAAATGCAAACTGCATAATTTTGAGAAACTTTTCACAAATAGTTATATGTAAAATTCAATAATGATGCTGTATTATTTGTGATTGACAAAAGTGGAACATGTATTTATCTTAATGAATTTTATTTTAAGAGTGACAGTGTTTTGTTTTGTTTTTTTTAACCATAATTAAAGTTATAGAGTAAATTTAGCAGGTTTTTGTGTGCATGTTAACCCAATAGTCTTATTAAGTATTGATATACTTGATCTTGTGATTGTTTAATTGTTATAATATTTGATAGAGTACATATTATTTACATTTGTTTATTATTGTGTATAAAAGAAAATAAATGTTATAACAATCTCTGTATTTCTCTTGTATCTGGTCTGCATTTAATTATATTTTATGCACACCTGAAATCATCGTAGCACACTCTTGAGCCTCATAATGTTATCATGTGAGCGGCGCAAAGAAGTGCTTGGGAGTGTATTAATGTTGGATAATTGTTTTGAGCACATACACCCGCAAACGTGTGCGCCTTTTTACTAAAGTGCCGTTATGTAAGGTATTTAATATCCTATTGTACTCACTTGACATGTCGAGGGGTAAAAGCGAAACATTTTCAGGAGAAGTTTGTAACTGTATCAGATGAACAATTAAAACAATGGCAGTTTCATTATTTAAGATTTAATGATAATAGTCTGCTCTGATCAAATTTAAGCATGTTTATACTTTCGCAAATAAATAAGTTATTTGCAAAAATGTCACTTAGAATCTGTTTCGCCCTGAAATATCATATTTGTGCTACTCAGCATTGAGAGCAAAAATTTTCTTAGTGGTTAAAATTATCAATTTAGAGTATTTATTTCATAGTAAATACTTTTCCCATTTTGAAAATAAGAATGTATTGCCTTAACATTTGAATTGTACAAAAGTATGTATTAAAATGTTCAAAACCTGGTATTTTTTCAAAATGTTCTTTTAAACAAAAACTTTTACACACCACTCTTTTACATTTTTACAAAAAATAACAATTTGCTGTTGTGTGTGTTTCATATGCTCAATAAATGGTGTTTAACCCTTTACCACTCAGAAGCAACGTGCACATGGCTATATGCAAACACCATTAAACCAGAACTGCGAGTAACTGGCAGTCTGTTCAGGTTTTATGCTGTTTGCTGCTCATCAGTATCTAAGGGTTGGAAATGAAGCCTTTGAAACTTGAATCTAGTAATAAAGGTATTTAATTAAATTTAACTTTCTATGGGACTACAAATTCGTCAAAATACGGATCTAAGTGGTAAAGGGTTATATACGTATATTAGTGGGAAAGGGTTGAATACGTATCTAAGCGGTAAAGAGTTAAAAGATAATTGTTTCCAATACCTTTATCACTTTAGAGCCTTTACATAAATATACTTGTGATAGTTATTTTTTATTCACTATACGGTTGACTTTAAAGGTCGAAACATGTGTTTAAACTAGCCTTTTGTTGTTACTGTTTTTAACATTGAACAAAAAACACAAATAATTATGCTTACATATAAACTAAGTGGTACATTAAATGCAATATTTCAGTGTGAGTTCTGGTACAGTCAATGATAACAGATCAAGGCACTGCAGTTGTTCGCTCTTTAAATGTATTTAATACTACTTACAGTCACAAGTCATGAAGTTCGACTTTTAAGCGTAGGCAACAAAAAATGCAAACACCAATGTAATTTGCTTTAAATTGTCTACAGTGGAGAGATTTTGCAAAAACATCAAGGAGGAAAATGACCTTGATTTACAAGTTCTTATTTTACACATGATTCACACAGACTACACTTATGATTACACAGATGAAAACACAACTCTTTATTCTTGAAATGTACACCTTCATGACTTGCAAGATACTATCAAGCATGGCAATAGCGTGCATCGTATTGTAGTATCGATGCAAATTTTCCATATATGCGTTTAACTTGTAAGTAAAAACACATGTATATATTTAATGGACAAGTATTGGCGTGTTGTTCTTTTATATTGACATACATATTAAACCTGCTTCCCCATTAAGGTAGTGTTCATTGGGTTACAACACGTTCATGGACGCATGCCGATCATACTATATATGGCTTTATTTTAAGACCCTGGATGACATGCATCATGGAGATCTGACTATACGAGAGCCCACGCGTTTAAACATTATGTTATCGTTAAATGTGATAAATGTTTTAAATAAGCATTACATCGTCGTTTAGTCGTTTCATATACATTGTAAGAATAATACAACATTTTTTCAAAAGTAAATATGAACAGTTTTTTTAACGAAGATTACATTTCTAAGGTATTCTGCCAAACAATAAATATTAATTACCAACAGACGAAAACTCCTTACATCTATATATGTGAGTTTCAAGTGCAAGTCAAATGTCTTTTGATATGTGTAATCGTTCTACATCAACAGACTAAACAATACATTGCATCGATCATTTTCCCGAGCCCCTTCCATAATCATCCTCATCCTAACCTCCCTCTCAATCTCCGTCTGACGTCTGCTTATTGCCTGCATAATAACATCCGTCTCTTCATCCATGCCGAGGGCGAGTCTGTTCATCCATATCAGCACCAACATCTCCACCTCTATCCTCCTCCCGCTGTACCATCGTAGTGGCTCAGGGTGAGCTATGATGGCTTGTCGTATCTTCGGCAGTCGCAATATCATCCGGGGACCTTCGGTCATCATTTCATCAATAGTAGCTATCCAAGAACGTTTCTGCTCATGATCCAGAGCACAGGCTGCCATTAGATTTCGCCCTGGGATCAAGTAATAAGGCAGCTCTTTCGTATCTATAGCAACTCTTAGCGCATATAATCCTTCATGAAGCCAGTGAAACAGACTTCTTTCGTGAAACCATGAGTGCGGGTTATTTTCTGCTATCCATAATACAATGTTTTTAACCGTGAACGATGTCACCTCCTTCTTTTGCGGTTTTAATACATCTTTCTTCACCATTTTTAATAGCACATATAAGTAAACCTGAGTGTCGTTAAGATTATTTATCAGTACGTTTTCCCCGGTGTTAAAACACATTCTCCATTCAACATGTTCGTAATCGCTGCCTTTAACCCCAACAGGAGAAACAAATGCTCCAAGTGATACAACCTCCCTAACGACGTCAGCTGATGGCCAGTAGCGATGTCTTGCCGCCCATCTTGTTAGGATGCTGGGGCAGTAAAAATGTAGCGCATGCACGATATCGCGTTCAAGAAAATGTACTGTACATGGCGTTGACGGTCCAGTACGCTCATGTTGTACTGCTTTTTCCCCCGGTTTATGCTCGTTCAACCACTGATTAACATATAAGTCGCTGCTTAATAGTCCGCGACCAAATCCATCATCACACAAGGCATTGTTCACAAGTTTATGAATACGTGTACCGTCTTTTTCAAGTAGCAGTCTACAGTGTCCGGAGTAACTAATACGACTGCAGGATCTAAATATGGTTTTCTCCACGGGAACGCTACTTGAATCAACACCATCTTCTAAACAGATGACACTTTCTTTAACAATCAATTGGTCTCTATCGCTCTCCATAAAGCTGGTCAGACCCTCAGCCTTGCTACCCGTGGTGATCCACGTTACAGTACCACGCGCCAATGCAGTATAATGCCTGTCCGAGGCCTTGTATGCTTCTATCCGAGCCTGTCGGATGTGAGGCCCATAACCCAGAACATTCATTAAAGTAGAAGTCTCAGCAGAGGCTTGTTCATTTTGAAACTGAAATAAGATTAAATTATTTCTATACAAAGTGATATACATGTGTAGCGAATATAAGGCTACTGTCACATGTAAGTGAGGCTTAGAAACATAATAACGGCGAGCCGTGCCAACCCAATCTTTTAATGGTGCAGAACCTGATATAAAACAAAGAGATAGGATAGTAATCTGCGTTTCTGTTTACCATACATCAATGCCAACATTATGTTAGAAATAATAATACAATATAACGACTGTTCATTCCTTTAGCAGGAATGAATTGGCAGTTTGATGATATCTCGGGCTCATCATTTGTAAAATGCGATTTGTTTGTTTATCTAGCTTTTTCCCTTAAAATATATACATATTCGTATCGAAGTGTTTGTGTTGTTGCATGTGATTCGATATAACAGAACATGATCACATACCTGTTCAAGAGTAATATAACGTATGTCCAAACTGACTGATATAAACTCCTAATGATTCATATCAGCGTAAGTGTATGTTAAAAAACGAAATGAAATCATATGTTTCCGTCTTCGTGGTTATGTATGTCCAACAAAAGAATTTGAATAAAATTAACATTATGTGATGCGATAAAAAGTACCCCGTAGTCAGCAATAACATCATCACAAGTTTAAAATATGATCAACAATCATAAGTGCAATATATTTAACCATAGACTGTGTTTATATATCAATACAATTAATCATCGTTTTAATGGAAACTGGACCGCCTTACCAAAGCTTGACTGCTGGACACACTTACCTGTTTAGGGACCTCTCCACGTCTGATGCCTTCGTCAGCCATTGACACAGTTCTGCAGTTAGATACAAGAAACCATATTACAGATGAGTTTATAGCATTATGGAATGTTAATATGTCAATGGTATATGTACACTTATATAAGCAGCACAAACATAGTTTCCTTATAGTTAATCAGGCGTTATTAATTGTACAAAAACGTTCATAAAAAATCATATTAAAATATAAGTATATCTACATTCATATGATTGCAAAAAGGGTGCAATACAGGAAATTACAGCTATAACGGCTGGTAATATTTTATTGCAAAGTGCGAGTGTGTATTAAAACGCTCGTTTCAAAACTGCGTTTGATGTTTAACAATGTATATGTATAACTACAATAATAAACATGTACTTTTTTGTAATATTTCCTGTTAAACTTAGGGAGAAACTAACGCGTTCAATAACAAAACTGTAGGTTTCATTGACTGCATATGTCTTTAATGCACTTGTTTATCATTTCATGTTAAAGGTTTCGTATTCAATTAATTGTATGTAATGTTGACGAATGCAATTATTTAATCATCGTCATATGCTAAATACTACGATTCCTGATAGTGCAATCTATAATCTCGCCCTTCTTTAATCAAGGGCGACACACGACACACGAAGCGATTCACGATATTTTGCGCGACAGTCGCGGTGACGAACTATATATTTAACATGTTATCGCCTTTTGTGCAATCTACACATTGTCACGCAATATATCGTGTATCGTGTGTCGCCCCAGAGGAAGGAGGGCGAGATTATAGATGGCACTATCGGGATTCCGTAAAATACACTAAAAGGAAATAATATACCGCCTCCTCGGCCTGGCGATTAGAGAGTTAGTTTTTGAGCCGTTTTGGTGTGACTTTAACTGATCTGGCCGGTAGTTTACATAGCAGCTCTTCACAATGCCTTCTTGCAGACGTCCATGAATTAAGGTTACTGAAAGTTAAGAATCATGTTCATAGACGATAAATAAACACAATAAAACTGCACCAGCAGGAGATAAACTTAACAGAAGACAGGCTCTTTTATCAATTGCCAAAAAATATATTAACAAAAACATGTGCAAACTGATTAATTATATGAAATTCGTTTTTACCGGGGATGAATGGCACAATTAACATATGATCTTAGCTCAAAGTTATAATGTTTTTAAAGCCGTTGGATATTCGACAGTATACTGTCTTCAACTTGTCTTATTGTGATGACGTATTGCTGATAACCTTTTCCATAAATATTTGCGGAAAATCACACATGCTTCTAGTCACCACCAAATCACAAACAGGTTCATGTTGTGATACAGATCTTGTCATTAACGCCAATAAGAAACATAAAGGCGTGCGTGCACAGCTGACTGAAAAAGGATCTTTCTCGTCAACATCAGATATTGTGCGAAAGCGAGAAAACATATTCATATATGATATAACAACAATTGTACAGTCAACCTGTTTGTGTAAGTACACTTTTTGTAATATGAGATCCCCATACTGATCACAGGCAGCAGTATCATAAAAAAATGCCCCCCCCCCCCCGGACCATACCCCCCCCCCGAGCTTACTCCAGGGGTTCCAGATTGTTAAATGTACACCTATTGTGTATGGTTTAACTTTCCAACATCGAATAATGACAAAAAATAACAGTTTAAAAAAATACCCCTCTTATAGGTATTATATATACACAAGGTATGAAACGCACTATATGCCTATTGCTGAAAGATTGTGGAACACTGGACGTGACCTTTTTCATCGAAAACACACATGTTCCCGTGCAGTTGCCGACAAAATCCAACTGGATTCGTTAGAAGACAGTAAAAGAAACGAGATTACACTATTAACCGTTCTTCTGCTCGGCTAATAACTTTAATATTCAATTAAATTCGACTTTCTCGCTACATGTCTGTGTTTTGCTGTCATATTTTGTCGATCGAATACTCGGTTCTAAAACGCCATATCATTGGCCAACACAATGAGAACAACCAACCAGATGACGCGTTATAAAATTAAAATGGTGTACATGTGTTGATAAAACACCGAGAGACATATAGCGAGAAAGTCAAATTTAATTGAACATTAAGGTTATTTGCCGAAGAGATGATCGGTAAGGTGTGTAATTACGAAGCTTTTAATGTCATTTATTGAATCCAATTGCCTTTGTCCGGCAAGTGCATGGAAACATGTGTGTTTTCGATGAAAAAGTTCACGTCCAGTGTTCCACAATCTTTCAGCAATAGGCATATAGTGCGTTTCATACCTTGTGTATATATAATACCTATAAGAGGGGTATTTTTTTAAACTGTTATTTTTTGTCAATATTTGTTGTTGGAAAGTTAAACCATACATAATAGGTGTCCATTTAAGAATCTGGAACCCCTGGGGTAAGCTCGGGGGGGGGGGGGGGTATGGTCCGGGGGGGGGGGCAATTTTTTTATGATACTGCTGCCTGTGATACTGATCCGACATTTATCTAACCGTTCAAACGCGCGGTTGCACTTTACTGAAAAAATACTTTTTTATTAAACAAAAATATGATACCTTTAGAAAACTCACACGAATGAGCGGGCTCTCCAGTTTATCTCCTGAAACATGGTAAAATATTTAACAAGGCATCCTTAAAAATGTTATTTGGGTCGCGCTTTATTCGCCCAACACAGATCTTAAAAAGTCACGCGGTATAGGCACCGTGGTAAGTAGCTCAATATTAAACGATAATGTACCCGTGGTACATTGTTGTATACTTCTGAAGAGGAGCTGGGGTACATTTAAATAGTACCTGAGACGAGTCGACAACGAAAAGTAAGCCTTAATAAATAAGGCTGATGAAAATCAACGCAGATAATCGTGCATTTAGGTAGCTGTACATGTAGTTTAAATGTCTATTGAGCTATATTAATTATGAATTTGTACTGTTCGTATTCGGCGCTTAATTAAAAGACCAAAATCTTGTCGCTACTACAAAGACGAGGGAAGATTTCTTTCGAACAGTGTTTGTATTATTCGACTATTTTTTCCCGTGAATATTTCCTCCCTGAAAAGCAACTAAATTATTGCCAAGTGCTTAAATTACTTTGCTCCGATGAAAGGCAAGTTAGGTCGAGTCGGCCTTAAAGCCACACACTTTGAAATGAAATCAAATTAAATCATAAATAAGAAACATATTTTATCTGTAACCGGAGTTTGTGTTTATAACACAAGTGGTTTAAGTTCAAGTTTAAGTATATAAACATCTATAATTTATTCACCAGTGACCAAGACTTAGTGTAGACTATTCTATAATGAATAAATGTAATAAAGTGGCAATTAGAAATAGCCAACGACGACATCTACCTTTTGCAAGATTTTTGGAATTTATCTTATGGTTACAATGTAGAAATCCGTCTTTTTGCAATTTTTTAAAACTTAGAATTAATCACATTTGTTGAATTGGTCTTATACGTCTACAAATCCCACTTTCGGTTTTAAAAGTGGTACGGTTAGAAAAAATAATAAATCACTTGCTAACTAGGCTATAAATTTAGTTTTATGTCAATTAGAATATATCTGGTGGTAACATGGTAGAAATCCGTCGTTTTGCGCTTTAAAAGTTAAAAATTATCGCGTTTGTCGTTATGCACGTATGCGTATAGATATCCTACTTTCGGTTTTAAAATTACAACAGAATAATAAATTACTTGCTTGGTAGGCTATAGATTTAATTTTTTATCTTTGACAATTAGAATATATCTGGTGGTTACAAGTTACAAATCCGTCTTTTTGCGCTTTAAAACTTACAAATAATCGTTTTGTCGAAATGGACGTATAAGTATGGAAATCCTACTTTCGGTTTTAAAATTAAAAAAAATAAATAAATTACGTGCTAACTAAGTTTTAGATTTAATGACACATGTGCACACTTATAAATTGCATCAATATGTATTGAGTAACATGTATTTCATTTCAAGGTTTATGGCTTTAACCGAAAACAGCGCTAGTCCATAACTTCAATTCAATGTTTATGTTTATTATTAACAATACTCACATTAACAGTTTGCTGCTCTGTTTGTCTTTTCACTGACGAGTGAAACAGTAATGTCAATGATAAAATCCAAAGTATTCGCAATACAACATTCACATTATGATGCCGTGCTTGAATGTAGTCCAAATAATTAGACGTAATCTGTCGATGTAAATCGACCTCATATTTATAGGAGTATGTCACGGGACCAGTTTCTATGTACTATGTTATTAAAGCTGAGGTTAATTTAAACCATGTAAAAATCAAGAGAAAATACGGAAAATTAAAGTTCAACTGAATTATTTTTATTGGAGTTCAACGTTAATGGCAAACAAATTGTTATTGTTTTGACAAAGTCCGCGAAACGGTAGTTAGAGACCGTCAAGTGAGCAACTTGTTCTCGCATGAATGTGTAAAAAATAAAAACTATGTCGTAGCCAATGCTTAACAACTTTGATTCAATAATATTTTTTTACATGTATTAAAGTTCAAAGTAAAACTATAATTAATGGCAAACAAGTTGCTCTTGTTTTGACAAACTCCGCGAAACGGTAGTTAGAGACCGTACAGTGAGGAACTTATTCTCGCATGAATATGTAAACAATAAAAACTATGTCGTAGCCAATGCTTAACAATTTTGATTCAATAATATTTTTTTTACACTTTGTATGACACTGTCATGTTATATACTGATGTTCTGTATTTACAAGCCGGGTTATTGAGATCTGCAAAGAACTACTTTTATTGCGCACGCACTTTTTATAAGTGGTAAATCGGAGTTATACAAATTTGGTTTTGGCAGCCAGCCAAGTCAGCTCGTTTCAGAAATCGGTATCAGTACTATGGCCTAAGGGCTTCGCCCCAGGCCAAAAAACTAAAAATTTCCCACTTGCTGTCCGAACAAATCCAAATTGAAGGTTTCCAAAAAAAAGAGAAAACCAAATATTTTTGGTAAATTTAATGCAATATGTTGTTAATTTCCCTAAAGCTTGAACCTAAGTGTATATAACATTGACAACTTGACAACACTTAACTATCAAAAAATCTAATACACCAAATTCAAAATATAAGAGACTTCACGACGCAATTCTTCCCATGCACTTTCAGGGTTTTTTCGCGCTAATGTTTCCCAATTGGGCTAGTACCAGTACTTTTCACAATTGACCAATAAAATTAAATTGCTGCTTTATCAATGCCCTTGAAAAGGATTGAGGAAACGTACAACATTACTTTAGTAACGTAAGAGGTAAATTTATATGATAACGTTGCATAAATAAGCCTTTTGAGGTGGATATAAACATCGAAATTATGGGTTCTTAATTTAAACATGAAAAGTTTAGATAATAATTTATGAAATATTACAAAGTTGCCCATGATAGGAAGTCACGAGTGTTTGGGTTTTTACTTGGATTAAATAACGGTATTAAATTAATTGATTTTTTAAAGCATTTATTCACTCGTACAAAATAGCGATCAATGTGACGGCAGTTTTGGCATAATACTATATAAATGATTGGGAAATCGATATTGGTGGTGAAGATGAGTTTTGACTTCTAAAACGAAGATGACAGTTTTTATGTAATTATATAATAATACTTATAACAGGATATTATACATCTGTTGAGGATCACAAAGTATTATATTAAGTATCACTGTAGGTTTGTGTTTTTTAATATAAAAGAGAGAAATGGATTATGTACTACAGTCCAGCTCGAGTTTAACTAGATAATTGCCGCATTCGCGCAGAGAAAAAGTTCATTGCGCTGTTTCAGTTCTTGAACTACAATCATTTACAAATTGACACTTACTATGAATATCGTGTTAAATGGAATAATTTTGAAAGGATCGTATATAAGAAAGCCAAAAAACAATGTTTAGCTAAACGTGTCGTGGAAGAGTAAGTTTATGAATGATTAAAATAGTCCACTAAGTGCTACGTCAGTCAAGTGGTATTTTTGCCCAGCACAGTTCATTCCAAATCTGATTTACCGGAAAACAATGGCTTTTGCGCATGCGCAGTATGATGTAAACATGCTCGTGAGGAATGCAAGACTGAATCATTGTATTATATCACAGGCAGTAACAATCAGCCAAATTTAATACACCGCCAATACTACATCATTATTTCAAACAATTACTTGGTCTTGCACTTTTCTTGGGCAATATGTATCAGCTGTTCAAGCCAAAGTTAAGATAACACCACTACCAACATCATTATTTCAAACAATTTCTTGGTCTTGTACTTCTCACGAGCCATACATATCGGCTGTTCAAGCCAAATATAAGACATCACCACCACCAAAATCACTATTTGAAACAAATACTTGGTCTTGCACTTCTGACAGGCCATACATATTAGCTGGTCAAGACAAAGATCACGGTGTAGATGCATATCGGTGGCCTCTCTGTCAAAATGCTGTCTCTCTGTTCATTCTCGGCTGCCTCTCTGTTATACACAAGACAATGGATATCGGCATTCACAAAACAGGTAAGAAAATGTAACATTGAAACCCGTAAACACATTTGTGCATAAAAAGACGAGGTCCATGAGTTGACGCATATATCCAGCTAAATGTTCATAGTACTCCGCAGGTCCAAACACATATCACAACCTCTATCGAAGATGGAATGATGACGAGGTTGGTGGAGCAATCGTGCATACATGCCACTTTGATGACTTTTTATCATTGCTTTTCCCTAATATGTCAAATATCTAGTGTCATTTATATCATCTTTATGATCAAATCCTTACGTTCAATGTACTCTATATAGTAATTTTCATCAATTTTACTTAAAAATGCCTTCTTTCGCTTTCGTTGTGGCACGGGCAGCCTCTCGATCGGCTCACTTTTCTGGCACGGGTAGCCTATCTAGTCGTCGATTGAAAATGGCATGGGAACCCTCTCCATTAGATTTCTTGTTACTAAACGTCAATATTTGAACAAGTATTGCAAATTAGATCAAACTTAACCGCTTGATATATCAAAGTTCTCTTCTCGAGTGGATATGACTTATAATAGGCTAGACTTTTACAAAATTGAATCTTGTATTGTGCCCTTTTTTAGCTGTAAATATTTCATTTTTGAATATTTTTGAACACAATTTTGTGCTTTTTGCTATTGGCGAAAATTGAAAGATAACATTGATATTAAATGAATAAACGTTGATACCAGGGCTCAGTGAACCAGAAAGCAACTAGTCCGAGTCAATGGATAGGGACGTCATGATATTATATTATTGTTCCGTTACATAAAAAGGGCGACAAGTCTGATATAAAAAATTATAGAGGTATAACACTATTAAGTAATTTTGCTAAGTTGTTTACATGTGTACTAAACCAACGTATATCAAAATGGTGCGAAGAAAATAACACCATTTCAGATGCACAATTTGGATTCAGAAAGGGTAGATCGACAGTAGACGCAGTATTTGTACTGCACTCAATTATTGAAAATTATGTTAATTCGAATAAACGTTTGTATTGCTGTTTCGTGGACATGAAGCGTTGTTTTGATTCGATTTATCTCAATGCCCTATGGTTAAAATTGTATAAAGCTAACGTGGATGGTAAAGTGTTGCGTATAATACGCAGCATGTATCAATCTGTTAAGTCATGTGTTAGACATTGCGAAAACTATTCTGATTACTTTAATATAGCAGTTGGCTTGAGGCAAGGGGAGATAATCTCCCCGATCTTGTTTTCTCTTTTCGTAGAAGATATAGAAATGTATTTGCAAAATAGAAATAGCAAAGGTATAGTTATACAGGATATGTGTTTGATTCTTTTGTTATTCGCAGATGATATGGTTGTTATTGGTGAAACCCCAGAAGATTTACAATTGTCAATAGATCATTTGCATAATTACTGTGAAACATGGGGATTAGAAGTGAACACTGCGAAGACAAAAGTTGTAGTATTTCGCAAACGAGGTGGTTTAAAACATAATGAAAAATGGATATATGCTGATGAATACTTGGATGTTGTTAATGACTTTAACTATTTAGGTGTTACATTGAACTACACGGGTAATTTTAATCTTAATTCTCAGACGTTATATGGTAAAGGCTTAAAAGCATTGAATAATTTATTGTCAAAGCTGAAAAAATACGAATGTAAACCAAGAGTAGCACTGCAGTTATTTGATGCTTTTGTTTCTCCTATTATTACGTATGGTTGTGAAGTATGGGGGTTTACCAAATCATCACAGTTAGAAAGGCTGCATTTAAAATTTTGCAAAGCTACGCTTGGTGTTAGACAATCTACAGCTAATGTAGCTGTATACGGTGAACTGGGTAGATACCCATTGTATATAAACCGATATGTACGTATTATAAAATACTGGTTAAAGTTAAAGGATAGTGATAACATTATTACCAAGTCAGTTGTTAAAGATGCTTTGTGCGATGTTAGTATAAATAGAACGAATTGGTTTAGTAAAGTTAAGAACCTTCTTACACGTTACGGTTTTTACTATGTTTGGTGTAGTGACATACCTATAAATACTAACCAGTTTATTTGTACATTTCGGCAAAGGCTAATTGATGAATATTTGCAACAATGGCAAGAAAATGTTACAGATAGTGGAGTTTTAACTTTGTATAAAACACTTAACATGTCACATGGATTTGAATCTTATCTAGATCTCATTGTGTCGAGAGATCTCAGAGTTGTATTTACGAAATTACGTATATGTTCCCATAACTTGAGAATACACACTGGTAGATACGAAAAATTAGATAGACATTTACGTATTTGTCAAATCTGCTCTACCAATGAGATCGAGGACGAATTTCATTTGATGTTTAAATGTACAGCATATGCTCATTTAAGACCAATTTATTTAAAACATTATTATAGAAATAGACCTAGTATGTTTAAGTTGATACAACTGTTTAATACAAACAACAAATCAGAATTGTTTATGTTAAGTAAATATATATCTGAAGCTTTTAAAATTCGCAACGTAGCATTGACGGATTTATAACACTGGTCATTGTATACAAGACTCAAGACTATTTATTGAAAGAATGCATTACAATAACAGCTAGTTATTTGATTATAAGCTATTTTCGTTCCAACAATACATATTTATTACCATATGAAATTAATCATTGTACCAATAAGCATGAATATTGTTGTATATAAGTTCATCCTGTTAAATAGATTTGTTAAATAATGACCCATACTTCACTGTATAATCTTGTTGTATTAATTATTATATGTATGCATATATATATAACACAAAAAACTGTAAAGTTTACGTGAATAAAATATGTTCTGTTCTGTTCATGATACTTATTGACTGGTTCATCCACTTGTAAAAAGCCGTTTTAAAAGGACGTTTTAAAATGGGCCCTTTTGAAAATCTGAGGCAAGCCGGCGACAAGTTACTTGACTTGCACGAGAAAATCCATGAACTCGTGGCATTTGAACGAATCTTTGGTTTTTGCATTATGTTCTGTAAACACGTGGCACCAATATGAGTTTATTATTTCAGCAATTTATCAACGCGATTTTCATTACTGAAGGATTTATACATGTACATAAAGATACCACAAATATGTAGCCGATAGCGTTAGTCCAAATAATTACGTTAAAAGTGATATTTACATACAATATTATGACATTTTTAATTTTTACTATCAATTATTTTAACACGTGTTAAATACGGAATACGGATATTGCTAAGTAGATTGTCGTGTGTCGACCTTCATGGTCGACGCACGACATTTAAGCGACGCACGATACGACATTCGACATTTAAAGTCGACATGCGCCAATCTAGATTTGAGTGTCGCATATCGCGCTGGATTTTGGAAGAACAAAATACTGCGGATAATCTTGACTACACATGGCATTTTTCGTATAACTATTGTGAACTGACAATTCTGGGGTCAAAATATTGAACTTGAATTTTATGACAGTTTGAATACAATTGATGAAAATTACTATCTAGCGTACATTGAACGTAAGGATTTGATCATAAAGATGATATCAATGACACTAGATATTTGACATATTAGAGGAAAGCTATGTTAAAAAGTCATCAAAGTGGCATGTATGCACGATTGTTCCACCAACCTCGTCATCATTCCATCTTCGATAGAGGTTGTGATAAGTGTTTGGACCTGCGGAATACTGTGAACATTTAGCTGGATATATGCTTCATTTCATGGATCTTCTCTTTTTATGCACAAATGTGTTTACAGATTTTAATTTTATATTTTCTTACCTGTTTTGTGAATGTCGATCATCCGTTTTCTAGTATATGACAGAGAGGTAGCCGAAAATGAACAGAGAGGCAGCATTTTGACAGAGAGGCCACCGATATGCATATACACCGTGAAGATATATTGGATCTGGCACGAGTTGTCATATCATACCATATTTTATCAAACGAGTTCAGGAATTCTGTTAGTAAGTGAGCCTAAGACTCAAACAAATCGACGGGTTCACTCACGCTTATCTTGGGACATTGGTCATCATTGCAACGCTAAAACATCGAGTATTAATTGAAGGCCAAATGTTGCATCTGTTAGGATTTCTCATGAGATACGATTAACATAACAATTTACAATCAACCTGCATTCGCACAGAGAGACATTCAACTAGGTGCTATGTTTCCTTTGTTTATTTCAGTTAGAGGTCAAATCTTTAAATAATTCCATTTGTAAGGCCCTGGCTTCTGGATATGTAAAATTTCATTGGATGGTTATTAATATGACATCTGGTCACATGGTTTTTGTTGTTTAGCGTGCTTTTTCGTCACATGGTATTTTTTCGCGGACGTTTTAGCGTGTTTATTTCGTTATTTTTGTAAAAATGATTTTTGATTGATAATGTTCTAATTATTTTGAGTTCAACATAAACAAAAAAACCGGTTGATTGATACATTAATTGTTTATTCCTCACGCATGAACGTGCACAGACTATCTCAGCATTTGGTTCGGTTGAACAAAACAGACGCCATTTCAAGCAAGTTCCTGATTGTTGCTGAAGAACGCACGCTAAAAGTGAGTAAATTCATTTTTAGTTGTTCGCTTGCGAACAACTAAGGTTAAGACTACGTTTTCCAAGCCAGATTTGTTACAGACCCCAAACCTGATAACTGCCCCATTTGCGCCGAGAAAAGAGTTGTATCATTTACAGTATACCAGATATAAGAGGTCTGTTCTTCCACTATATCCATTCACAAATGGACGCATTATGTAACTATCGTGTTAAATGTAATATTTTTTAACGGAGCGTACATAGAACAAAATCAATGAACAGTTTTTTTTAATTATAAGTGTCATGGAAAAGAGTTTTATGAATTATTAAAATAGTCCACTATTTGCTGCGTCTTAATCACATGGTATTTTTTCGCAGCACAGGTCATTCCGAATCTGAGGCTAATAATAGATAAGGGAAAATAAAACTACTGCTGATTAACAAATACATGTGTAGTGGTATATCAAGAATTTAATACACTATCACGCGTCTGTTGCGTAACCTCTATGAAAGTGCTTGCTAGTTTACAGCAGGTTTTAATTTGATTTGTGTGGAAAACGTTGTTTTGTTCTCATCAGGTAGCGGCAATATATCTCTCCTGTATTCTTAATTGCTCTGTTGATAACAACGCAATAGTTTAAGGTAAAGTTTGTTTAATTTCACAGTTCAAAATTTATTTTTAAAAAAAGTTAAACACGAGTTCACCAATAACTACATTTATACTATAGACAACGACAAAATTGCTTTATAAACGCTAAAACCGAACATCAAAAAAAACAACTAAATATGACAAGAGATATCTTTTTAAAAAGATATGGACGTAAATTAAATTAAACACAAAAGTTTAACTTTTGTGAGTTTTGTTCACTTGTTAGTCGCATATTCAGCACATGAAATGTGTGTTATTATAGTCAAACAAAACATCAGTGTTAGTAGATAAAAATTATACTACGGGAGTTCTCATCAAAAGTGTCCTCATATAGCTTATTACGTGTTTTTTTTCCCCATCGAAATATATTGCATGTTCATTTTTTATTAACACGCAGTTTTGTTTGGACACATTCAAATCACCTTTTCATAGCCGCGTCATGTGAAAATGCGTCTTATGGCGTTTCGGCTAGCATAGCTTAAGCCCAGTCTGTGCATTTGCGCATTCTGGTCAGGGGCGCTGCTGTCCGCTATAAAATCACTAACGGTTTTATGGCCCCATTATGTGTAGCGGATCCGTGGTCAAGTGGTAACACACTGGCTTCACAATCCAGAGATCGCTGGTTCCATCCCCCGCTGCACCTAACCTACTAACTCGTCTGTCGCATGAGACCTTAAACCGAGGTGCAGTGTACTAGGTGCTATACACCGGGCAATAAAAGACCCAGGGTTACCTCTGGAACGGGTAGTCTCCTGTATCTTGCACTATCCCCCGTAACCAACTAACACGTCTTTCTGGGGGCGATGGCCATATGGGAGACAATCCCGGTGCACTCGATACAAAACAAAAACAACAACAACAACTGGCCCCATTATGTATCTCCGGACCAGGCAGAGGGATGTGCAGACTGGGGGCTATAGCTATGATGGGCGCATATGGCATAAGACCCATTTTCGCATGACGCTGGTTTAAAAAAAATCTAATTGTGAGTTGTAAATGGCTCATTTTAGCTCAATGCTTTTCGATATCAAATTGAATTCAAAATAGCAAATATAGCAAACTGGCAAATAAGGGTAACCTATTCAGGCGTTAGTGCACACACATCTCAACATGTTCGTTTAGACACACTCTTTATATTGTGAATGGGTTGTGATCATTTCAAACTTGCGATTTAAAAATTGAGTTGCGTCTAAGATTATGCAATAGCGAACAACTTCAGCGCCTTCAGCGCAATGATTAATTATTGGACTTTAATCTTTGGGATTTCGAAATTAACTGAATGTATCATATAAATTAGAATAGTGTGAGGACTTATAAATAGCAGAATAAAATCTTAAGGGCCACTTAAAGACTTGTGTTTGCATTGTCATCCCATCAAAATAAAACACAGACATAATTATGAAGGGTAACTGTTTCCACACAAATATTGTTAAGGCATGATTGCCTGGTAAAAAATGACTTGTTCATAAAACAGTTCTAAAATAACAACATATTTTCAATTGTTACTTTTTAGTTTTGAAAGGTTATGTGATTATGTTTATATCCAATATATAAATAAGAAATTCAAAAGACATTATCAGGAGGTAATTTCTTTTTACCATCCGCTAACCAGGACTAAGACTGTTTACATTAGGCATTGTTTTGTTTATGGTTAAAAGTTAGCAAAACTAAAAAACCTTATAAGTTAAGTAGGGGGTCACCCATGAGAAGTAGGGAGGGCGGTCTTGGGCAAGGCCTTGAGAATTTGCAAAATGACACATAAAAGACTAGCTTACAAATTAGCAAACCTTTAAAATATCACTTGTTTTGCAAGCTCATTTTTAAACAGAATAGTTAATACATTTTTATTTATATTAAATTGTGTCAGAAACAATCAAATTTCACTCAATTTTATTAGGCAATACATGTAATGCACATGATCATCTAATTCAAATTCATGAATTAAAATAAAACAATACTTTTTTCTAAGATTAGTGGAGAACTAAATAAACAATATAACTTTGCTAACTGTTTTAAGAGGTCACGAATTCAACATTTTGTTTCAGTGCTTTGTCTTAATCATGTGATTTAACGGCCTTTTTCTGGACAATTTGTAACTTTTTTTAAGAATGTAACACAAAATCACCAACAGTTATAAGGGTAGTGCATGTGTTTTGAGCATGAGGAAGAGATATGTGGGTGGAGCATGAGGGTCGTGTATTCGGGTTAGGTATATGGGGGCAAGAGGGTGGATTATGTGGGTGAATAATGAGGGTGGGGTATGTGGATGGACATGAGGGTGTGTTATGTGGGTTGAGCGAGAGAGTAGTGTATGTAGGTTAGGTATGTGGGTGGAGCAGCAGGGTGGATTATGTGGGTGGAGCATGAGGGAAGGGTTAGGTATGTGGGTGGACAAAGAGTGTGGGTTATGTGGGTGGAGCATATGGGTGAAGCATATGGGCTGAGCATGAGAGTGGGATATGTGGGTGGAGCATGAAGTTGGGCTATGTGGGTGGAGCATGAGGGTAGTATATATGGGTGTAGCAAGAGGGTGTGGTATGTTTGTGGAGCATGAAGGTAGATTCTGTGGGTGGAGCATGAGGGTAGTGGATGTGGGTGTAACATGATGATTAGTACGGTAAGTAACGCAGTTAAGATTCAATTATAAAAATAAATGGCAAAATGAATTAAAATTTGGAATTAAAGCAAATCCATAAAGGTAATGTTTTATTGTTTTATACGCAGTCATGCACAAAAAGTGCGTCCCGATGACTCTATTGGTTTGCAATGAGCGTCTTTTGTCAGATTCATGTGTACCAATACGCTTAGTTAAAGCTTGAGAAGAAAATTAGCCTACATTATGATTATTAAATCATTTTGAATGCATGTCAAGTATCGACATATCAAAAGCGTAAAATGTAGATGTTGATCAGAGCAAAAACCTCTCGACTCCAACGATAAATGATAATAAAATGAATATTTAGACAGGAGCCCGCTTGATGCGTAGTCTCTGTCCTGATATAACACAATTATTAAAGACTGATTATATCATGATGATCAAAAAGATATTCAGTCAATAAGAACGGCAAGCATGTTATTTGGAATAGAGAAAAACTGTTGGTTTTCTTGTTGGTTGTGGGGCAACAGTTATTTTATGATATCTTCTGGCTCTATCCAAATCTTATTCTGCTATATTGGCCAGTTGAACCGATCAGTACATTTCTCACTGTTGGTAATGACGTGTACATGTATGGTAGATAGTGTCATTATCATCAATTTCACAAGTTTAACGTATGTAATGTTTCTTCGTGCTGAGCTACAATGATCTGACCAAAAGTAATGGACCTATCTAACCGACTCTTTTCTAAGTCCACATGTGTCTCAGATGATTTTGACTTTCTTCTCACTATTAATATGTTCTTCTCCTGCTTCTATTGTGACATCATCGGAATGATCAGTATCGGTTTGCTTTTCCAAAATTGTTTTTCCCAAGTACAGTTTGATGTGACATTAGAATATCCTCATTTAAAACAGTCGAAACAAGCACAACTTGTATTGCGCCCCCATACAGTGGTACCGTGTGTTTTATAGCCATTTTGGGAATGCCGGGGCCGGGTCCCTTTTGATTGGGAAAAAATCGCGGCGTTTTGACCAAATTGGGAAATAAGATTTTTGTTATAAGAAATGCTTCAAAATGAGAATTAAAGTGTTTTAAATATAAACTTACATTAAGTGTAACTTTTGAAGCTGGATGGGAGATAAAGACACTTTTTTAGTTGCCTTTTTGGGAAAAATATATACTTTTTTCAATTGGGAATGGGACCGGATACCGGATTTTGAACAAAAATTAACACTGATACCAGGTACCAGATTCTGGCCCAAGTACAGCATGTAGCTTCATGGGACCTTTCGCAGGTTCCTTTGGTCAACTATATCTGTATTGGTCTCATCATCCCCTTCTGTCATCAATTCGTTATTAATTGCACTGCCATGGGTTGTAGCATAACACACATGACAAAAAATAATCATGTGTGTCGCGGACCAGAACTCTTCTTTATTTCACGACATTATGTGCATTGTTGTTCCCAATTTGTTACAGCCTGAGCCTTTGTCATGACCACATTTAAAGAAGTGTCAAATCTAACGGCTGTTATATCTGATCACTAAATCGAATATCGTTATGTTAAAATAATCAGATGAAGATGAATCGGTAAAAAATGTGAATGGCTTTCATTTTGAACACTGCACTTAACTATTTCAATGCCAATTATTGATTCTGCTATTTTGTTATTGTGTTAATGACCATAGTTGAGATCTTTCTCAATTTCTCTAAAACATACACTTAACTACAGTGTTCAAGCCGGGTTCCCTCGTTTATATTTCAATAAACATGCTGGATTTCTTCTAGATTTGTGAGGGTATATTTTTTACTGACGTCGATCCATTCTTATCTTTAAACTCTTTTGTCGATTGCTCCATTCACTCAAGGACTTCCATTTTCATGTTAACTCTGTATCGGTTTTCTATTTTTTCGTTTTACTCTATAACTCTTTATTTAAGGATATTATTGTTTTCTGGGATATTGTCCAGTTTTTCTATGAATACCGTAATTACTCTAGGTTTTGGGGAGCCAAAAATAATTATGTGTATGATAACCCGATTGCTTATAAAAAAATAGTGTTTTGTTATGAGATGCCACTTATATTCAGTTCTAAAAAACAACTTGCAATATTTCTTGTTTTGAGGATATCCAAGACATTGAAAAAAAATATATATGTATCAAACGGCCGACTTCAAAATAATGATACAAGTTGTCATTCATATGTTTGCAATGCTTCATAAATAGTTTCCAATGGCCCTTTTCCATAGCCATAAGGTATCCAAGATACACATATGTGTCAAATAAATCTAAATGTATGCTTATGTACATAATATTTGTTTCACTTTGATTATAGCAAGCGTATTTGTATATATCCGAGCATTAATAATAAAGTTAATGTAGTTTGAATATCAGCGACGCTATTTGTCTAGATTTTGTGAGAATGAACGCATCTGTTTAGCAGATGTGACAGTATCTAAGTAAACAATCTGTGAACATTATGAATGCAATAAATTGTCAATTTTAATGTAGTTACTGTCGAGCAGATGTGGAAGTATGTCAGTAACAAATCTGTGAACATTATGAATGCAAATAATTGTCAATTTAAATGTAGTTAACAGTTGAGCGGATATGACAGTATCTCATTAAATCTATCTATCTTTCAATACTGCCGGAACCCCCTTGCGGGTACTATTGGCAGGTGCGCGTGTCAGTGCAAGAATAAAAGGTTTAAAAGCATTGAAAGGGAGACTTCAAAGCATGAAAGTGAGGTGAAGATAAAAGTGTGATAGTGTTAAACAAGAAGAAACGTATTTATAGGTTAAAAGTTGTTTAAAAAAACACTGTTTTGTGCATTGGGGAGTAGAGTGGGGCTAAGGCAACGCTTAACCCCTCTAGGTATGCCTGCTGTACAACTGAGGCCGGTAGGTCGTTCCAAAGAACTATGGTGTAAGGAAAGAAGGAATATTTAAAGTAGTTGGCTGATGTATGGACTTGTCTGAATGAGAGTGGGTGCATATGACGAGTCATCCTCATAGGCCTCTCAAGATATGATGGCGGCGAAATGGCTACCAAGCCATACACAATTTTGTAAAAAAGGGTCAGTCGGGAGAGGTCACGTCGGTCCTTCAAAGTTTGCCAGTCAAGTTCAGTCTGCATACCGGTAACACTGCTGTAGAATGAGAAGTCGTTTTTCACCCAGCGGACTGCTCTACGTTGTACGTTTTCTATTTTGTCACTATTTTGTTTGGTATGTTGACTCCAGACAGAGGACGCATATTCTAACTGGGGTCTAACTAAGGTCTTATAGGCTACTTCTCTGATGTTTTCATTTTTAGTCTGTATATTCCTGCGGATGAAACCAAGAGATTTATTAGTATTCGTTGTAATGTTGGTAATATGTTTGTTCCAAGAAAGATCATCTGAAATGGAAACACCTAAATATTTAGCAATGTCTACGACTTCAAGGATTTGTCCATGTAGCCTGTAATTGAAGATGAATTTATGTTTTTTCTTAGAAATAACAAGGACTACACATTTGCTAGGGTTAAACTCCATGTCCCACAGGTTTTCCCAATTTACTAATTTGTCTTAATCATTTTGAAGAGAGGCACAGTCTTGCAAGTTGTTAATAGCCAAGTTTACAGCAGTGTCATCTGCAAACAAACGAACTTGAGAAGAGATAGAGTTAGGAAGGTCATTTATGTATAAAAGAAAGAGTAAGGGACCAAGTACTGAGCCCTGTGGCACGCCCGATGTTACAGGGACTTCTGATGAGCATTCTCCTTTCAGAACAACTGTTTGCGATCAGCCTATAAGAAAAGACTTAATCCAGGAAATTGTAGATTTGTTCACTCCATGTTGCTGTAATTTAAAAAGTAATTTAAGGTGGCTGACTTTGTCGAAAGCTTTGCTGAAGTCTAGAAGTATAAGATCAGTTTGTTAACCATTTGCGAGGTTGCGAGCCAGTTCATCGACAAGTTGAATAAGTTGGGTTTCGCAGGATCGACGTTCCCTGAAACCATGTTCAAGATCATACAAAATGTTATGTTCATTAAAATGTGCTGTAAGGTTGGAAGCTACAATATACTCTAAAACTTTGCAAAGAATACATGTTAGTGATATTGATCTATAGATGGCTGGATCTTCTTTATTTCCTTTTTTGAACAGAGGTACAATATTTGCAGAAGTCCAAATCTTTGGTAAGATGCCTGTGTCAAGAGATTTCTGAAAAAGAAGAGATAATATAGGTGCAATTTGCTGATTTTGAAGGACAAGTGGCCTGATGTTGTCTGGACCTGCAGCTTTGTGGGGTTTCAGATTGGAAAGGAGCTTCAAAACACCGTTGACCGAGATAGTGATTTCTGGCATGATTGGGTATTTGCGACTTGAAGAAGAATGAACATTAGAGTTCTCCAGGGCTGGAAAGCAAGATTGAGATAGAGTTAGAGGGGACATGGGGCTAAAGACTGACTGAAATTGCTGGTTCAGGATATTGGATTTGTCTGTATTTGAAGATTTTGTTGTATCTGAAATTTTATCATATAATGTTGAAATGCCGCATGCATCTTGTTTGGCGCTCTTGATAAGACTAAAAAGTTTTTTGGAGTTAAATTTTGAGCTGGATTCATCTGGTTCTCCATTTTGGTCTCTTATACCTAAAATATATTCAATGTAATTATTATATGATAATTTGATGGTCTTCTTGATCTGGTGTTTAAGATTTAAAAGTGTAAATTTAATTTTGCTGTTTCTCATTTTCTTCATTTCATTATGTAGTTTGTCCCTCTTCCTTATTAGGCGTTTGATGGGCTGTGTTATCCACGGAAGGGAGACTTTTGGACCTATTCTTTTTGTGGGGACGTAATCTGAAATTCCTGTAGTAATAGCATTACAAAATTTCTCCCAGATGACTTCCACTGGAGCTGTTGAGTAATTTGACAAAATATCATTAGACATATTTTCCATGTACTCTTTGAATCCATCCCAGTCTGCTTTCTTATATAAATGTACTGTTCTAGGTTTTTGACACATTTGTTTTGGTTTAACACTTGCTGTGAAGGAAACAATTTGATGATCTGAGATACCTGGAAGACAAGAAATATTATTTATTAGATAGTGAGAAAAAGATCAAGAATGTTGTCGCCTCTTGTAATATAAGTAACCATTTGAGTCAGTCCAAAATCTGAAAGTAAATCAATGAAATCATCATAAAGGTTAACAAATTATCGTTGAAATAACGGTTTGCAATTAGTATCTATATGTCGGGCGAGTTGTTATATGTGTGTGGCGAATCGTTATAGAACACGGGGCGAGTCGGTATGAGGCGAGTCGTTAAGGGGGCGAGTCGTTACATTACCTTTAATTATCGGTACTTCCGTTTTGAAAATGAGGCCATGGTTGAAAAGGTAAACAAACCGAGTCATTCGATTATGCATGTCTAAAAATATTCCAATGTAGAGCAATACATCATCATTTTCTATCAATAATTACAGTGCAAAATGACAGAGAAAGATACTCACCACAATTCAACACAAAATATTCGAGATGACATTAAAAGAAAGAGGCAAAGTCAAAAGAAAACTACAACTGTCATTGAGGCGTTGAGGCAGAAATACTGCACACAGCACGACATAGAGACATCAGGAGTAGAAATTGTGTTTTACGCCAAACCAAAAGCAGACGATAATGCTGAGCTCGGATACCTCAGGAATGTGGTTGGTATATTCACGAATCTGATTTAGTAAGTTACAATGTAAATTAAGAATAAGAAGTAATGTTAAGTCATTTGTTTCTTCAAGTACAGTTATGTCCGGTAATCTTGTGTGTCCGGTAATCTTGTGCACTCCGCAGTTGCGACGAAGAATGGTTTTCTTTAGTGATGGAAGATGAAATTTCACATTTTTAAGAATGAACCTATTTAAAAAGTACGTATTCCATGCAAAATAAAAATTTAATTATTACATTTTAACACTGGATGCATTGTACATGTATCGTAAACACTGACATACTTACAATAAATTCGACATGAATCACAAATTCCCTGCATTCTTGAGTGTTTTCATACTTTAAATTAAGAATTCATAAATCACACGTATAATTAGCAATCCATTGCACAATATCCGATCAGTTATGGTATTTTTGGCCATTGAAAATATATCGCATCAGACAACATTGTCATCATTTCCCACCATTCTGTTAAACCACATTTGGTATGATCTCCGCATGCGCAATGGCCTAGTTTTGATATTTTCTGTAAACTATGGAAGCATGATCGGGGTAAAATTAAGCCTGTTATGCATACACATTTTTTTCACGCTAGAAATCAATCAACTAATTAAAAAATTTAATGTTTATTTTGCTACACTCAGCGGAATGCCACTATACTCAAACCCGGTTGAGTCGCGGGTCGTTTTGACTCGCGGTATTTCATTAGCGCCCTCTGGATTGTGTTTGTAAACAAACCTGCGTGACCTACTTTTGAAATCTGACAGAAAACATCTTTTGCTGCCAGTATGAATAGATTTTTGGTAAGTAACTACCCAAAAACGATTTAAAACATCATTTTAAACCAAAATTATGTAAAAATCCATGTTAAAATGAAATTTCCTTTTCAACTTTTTCACTTTTTAAGTTCGTCTGTTTGCGGTTGCTTAGGTCAGACACTACCAATATTATTCTCTATGTGAAGGGGTTACGCACCACCGATTTTAAAATTATTTCGATAGGTCAGGCTCTTAAGCAGAAGAATGAATGAACATGAACAGTTATTTGAATATTGAGAATTAAGATTAGACACTGATTGAACATACCTGTGATATTTTTTTAGTTGATGTCTTAAATTCCATATGTTCTAATTGTTATCCCCACGCTTTTTGAAAAAAAGGTGGGGATATTGTGGTTATCTACGCCGTCCGTCCGTCTGTCTGTCCGTCCGTCCTGGCCACTATCTCCTCCTACACTAAAAGCACTAGAAACTTGAAACTTACACACATGGTAGCTATGAGCATATGTGCGACCCTGCACTATTTGGAATTTTGATCTGACCCCTAGGTCAAAAGTTATAGCGGTTGGGGTGGGGTCGCGTCAGAAATTATCACTCATTTTTTTAGGTTATTTTACATTTACTTCTTTATTTCTACACCGATTCACTTCAAATTGATACTGGACCTCTCTTATGACAATACGGTCAATCTCAACCATGCATGGCCCCATTCCCAACCCTGGGGCGCCCCGCCCACATAGGCCACACCCACCAAAAATTTCCATTTACTATAATTTTTTCATTTCTACACGGATTCACTTCAAATTGATACTGAACTTTTGTTATGACATTAGGGTCAATCTCAACTATGCATGGCCCCAATCCCAACCCTGGGGCGCCCGCCCACATAGGCCACACCCACCAAAAAATTCCATTTACTATAATTTTTTCATTTCTACACGGATTCACTTCAAATTGATACTGAACTTCTCTTATGACATTAGGGTCAATCTCAACTATGCATGGCCCCATAACCAACCCTGGGGCCCCGCCCACATAGACCACACCCACCCAAAATTGCCTTTACTATAATTTCTTCATTTCTACACCGATTCACTTCAAATTGATATTGAACTTCTCTTATGACAATACAGTCAATCTCAACTATGCATGGCCCCATTACCAACCCTGGGGCGCCCCGCCCACATAGACCACACCCACCCAAAATTGCCTTTTACTATAATTTCTTCATTTCTACACCGATTCACTTCAAATTGATACTGAACCTCTCTTTTGACAATACGGTCAATCTCAACTATGCATGGCCTCATTACCAACCCTGGGGCCCCGCCCACATAGACCACACCCACCCAAAATTGCCTTTTACTATAATTTCTTCATTTCTACACCGATTCACTTCAAATTGATACTGAACTTCTCTTATGACAATACGGTCAATCTCAACTATGCATGGCACAATTACCAACCCTGGGGCGCCCTGCCTACATATGTCACACCCACCCAAAATTGCCTTTTACTATAACTTCTTCATTTCTACACCAATTCACTTCTAATTGATGATGAACTTCTCTTATGACAATACGGTCAATCTCAGCTATGCATGGCCCCATTACCAACCCTGGGGCACACATTCGGCGTGGGGATACGCGTCGGCCTCTGCTGCGCCATTTCTAGTTATATACGTTATTGATTTATACTTTGAATGGTATGTCAGATCTTTATGTTTGTTCATGTTAAATTTTATATAAGTGTCGTTAAACCTATTTACCGCGAGTCAACCGGGAGGGAAAATAAACAACAATGGCGGACAGTGGGGATGTTTTTGTTGATACTGCAGTTAAAATTGAAGGATTTTCGTCATAAAAAGGCTATTTTTCAATGAAGTTAAGTCAGATATGTTTGTCTTATAAATTATTTATCTGATATTTGAAGATGGTTTCTAGACGCAAATGAATATTTCTTAAGTACCGCGACTCACCCTGGTTGCAGGCTACCATAAATAAAGAAACCGAAGTACAGCTATTAATCCACATTAAATTTGAATGGTTTTACAAACTGATTTTTAAATAACTTTCTGGAATGTTTTTGTTGATAATTGGACACCATATTATGTCTACAATTCTGCCTAAATGAGGTCGTTACACCAAGTGCGCAAGATTGCCGGACACTGTGATAGTTTGAAAATGCGGTGAGTCATGTTTGTTTTGAAATCAAATCGGACAGTTTTTCACTGAATTAATCAGATATTTTTGTGTAACTAATAAGCACATGAACTTCTTATTTTCATAATAAATTTAGATATTATGTTGTCAATTTATAAAAGAACATGTTTTTAAACCAATTGACCCTTAACTGCGCAAGATTACTGGACAGCATCGTACATAAACAGTTAAAAACAAAATGATTTTCTTTGAGTCTATACTCTACAATTTACCAGTTGCTACCAGTTGCCAAATAACCTTATTGTGATCCTCTAACATGCTTTGGCCATAAACTGTGTATCATAGGATGATCCCTTCATATATTTGGCAGCTGGGCATATGCAAGGTTGAAGGAAAGTCAGTGGCTAGGAAACATCTTTTGTGCGGCTTGTCAGAGTAGCATGACTGCGATTACGCATAAAAACTATTGGTGTTCTACCAGCTGAGCTGGCTGGATCTAATCAACGTACATGTACTTGCATCAAGCACGAACTTTATAAGTGCTAGGCAAATGTTGAGCCAGTTATAGTAATGTTTTATATACAGCCAATTCAGGCCTTTATAAATATTAAAACTTTATTTGTTTTGTAAATAAGACTGTTCTCTTGTTTTAGTTAAGGCATATTCAGTGTGAGGCAACATTTGTTGTTCTCTTGTTTTAGTTAAGGCATATTCAGTGTGAGGCAACATTTGTTGTTCTCTTGTTTTAGTTAAGGCATATTCAGTGTGAGGCAACATTTGTAAAGCCGCCATCTGAGTCTGTCCGCCGGCCAAGATAAAAGTTAATCATAGGTTTAGCATGACACTAGACAGTGTTTTATCTGCTGGCTTTACCATTTATATTTCATATAATAACAGTTTTACATCAATCCATTGATATGTATTAAAAATATTTTCTTTTCATAGCGACAAAGTATTTTATTTTCTGCTCACTAGACTGTAGATTAATACAGAAATATATTTATCAGCAAGATAAATCCTTATATCGTTATAATTTATATTACTCAATGCATTTTAAAGGGGCTTTTTCAGTGATTTTTCCTTTTTTTTTGATGTGTGTCATTCAATGCATGCAATGGCTAGATTTAAGCAAAGGAACTAAAGAGCTCAATTATTATAACAAAAATAAAATTGAAGGATGATAAAAAACAGAAAAAGTATTCCCAACTGGGACTCAAACCAGTGTCCTTTGGAAAAGCTTTTAGAAAAGCTGTGGTTTTAATCATCCTGACTGATGCATGCTGCCATGCATTTTAAATTAAAAAAAACGTATTTTACAAAATGTAAAGAAAAACAACAGAAATACTCCAAATTATTTTATTGCTTTGTGTTTGTTACAATACTTTTACAACTAATACAAATTTTTAGTTGTTTATTATTTATATTATTTATCCTTAAAGTTAAGATATTGACTCAATATTTCCCTTTGCAGTGTCTTTCAGATCATGGCATACGCAGATCAGGCGTCGACTCTCAGGACATTCGCTCGCTGTGTCCAAACATTGTGGATCTTGATCTGACAGGTATCTGACTGAAAAAGCAGCGACCCCTGTTCTCCCTGGAAGGGCTCTGCCCCTGTTCCCCCTGGAAGGGCTCTGCCCCTGTTCTCCCTGGAAGGGCTCTGCCCCTGTTCCCCCTGGAAGGGCTCTGCCCCTGTTTGCCCTGGAAGGGCTATGCCCCTGTTCCCCCTGAAAGGACTCTGCCTATGTTCCCCCTATAAGGGCTCTGCCCCTGTTCCCCCTGGAAGGACTCTGCCCTTGTTACCCCTGGAAGGGCCCTGTTTCCCCTGGAAGGGCTCTGCCCCTGCTCCCCCTGGAAGGGCTCTGCCCCTGTTTGCCCTGGAAGGGCTCTGCCCCTGTTCCCCTTGGAAGGACTCTGCCCATGTTCCCCCTGGAATGGCTCTTCCCCTGTTTCCCCTGGAAGGACTCTGCCCTTGTTCCCCCTGGAAGGGCTCTGCCCCTGTTTCCCCTGGAAGAGCTCTGCCCCTGTTCCCCCTGAAAGGGCTCTGCCCCTGTTCCATCTGGAAGGGCTCTGCCCCTTTTCCCTCTGGAAGGGCTCTGCCCCTTTTGCCTCTGGAAGGGCTCTGTCCCTGTTCCTCCCCTGGAAGGGCTCTGCCCCTTTTCCCTCTGGAAGGGCTCTGCCCCTGTTCCCCCTGGAAGGGCTCTGCCCCTGTTCCTCCCCTGGAAGGGCTCTGCCCCTGTTCCTCCCCTGGAAGGGCTCTGCCCCTGTTCCCCCTGGAAGGGCTCTGCCCCTTTTCCCTCTGGAAGGGCTCTGCCCCTGTTCTCTCTGGAAGGGCTCTGACCCTGTTCCCCCTGGAAGGGCTCTGTCCCTTTTCCCTCCGGAAGGGCTCTGCCCCTGTTCCCCCTGGAAGGGCTCTGTCCCTATTCCTCTCCTGGAAGGGCTCTGCTCCTGTTGCCCCTGGAAGGGCTCTGCCCCTTTTCTCTCTGGAAGGGCTCTGCCCCTGTTCCCCCGGGAAGGGCCCCAGGAGCGACCATTTGCCTTGTTATGTGCCATTTATTTGCCAAATAATAAATATGTGATTGGTCAGCAAAATACAATGTTGCCAAATAAAACTCAAAAATATATCTTTGATATGCATAAATATTCATAATGGTTGCATTACACTGGATACTGTGTATAGCATGTGATAAATACCATATCAAGTCCATGTGATTTAAATGTGGCTATGATTTTCATCTGTTGTGTATTTAAGTCATTTATTTTCAGGAAACTTCATTGAGTCCTGGGCAGAAATTCTCCTTGTTGTGTCTCAGCTGCACAGCTTGAAGTTCCTGAACTTGACGAGGAACAAAATATCAAAAGATAAAGTATGTAGTTTGTTATCCGAGACTCATTTTCTGCCTCTGGACAGATTCAGGACTTTTTCTTAGTTTTGATGAGACAAGTACTTTGCTAAAATTGGGAATTTTTGGTTTGCAAAATCTACAAATTTAGTAGATAACTAAAATATTTAATAACACATTTGATAAACAGTTTTATCTAGCAATGGTTGTTTTCATTTGCTTAATATTTATTTGAAAAAAAACAACAAACATTTAGTGTACGATATTTTCTGTGAGGTTTAAAAAAATCTGCATGGATTTAAAAATAACAGCTATACTTTAACATTGCCCATATATGTATAATTTTAGGATGTTATAGAGGAGTATGCAGGGAGGCTGCCTGGTATTGACAATTTGGTCCTGAACTGTACAGGGGTTACGTGGGACATAGTGTTGACACTGGCCCGGCTGCTAGAAACACTGAGAGAGCTTCATTTATGTGGAAATGGTATGTACATATAATTATGTTGAAATAGAATGTACCCGTTACATATGTGGAAATGGTAAGTACATAATATTTGGAAATTGTTTGTACTGTATTAGTATCTCATTCAGTATAGGGAGACAGTGACTTAGGAAGTGTAGATATAAGCTGTGTCTTGTGAAAAAGGGGCTTATTGCCTATGTGTTGAGTGTTGTCCCAGATAAGCCTGTGTCGCTAGACAGGATTTTCATTCAGATAAGACTTCCTTCATATGTAAAATATCATACAAACAGAAAGTGTTGGCCCTCATTAGCCTGTGCACACTGCACAGGCTAATCTGTGAAGAAACTTTACACTCATGCATTTAGCACTTTTATTCATATTTTCCTCAAGATACTTTATTGACATGTTAGAAATGTATATAATGAAAGATTTGTAGTGGTCGTCAAAGGAGCTTTAGCAAAATCATTATGAAACCTTTACGGAAAGGTGAGACAAAAAAAAACCAAGTGCTATTTTTGGCAATATTGCTATAATTGCATAACGGTTGTGCCATATCAAGTCACACATACGACAACAGGATTTCTAGTTGCAATATTTCAGTTAAACCAGTTAAAATTTAGAATGATAAGTGGAAAAGAATGAAATAAGAATAATTCCTATTTGTAGTAGATTGTCTATTTTTATGTATTCACAATCATAGAAAAAAAATATAAAAAATTGTGAGTGGCACATCATTGCAAAATTACTAACAAATACTCTACATTACACCTAATTTTTTGTAACTTCACCTCTTGATACCTTACATAAGGGTGAATCCGTGACAGTTCAAACAATTCTACAAGCACTCCAAATGTCAAGATATTTTTGCCAAGCTTTTTAGTAAATCCAGGTTTTATTGGGAAATCCCTGTGTTTTTATGCCCCCGAATGAAGGCATATAGTGATTGGACTGTCTGTCTGCCCGTCTTTCCGTCGCTCTTTGCGTTTAGGTTTCGAAAAATGCTCATAACTTCTGTCCCTTGAGATGTTACCTTCATATTTGGTATGCATGTGTATATGGACAAGGCCTTTCCATACGCACAAAAATTTTGACACCTGTGACCTTGACGTTGAACTTAGGGTCCGCGTTAAGGTTTCGAAATCTGTGTTTAGGTTTCAAAAATTCTCATAACTTCTATGTCCCTTGAGATATAACCTTCATACTAAGTATGCATGTGTATATGGACAAGGCCTTTCCAAACGCACAAAAATGTTGACCCCTGTGACCTTGACGTTGAACTTAGGGTCCGCGTTTAGGTTTCCAAATCTGCGTGTAGGTTTCGAAAAATGCTCATAACTTCTATGTCCCTTGAAATATAACCTTCATATTTGGTATGCATGTGTATATGGACAAGACTTTTCCATACGCACAAACATTTTGACCCCTGTGACCTTGACCTTGAACTTAGGGTCCCGTTTAGGTTTGAAATCTGCGTTTAGGTTTCGAAAAATGCTCATAGCTTCTATCAAAGCATTTATAGGGGGCATATGTCATCCTATTTTGACAGCTCTTGTTCTTGATTGTTATTGTTCATTTTATATTACCTACTTCAATGGAAATACTACAAATGAGTAACAATTGAGGCCACCCTTAAATCTTGTTTAATCTAAATCTTGTTAAGTCTGACAGTGTAGGGAAACTTCGGACAGTACTTGGTTTTGCTATTTCAATCTTTATGGTCAAACTTAAAACACCGTTTTATTTTGACATTTCATAACAATCGGACAGAATTGTAGGTTACTCCAATTATGCATACTTCATTGTGTCACACTCGATTTATAGACACATATTTTACCCAAATAAAATAAGTTACAATCACTACAATTAATATGAAATGGATTTAAGAAATCAATCTGCATCTACATACAAATTTGTCCGAGAGGTCAACATGTTCACGGATTCAACATACCTTACATGACCGTATTATAATAAAATAATTATTATCATAAATGAATGTGTGTTATGACTGTTTCAGATATTTTGTTCAAATAACCATCAAAATATATTTAAATGAACCAGAATACCTATGCTGCATTTGTCATGAGCTCACACAGTTATATCTGTATCAACATAAACTTGCTGTAAGAACGTTAAGGATAATAAAAAAAATTACAAATGCAATTGTTGCTCCTTAATATATTGAATAAATTAATAATTACAATTATGGGTAGGTATATGTGATTGTGTTGGAAATCTCGTGTCTGGCTTAGAACAAGACATCATGACAGGTGCATCAACCATGCTTTGGCTGAAATGTCAAGGTTGCAGTTGACACCTGAAGTTAATGCATATTCCATATATGGATAATTATGGTTGATTATTGGTGTGCAGGATGGGATTTAGAAATAAATCAACACAAATTATCATTAAAAAGAAACAGGATAAATGCTAAATCCATGTCACATTCTTTAAGGTCAAGGTCATAGTTTGAGGATTCTGCATATTTATTATGAGGAAAAAATAATATTTTTGTGTTTGGTCAATAACTTTATTGTACACGCTGGGATTTCAAAATATATCGACTCAAATAATACTCATGTCATGATGATAGGTCACATGCAGCAACCATGTTGCTTACTGTAAGGTCAAGGCCATTGTGGACTCTTAAATTGTGTGCATAAAAGTGAAAGTAGATTGATATTCCTGTGATCAGGTCTATGTCTTTATTGTGCTTCATAGAAATCTCAAATAAACTAGCAAAATGTATCATCTCATTAGGACTGCACAGAACTCACCAACTATTGAGCTTTCTTTATTGTCAATATCAAAGATGTGTAAAAGGCTTTATGTGTGACAATAGTTACAAGCTATACAAAACACTTGTTTCTAGTGACATTGAACAGGGGCAAGCATCAAGTTTTTAACAGTATTATATTTAAAGGCCTTATTTGACTTAATGAGATGTTTTAGTTTTTGAAAACCAAACTTTGTTAGCTCACCTGAGCGATAGCTCGGGGTGAGCTATTGTGATCACTCACCGTCCGGCGTCCGGCCGTCCGTCCGTCTGTCTGTCTGTCTGTCTGTCTGTCTGTCTGTCTGTCTGTCTGTCTGTCTGTCTGTCTGTCTGTCTGTCTGTCTGTCTGTCTGTCTGTCTGTCTGTCTGTCTGTAAACAATTTGTAAACATCTTCTTCTACTAAACCATTGAGCCAATTTCAACTAAATTTCATGTGGAGCATCCCTAGGTCATGGGACAAAAGAATTGTTAAAAAAATTTGATCACATAACCAAGATGGCCGCCATGACCATATATGGTAAAAACCTTAAAAAATCTTCTTGTCAGAAACCGCTCATCAGATTTTCAAAAAATTTCACAGGGATGACCTTTGAAGGCTCCCCTAAAAAAGTTGTTCAAAGAAATTTGATTCGTCAAAAAACATGGCCGCAGGAGCTCGTTGAACTTTGCATGTTTATTCGTTTTTGCCTATTTTGTGAAAACTTTCAAAAATCTTCCACATTTTTTGTCTGATCCTTTCCATATTTGCACAGTGTCTTTATATCAATGAGGACACGAACCCTACAAAAAATGAGCATTATTGGTCCATGAAGTACAGAATTACCTCCCCTTGAATTGAGTAAATGGTGTTTATGCAATAAAGTCCAAATTTTTCATCCAATTCTTTCCAAACTTGTAAGGATTTAGCATGGTTCAAACAAGGGAAACAACTACGGTTTATGCATGTTCTTTTTATTACAGATTTGCCTCCCTTTAATTCATTCAAAATCTCATTTTACAGCAGAGATTCCAAATCTGACCTGTAAATGAGCCCCATATTTACTGCCAGTGCTAATTTACCTTTTCCCATTTGATCATTCTTAAGTATTGGTCTTGTAATGCTGCTACTGCTTCTGCTACTGCTACTGCTGCTACTACTACTACTACTACTACTACTACTACTACTACTACTACTACTACTACTACTACTTCTACTACTACTACTACTACTACTACTACTACTACTACTACTACTACTACTACTACTACTACTACACTACACCACCACCACCACCACCACCATTCACAGTGACAAAAAACGTATTCACACAATGGCTGCTACTACAACTTATAGCCCATATAGGGGGGCATGCATGTTTTACAAACAGCCCTTGTTCCTATGGGATTTTAACCACAACTGTTCATGTTTATCTCCGACACATATTTTTAGGTCACCTTTCATGAAGTGACACGGTGAGCTCATGTGATCGTGTGATGTCCGGCGTCCGTTGTGCGTGCCTGCGTGTGTCCGTGCGTCCGTCCGTCAACAATTTGTTTGTGTAGACAGTAGAGGTCACAGTTTGCATCCACTAGATGAAATTTGGTCAAAATGTTTATCTTGATGAAATCCGGTTTGGGATTGTATTTGGGTCATCTGGGGTCAAAAACAAGGTCACTAGGTCAAATAATAGAACAACCTTCTGTAGACAATAGAGGTCACAGTTTTCATCCAATCTGTATGAAATGTGGTCAGAATGTTTATCTTGATGAAATCTGGGTTGGGATTTTATTTGGGTCATCTGGGGTCAAAAACTAGGTCACTAGGTAAAATAATAGAAAAACCTTGTGTAGACATTAGAGATCACAGTTTTCATCCAACCTTTATGAAATTTGGTCAGAATTCTTGATGAAATCTGGGTGGGATTGTATTTGGGTCATCTGGGGTAAAAATCTAGGTCAAATAAATAGAAAAACCTTGTGTTGACAATAGAGGTCACAGTTTTCATCCAATATTTATGAACTGTGGTCAGAATGTTTATCTTGATGAAATCTGGATTGGGATTGTATTTGGGTCATCTAGAGTCAGGAACTAGGTCATTAGGTCAAATCATAGAAAAACATTGTGTAGACAATAGAGGTCATAGTTTTCATCTGATCTTAATGAGTCAGGTGAGCGTTTCAGGGCCATCATGGTCCTCTTGTTTTTGTTAAGTGATTGCATGTTATAAACATTGTTGCATATATTATTGTTTCATATAGAGTACTGCACCCTCCCAGACGGGGGTTATGATGGATTTGGGAGCATTGAATGTCTGCGTCTCAACAATAACAGGATCCACAGGTAAACATTTAATAATATCACAGGTACACTATTTTTTGAGCTGATTGGTAGATTTCTATAATGTGAGGAAACCCTCAGTGCTTTATTCTATTTAATAAATAATCAAAGTCTTTTATTTCATATCATATTTTTTACTAAAATTTCTGTTATCAGAAATTTGTATGCCTCGAAGGAGGGCATATAGTGATTGCACTGTCCGTCTGTCTGTCCGTCACATTTTGAGTTTAGGTTTAGAAAAATGCTCATAACTTCAATGTCGCTTCAGATGTACCATTCATATTTTGCATGCATGTGTATATGGACAAGGCCTTTCCATACAGACACAAATTTTGACATTGACCTTGAACTTAGTGTTTAGGTTTCGAAAAACGCTCACAACTTCTATCCAAGCGTTTTCGAGGGCATATGTCATCCTACAGCTCTTGTTATACCCCCACAAACGAAGTTTAGGGGGGTATATAGGAGTGAACTTGTTGGTCGGTCGGTCTGTCTGTCGGTCCATATTAAGTATCCGTTCTCTAATTCAAGTAGTTTTCATCCGATCTTCACCAAACTTGCTCAGAAGTTGTATCTACATGATGTCTAGGCCAAGTTCGAACATGGGCCTTGCCGGGTCAAAAACTAGGTCAAGGGGTCACTAAGTGCGTTTTAAACATTCAGCATGTTGTCCGCTCTCTAATTCAAGTTGTTTTCATCCGATCTTCACCAAACTTGGTCAGAAGTTGTATCTAGATGATCTTAAGGCCAAGTTCGAACATGGGCCTTGCTGGATCAAAAACTGGGTCACAGGGTTACTTAGTGCGTTTTTTAACATTCAGCATGGTGTCCTCGCTCTTATTAAAGTAGTTTTCATCCAATCTTCTCCAAACTTGGTCAGAAGTTTTAGCTAGATGATCTGAAGGTCAAGTTCGAACATGGGCCATGCCAGATAAAAAACTAGGTCACAGGGTCACTTAGTACGTTTTACACATTGACCATGGTGTCCGCTCTTTATTTCAAGTAGTTTAAATCCGATCAACCACACATGGTCAGAAGTTGTAACTAGATGATGTGTAGGTTAAGTTCGAACATGGGCCATGTAGGGTCAAAAACTATGTCACGGGGTCACTTAGTGTGTTTTAAACCTCACCATGTTGTCGGCTCTCTAATTCAAGTAGTTTTTATCCAATCTTCACCAAAATTGGTCAGAAGTTGTATCTTAATAATGTCTAGGGCATGTTTGAATATGGGTCATGCCGGGTCAAAAACAAGGTCATGGGGTCACTTAGTGCGTTTTAAACATCACAATGTTGTCCGCTCTCTAATTCAAGTAGTTTTCATCCAATCTTCACCAAACTTGGTCAGAAGTTGTATCTTGATGATGTCTAGGTCAAGTTTGAATATGGGTCATGCCAGGTAAAAAACTAGGTCACATGGTATTTTAGTGCGTTTTAAACATCACCATGTTGTCCGCTCTCTAATTCAAGTAGTTTTCATCCAATCCTCACCAAACTTGGTCACAAGTTTAATCTTAATGGTCTCTAGGACAAGTTTAAACATGGGCCATTCCGGGCCTAAAACTAGGTCACGGGGTCACTTAGTGCATTTTATAACATTCAGCATGGTGTCCGCTCGCTAATTTAAGTAGTTTACATCCGATCTTCACCAAACTTGGTCAGAAGTTTTATGGAGATGATCTTAAGGCCAAGTTAGAGCATTGGTTTTTCTGGGTCAAAAACTGGGTCAAGGGGTCACTTGGTGCGTTTTAAAAATTGAGCATGGTGTCCGCTGTTTTTTGTGAAGACGACATGCAAAATATTATGCGTCAATGCGGCATGTTGGGGTATTTGTCACGTCTGTGACAAAGCTCTAGTTTAATGTGTTCTAAGGCTGTGGTCTACTTTAGAATGGGCATGATAATTAATAAAGATAAAATAATTATTTTGAAAATTTAAAAGGAAATAATTTATAAAATGACTCGATTTGAATACCAAGTAGATTAATTTAAATTATTAGTTGATTTCAATTTTGGGGATGCAAACAATAACATGTAATAATCCTGTTACTCTGTGCTACATACCTATTTATTCCAGTTGGGAAGAAGTCTGGAAACTACGAATGCTTCCCAACCTGACATCTTTGTTCCTGTCAGGGAACCCTCTCAATGACATATTCTATCTTGATGGGGACACTGAGATCAGGCACAACCCTCAAAAGGTTGAAGGTCATTTTGAAGGTCATATGGAAAACACAGACAACCCAATGACAGAATACACAGATGTGGAAATAACAGGAAAATTAGACTTACATATCACAGAATACACCAAAGAAATTATCAAAAACACTACAGAAATACCATTTAAGGATGAACCAAACACTGGAAATACAGCCAGTCAAATCACAGAAAACAAAAGCATTGGAAAACAGACTTCTACAAAAATGGAAATCACCTCAAACACAGACTTAACAATCACCTCAAACACAGACTTAACAATCACCTCAAACACAGACTTAACAATCACAGAAAATACAGACATGTCAATCAAAGAGAGCGTAAATGTATTCATTACTGACAATATAGACCATTCATTTTCTGAAAACTTCAATTTGCAAAACACACAAAATTTAGACAATTTTATCACAGAACACTTGGAGATGGAGGTTACAGAAACCACACATACACTAATCACAGTCAATACAGGTGAACCAATCACAAAAAACAAACAAATTGGAATTATAGAAAACACACCCATGAAAGAAAACACGATTGGACCAATAATTGTTAATGCAAATGAACCAATAGGAGAAAATACTCACATATCAATCACAGACAACACATACGAACCAGTCACAGATAACAAGGATGGACAAATCACAGAAAACGCAGATAGACAAATTACAGAAAACACGGACAGACAAATCAAAGAAATCAAGGACAGACCAATCACAGAAAACACTGAGGGACCAATCACAGGTCCTTATGATTACAATTCAGATGTTTCTGTACAGTGCTGTACATCAATAGCTGATGAAGATGCAGCTTGTAAAAATGCTTTAGCAAATAATACTCATGAAGAACTATTGCCAAACCAGCTTGTAGGGGCTAATGATGTTAGGGTAGCAAATGTGGGGACAGAAAAGGGATCAATATCAGAGTTATTTCCCCCTTTTGGAAATTTGGACCTGCTGTGTGTCAGTGATACACATATTAACAAGTGGAAACATTTGGATGCTATCAGAAAGTTTCCAGTACTGAAGGCACTGAGAATTAAGGTATATATAATCAAGCAACTGCTTCAAACACTTGTTAACACAATAACCAAATTGCCAATAGACTTTGTGATTTTTATTAACATAAAAAGCAACAAAAAATTTGTCTTTAATTTCCGTGATATATGTCTTTTACTTTTTGCAACAATTACATGTACATCCATGGTAAAATATTTAATGATATTAACAAAGTTGTAAATAGGACATATACAATCTAAAATAATTTTCAGTTTGATTGTCTTAATAATGTTTATCTTGTTGATACAAATTGATGAAGTTTGTTTTTAGTTGCATTGTCAAACTATTTTCAGAATATTAAACTTGCAGCAAGCCTTAACCAGGAAGATAGAAGAAAATTGTTTGTTGCTTGGTAGGTTGTTGGTCTGGATAAAATCCTTTTTTTAGGGGAGAAATGAGAAATATTGTAGAACGTATATAATACATGGTGTTGTCTATAGATTCATATTGTGGACGAACAAGGAAATAATATAACCATACAAATGCATAAATGATGGAATTACTATACACATCACTATAAATGGTCCACACTTTATCCTTAATAATGCTGTAAACCAGTATCCAGCAACAGTCCAAAAAATGAAAATCTTGCTGAACAATAACCACCACAATAAACACATATGTGTCTTGTTCTGAGAAAACTTGGCATAATGCATGTGCGTAAAGTGTCGTCCCAGATTAGTTGCAGTAAGCACAGGCTAATCAGGGACGACACTGTTCGCTTTTATGACATTTGTGGTTTAAATGAAGTCTCTTAGCAAAAATCCAATTTAGGCGGAAATTGTCGTCCCTGATTAGCCTGTGCTGACTGCACAGGCTAATCTGGGACGACACTTTAGGAACTTGCATTATGTCCAGTTTTCTCAGAACGCGGCTCATTTAAATCAAGCTGTTGTACTTACTTCTTATCGAAGAGTTTTCTTATGTTATAGCTTACGATGCTTCAGGTGTAAATCGTGTATTATTGTATCCATTTAGTGTGTTTATATTTAGCGTATGGATCAGGGACTTTATGACTTGCATTTCTTATATAGAAATAATTTCCACTGAAATAAATGTCATGCAATTGTATTCTATTTACCATGGCATTAATTTGTATATTTACCAACTTTTTTTCAGCCTACCAAATATAATTCACTTGAATGGCAGTGAAGTGACGAAGCGTGAGGAAGCAGAGAGATATCTTGTGAGGTACTTCTCACAGAAGAAAAACAAGCCAAACGCTTATCAGGTGCTGGAGCAAAAACATGGTTTGTAGCTTCTTTTATATTTTCAAATGACCATAAATATGGATCTCTTCAATATTAACAATGAAATATTTTAGCTAAAGGGAGTTCAAACAGTGTCATTATTTATTCACTTCATGACTTATGAGCTTTTGCTCAAAAATGCAATGCTTCTGGATTTCTTGATTGACAGGGTGGATATTGCTAGCAAAACTAATCATGGCCATCATTTCACGTACCTACACTTTAGTTCATATAAAGTATGGCTGCTCTCATAAAATAATATTCAGACATTTCATTGACTTAAAAATGTGTCAGAAATATCTTTCTTTAAAGATACCCTGGAGTGGACTAGACTTGTGACAATTCTTAACTGGCAACTAAACTAGTTTTTACTTACAAACCACTTATTTTTTATTTTTTTTACTTGTTGCCCAATATTAACTGAATATCCTTTTTGGTATTTATATCAATGTTTTACCATAAAATGTTTTAACATTTCACTTTTCTTTAACAGGCAAGCTTCAACCCCTAGTTGATATTGACATCAGCAAAGGCTATCAAGAATATGTGACCTTGACCTTCCATGAAAATTCAAAGGTCGTCTTCACGGAAACAGTTTGTGTCCGAGAACCGATCGGGAAGCTGAAGAACCTCATATCCAGAAAACTGAACAAGACGTTTGGGTAATTAAAAAATTTGCTTTTTAAGCTAAATTATTTATGTTTATGACAATGGCCAGCTTTATCCCCTGCCTTGAAACTTTTGACCTTTGAGAGTGATACTGACCTTGAGGTCATATGACTATTTAAAGCTTAATTAAAAACAACACTGACTGGAGTAAATCTGAATTTTAGAGAAAAAAAAAAAATTCTGTTGCAGCACAATTACATTTCCTACAAGATTAAACTCTCCTATGAGTTAGCAGTCATTTATGCACTTGTATGTGTAATGTCAGTGACTTGGTCTTTCAGTCTGTGGTGTTTTGATGCTCAAAAGTTATGCAGTATCTTGTTTTTTCTCCAAACTGAGTGAAAATATATTATAAATATACGTTCAACCATGTTGAGTAAGCTGCAAAATGACAGTTGAAGTAATGGTCCTTTGTTCATATAAAAATGGCTTATTAAGCGGTTTAACAGTTATTTGTACATGCTAGTAATAACCACTGAGAACAGTAACCTTATTGCTTTAACCCTTTTCCCCTTAAGAAGCAAAGTGAAAATGGCTTTTGTAATCAGCATAAAACCAGAACAGCCTGCGAGAAACTCGCAGTCTGTTCAGGTTGTATGTTGTTTGCTGCTCATCAGTATATGAGGGTTGGAAAAGAAGCCTTTTAAACATTTATTATGCCCCCCTTGGAAGAAGAGGGGGTATATTGTTTTGAACATGTCGGTTGGTCTGTTGGTCGGTCCGTCCACCAGATGGTTTCTGGATGATAACTCAAGAACGCTTAGGCCTAGGATCATGAACTTCATAGGTACATTGATCATGACTGGCAGATGACCCCAATTGATTTTCATGTCACTAGGTCAAAGGTCAAGGTCACGGTGACCCGAAATATTAACATGGTTTCCGGATGATAACTGAAGAACGCTTACGCCCAGGATCATGAAACTTCATAGGTACATTGATCATGACCAGCAGATGACCCCTATTGACTTTTAGGTCACTAGGTCAAAGGTCGAGTTCGCAGTGACTCAATATAGTAAAATGGTTTCCGGATGATAACTCAAGAATGCTTACGCCTAAGATCATGAAACTTTATAGGTACATTGATCATGACTGGCAGATGACCCCTATTGATTTTCAGGTCACTAGGTCAAAGGTCAAGGTCACAGTGACTCGAAACAGTAAAACGGTTTCCAGATGATAACTCGAGAATGCTTTTGCCTAAGATCATGAAACTTCATAGGAACATTGATCATGACTGGCAGATGACCCCTATTGATTGTCAGGTCACTAGGTCAAAGGTCAAGGTCACAGTGACTCGAAACAGTTAAATAGTTTCCGGATGATAACTCAAGAATGCTTACGGCTAGGATCATGAAACTTCAAAGGTACATTGATCATGACTGGCAAATGACCCCTATTTATTTTCAGGTCACTAGGTCAAAGATCAAGTTCACAGTGACTTGAAACAGTAAAATGGTTTCTGATGATAACTCCAGAATAATTAGGCAGAATAATTAGGCCTAGGATCATGAAACTTCCTAGGTACATTGATCATGACTGGCAGATGACCCCTATTGATTTTCAGGTCACTAGGTCAAAGGTCAAGGTCACAGTGACACAAAATGTATTCACACAATGGCTGCCGCTACATCTGACAGCCCATATGGGGGGCATGTTTTTAAAACAGCCCTTGTTTAGTTAGAAAGGTTAAATTTAACTTTATAAGGGACTACAAAAGCGTCAAAATATGTATCTAAGTGGTAAAGGGTTATACAATAGTTACTTTGTTGCTTTGTCACAATTATAAAAAATCCAACAATCTGTGTTTGTATCCCAGCTTAGGTATGCAGTTATTTTATCATTACTTTTCTCCCACGTACAGTACAGTGTATGCAATTATAAAATTCTCCCTGAATTTTTAGCATTCCTAGAGCTGTGTTTTTAATGTGTCCAAACATGTTGTGATCTTTCACATTTATATAATTTGTTGTTAAAAACTTAGAAAAAGCTTTTTTATTGAGTGTTAAAGCAAAATGTAAGCATTTTATAAGGCTTTTTAGTTTCATAACACATAGGGATGCGTTGTTATGGTGACATTAACTAGGAAATATACTGCATCTGTGGTGACGGTAAAGATGCAGTCTTTTTACTTAGCACCAGTACACAACTCCATGTATCTCTATCAATTACAGCAATTCTAAGGACCTTTATGTGGGAATTTACTGTACTTACCATCAGATTCCGCTGTACTAATATAACACAAATGTAACTATCCTTGTTGTGATTGTAAGTGTGGGTGTAATAAGAGGAAATACGGTATTAACTATGTATGTTTCTATTGCAACTATATTTTGAAGCGAGATCACCATTAGACTGACCCCCCCCCCCCCATCAGTTTCAGTTGCACTAGTTTATTAGGACATTAAGAATACATGTTATTCTATGGCATGTGCGGTATTCTTCCATATCCCCATTACACCTGTCTCCCAATTAGTTTCCATCGCAGGTGTATTAGAAAATTTAAGAGTACACATGTATCTATTTCAGGTACAGTAAATTGCTATACATTCATTTTACAAGTCCCCATTTGATTGCAGGTACAATATGTTGCTGTACCACCATTACACGAGTCCATATCATGTACAAGTCGATGACCCCTTTGAACAGCTGCCAGGCGGGTCCCTGCCAATCAGCCGCTTTGACATACTGGATGGGGATGAAATTCATTACCAATTTGTTGTGTCAAATGAAAACCATATAGTGGATAGAGATGGAAATTTGAAGATTAAAAATTGACTGTGACTGTCCATTGTGGTCTTTACTAAGAAGAATACAAAATGGTTGATTTTCGAGTCACAACAAAAAAAGTGTTTTTTGTTTTGAAGAACTTTGGCATTAGAAATCTGAGGCAACTATCGGCCAAGAAGGTCTGTGTTTCATGATAACCAGAAGATTTATTACAAGAAGTATTGTACGGAACACAATTATGAAGGGAATGATTTGTTTGCATCAAACAAAAGTTTGGTGTATTTAAATTATGTTTACTGTGCATGTTAAACAATTCAAGGTTGTTTATTGTTAAAAAAAACACACACACAAAATGTTGATTTTTTATGATTCTATTTTTATATTATCTTCAAATTATGATTTTAATACAATATTGCACCAAATGCTTTGTTTATTTGTTAATTTAGGTCGATAAGTATGGGGTAATTAATGAATTTATTTTTTGTCTGTTACTTTGAAATGAGCCGTGCTCTGTGAAAATGGGGTTTACTGCATGTGCATAAAGTATTGTCCCAGATTAGCTTGTGTCACAAGACCAAATGTGGCTGTAAATTCAACACTATCGTGATGATTACAGTTTTATTTGTATTGTCATTTTGAACACTAATTGGGTTTTCAATGTACAAAGAAAAAGTACCAGTATATGGAGGTGTATACACCTCAAGTACTCTTATTTTGTTGATGTTCTGGTACCATTTTTTCGGAACTTCTAAAATAATTATAGTTTTGAATTCATCAATGTGTTTCTGTTTTGAGTGAGATCATAATATGTACACTTTAAATATTTAAGTTATATTAATTATTTATTTTTGTATATGTTAATTCTTAGGTTTGATATGTTTTTTCTTTATTTGTGTGTTTTTATTTCACATTTTGTTTTTGTTAGCAGATACTAAAATTGTTGTTTTCTTCAGTTAAAACAAATCAGATTTAAATTTTCTGCATTGATATTCCTTACGTAAATTTTCACTGACTTTTATTAGTATGTGGTTTGGCACCATGATACATATTAATGCATAACCATTCACATGCAATAAACTCTTTCAGAGCTGGAACCGAATTTTGAAGGCCTTTGCAAATAGTTTGAATCCAGATGAGACGCCACAAAACGTGGCGTCTCATCAGGATCCAAACTGTTTGCTATTCTGATAGTATTCTTTGAAAAATTAGAAATTCAGCTGACAACATTTTAGCAGACGACAAATTTCCCAGCATGCAAAGGGTTAATGAGCTGGAACATAAGATACAACAAAAGAAATAAAAAAAGAAATATTGAACTGGTTTAGATATGTACAAGTAAAGAGTAAAAAGATTGAAACACAAAACTTTGTATAGAGAAAAGTAAATATAGTAAGTAACAATACCCAGTATTCTCTTTGCTTAATATCAAACACATAGAGTGGTTATAATAAAAAAAAAATAAGTGCAAAAATAGAGGTTGTTGGTGTATTCAATATGTTTATTGTGTAGACATCTTATAAGAATTCATTACCCGCTCTGTATTGCTGTGGTGCCTAAGATATAAGGTCCTATCAATATAGTATACATGTGGCATGAGTCATATTTTATGTTATTGTTGTATTCAATTGTACATAATATATTTATTTACAAAACTGTTTAATTAAACAAGGTACATGGGCGTATTTTCTCAAACTTGTGCTGTGATATTATATTTGAACCTCACTATAATGTCATGTTGTTGTTTTTTCATAAATTATAAAGTAGATGTTTTCTTGAGTGCTTTATTTTCCCATGTATTGCATAATATTAAGTCTACAGCCACAGAGTGGGATGTTGTGAATAGTAACACTTTGTCTGTTTCATCCCTGTCTCTGCTTCACCCTTTACAGAAACTATGCTGAAAAGTTCAGGTCATTGAGACTATGTGCAGATAGCTTGAGTTTTGCATGCTTAAGTTCACACTTGAAGGTTGTATAATTAAATGACCTCAGTTTGGTATCCATTCCATATCGCATATATCCTTTAAAGGGGCCTTTTAACAGATTTTGGCATATATTTAGGCTAGTCATTAAATGCTTTTAATTGATAAATTTAAACATTGGACCTAAAAATCTCCAGTAAAAAACAAGAATACAATTAAAAAAAGACAAAAAAAAGTAACCCTCAACTGGGCTCGAACCAATGAACCCTGGAGTCCTGAAGTAAAAAGTGTCCCGTTAAGACCACTCGACCATCCGTGCTCATGCTATGCGCGGATGTATTTTTTACTAATATAAGCAATCCTCGTAGTTTCCCAAAATATAACGACGACAAAAGAGCTTTCCAAATTATTAAATCGTTGCGCGTTGCAACGCTTTATGATTTTCAGGTGTTCAAATCGTAAAAAGATGCATACAATGGATATTTTAGAGCATGGTAAATGTTCAGTATTACTATTGCCTCACAAATATCATAACTAAAACGAAAATTTGCGAATCTGAAACAACTCTTTAATTTTGTCAATTTACCAAAACGTGAAAAGGCCCCTTTAAAGAATTTACATGAATGCTCAAACTTTTGTTCTGCTCCTTATCGCCTAAACCTTTTGAAGACTTTTAACTCTTTCAGTGCGGGAATCGAATTTTGAAGGCCTGTGCAAACAGTTTGGATCCAGATGAGACGCCACAGAACGTGGCGTATCATCAGGATCCAAACTGTTTGCTATTCTGATAGCATTCTTTGAAAAAAATCAAAGAAAATGCTTATTTTAGAAATTAAGCAGACGACATTTTAGCAGACAACAAATTTCCCAGCATGCAAATTTTAATGAATGCTCAAATGTTTGTCACAGTGAGGCTATGTGCAAAGTTCTCGCCATCTAAATTTAGGTCATATATAAAGGTCAAAGGGATTTCAGTTGATTACTGGTTGATCTTTCCTGCCTTGTTCATGTAGAAAGATGATTCCTTTATGATATTAATATAATAAGTTATGGAGAAAGTGTATAGTTGTTTGTTTGTGGTAATAGTTTAATATGCAACAACAATTTGATGCAATGCCCAGAAAGTGTTAGTTATGATGAAAGAGTGCGCGTGTGTGAACAGCTAAGTAGCTTTTATTTTCATTCAAGTTTGAGAAGCTATTGTTTGGTAAAAATGGAAAAAGTTACAGCAGAAGTCAAAAGGATCAAAATTCGAGTACTTCTTGAGGGAATTTCATGCATAGAGTGCTGTACAACATGTAAGTAGGGTTTTTTTCATAAACAACTGGTTATAAGAAGAGAAAAAGATAATGATGTTGGTGATGTTGGTGATGATGGTTATGATGATGATGGTGGTGGTGGTGGTGGTGGTGGTGGTGGTGGTGGTGGTGGTGGTGGTGGTGGTGATGATGATGATGATGATGAGGATGATGATGATGATGATGATGATGATGATGATGATGATGATGATGATGATGATGACACGGACTCTAGATGATAATATACGCTCCGTGATGATGATGATGATGATGATGATGATGATGATGATGATGATGATGATGATGATGATGATGATGATGATGATGATGATGATGATGATACATGTAGTGATGAAGATTATGCTCATGACTATGTTCAACAAATGCGTAATTATCACAATGTGTACATGAAAGGTATCGACGATTTCATTACATCCTTGTTAGAGCACGGAACGACAACTGTACAATACGTGGCAACAACCCGAACAGCAGGTTTGTATTTATAAGTCGACAACTATATTTACAGTCGTATATGCATTTAATGACAACATGGCAGAAAATAACGAAAACAAAGTTTGACAGTTCCAACGAAACCTAAATACAGGATTATTTCAATGAAACACCACATTTATTTTAAGCTGTGTTAACGTGTATTAGTGCAAAATAATGTCTTCCAGTGGTGTTATAACCTACATTTTAATAACGGCGACAATAATAATTATTTTATCTGAGCCAGGTAACGGAATGGATGCTTCAACAAAACTAAAATTAAAGTAAGTTTCGCCTGTGTTTTAATAGTGTATTAGGATAATAAGACAAGGATAATAATTTGCGTGATTTTAATAATGAAATACAATATACTTGATTTCCAAATAGCTAATGTTCAAAAGCTGTCTGTACATCTTGTGGTCGTTAATATTATCCTAATACACTGATTAAACTAGCCTCTAAACCTATAAGTTCGTGCACCTTAAATAATAAATTTCAATGGCATATCTTTCATGAAAGATCATTAGACAATAAATAAACGTGATATATACTTTATGATGTATCTTTTGTTTAACAAATAACGAGTGAAGTATGTTGGTTGACAGATAATAATAATGGAATTACGTACCTTTAAACATTCCTGTATATGGTAGTCTGCGTCACACAGAATTACCCTATAAGATCGTGCATCGTTTTTGATGACGTCACAGCGAGGCCCTGGGATGTGTTTATAAAAGCCGATATATGTTTTTGTGAATATGTGTTTATTTGTATTAAATATTTGTTGTTTTAGATGAATTTCGTGAATAAACTGTAATGAAAATAATGGTTTAAACAAAAACTGGTCTTCATAAAAACGAACGGTGATAACTGTTTTCAGAGGTCTAGATAAAGTGTATTTACTAATGGAAAAAAGCTAAATTAAATTCTATTCACAATGGGGGCATAAAAGGCTGTCACCCCTTCTAATGACAGTTGTTTTGTGACAAAATCCCAAATTGACGCAGTGAGAACTTTTATCGCAATAGGCCGGACACGATCTTAACGTATGGTCTCGTGTCAACATTTGGGGGAAAAATTTTCCGCATATACAGCATACTTTAATCGTATTGTAATGCAAAGTACAGAGTCCAAAATACAAATTATAGACGGGCCTTCAAGGGAAACTACTCTTACAACATTTTACGATCAAAACATTGACAAACATAGCCGTCTGGTGAAGGAAATGTGCAGATTTTAAACATTGTTTAGGCTATTTCTTTGGAACGAGGTCAGAAAAACAGACAATTTATATCATATTTATTGGGTTTTTTTCTCATGATTGTTGTCTTATCGGCTGTGGAAATTCTCGCGTTACAAAAGTGAACATTTTTCGGGTACGTGCGTTCGAATGTTGCTTAGAAGTTTACGTCATAAAAAAGTACATGATCTTATAGGGCTGCACGAAGTTATAGGAATAGAGGATAAACACTGAAAGAAAGAATAAACCAATGTTAGAGTGTGATACATCACACACAATAAATATGTGAGTATGATAAGGTCATGTCTTTTATTTGCAAGGATATTTTTACCACAGCATATAGACATTTTGAGTATTTTAAATAAAAAAAAACGTGGTCTCTAATTGGTTGTGTCTGTTATAGAACATTAGTATTGAGATCTCGGGGCAATTTCACTTTACCGGTACGTAAAAAAAGAACCAAAAAGCGTATCCTAACCCGCAACTCCTAACACTTTAACACCTAACTCAACACCTAACAAGGGTTTGTATCCTTTATATTTCCATAGTATCAGACCCCCGCTTTGTCGATAGTGGTAAACAACTCTGTACATGTACCGGTAAAGTGCAATCTAGCCGAGATCTCTAAACAATAAAGTAAATAAGTGTAGAGCGTGCAGTTAAACATATTAACAGTTAAATTATGTAGCAATTGCATTGTGACAATGTGTGTTTTACAACATAATGTACAAGCATCTAAAGTTTATAGGATTGGAACGATAGCTAGGCTAGTAGGGTTCCTTTCCTCAAATGTGAGTTGGGGTATTATTTGCAACAGATGAATGTGAGCTTTTAACAGAGACAATTGAATTTCCAACTTATTCTCTGTGATATATTATTAAAACTATCACATTCTAACACTGTTTAATTTTTGCGGCGTTTCCCTTTTGGGGAGATTTTTTTACTTACTCTCTAATTATTACATTTGTACATGTTTACACTATATTCATTGCTTTCTTTCATACTTAAGTATGTTTGACAAGATTAAATTAAAATAGAATTGAGATTTAATAATCATAAGGCACATCTTTCTTCTAAAAAATAAAAAAAAATTAAGTATTTTTTAGAGGGAATTTTTCCCGCCAAAAGGGGAAAAAAGTATACTTTTCAGGTGGGGGAATGCGGCTGAATTTCGGCCTTGAATTTTACAGATTGAGGGCCCTGTATTTAAAGTTTCTGAATTTCTATCAATATTAAATTACATGTAATAATTCATCAATTGACCTGCGCTTCCACTAGCTTTCAAAAACTGGAAGTTCTTGCTTCCAAGCTTTACATTTTCGACATCCAAGATGATATAGTTGGATGTCCCAATTTTATTTCAATGAATATTTTAGTAAACCCTACCATATGTGTTGATTGCTGAATACATACATGTACATGTTCCAACTCTATCCATAAGTTTACCCTATAATCCAGTATAATTATATTTTCATTATGTTCAAAACCAAAATATGACCAGTATTGACGCTAAGAATGTTTAAGAATTCTATCAACACAAACGTCCGCCATCTTACGCAATCCCATATGCAAATTGAATTGTTTGATTGGATAATTTCCATTATAATTTCCATTGAACATTTGTAAGTTAAGTTACCAGATGTGCGAGCATCCAGCACTGTTAATAATTTGGTTATAACTACCAATCCAGTAGTGACTTTAAAATAATGTATTATTCGTAAATTGACGTCTTTTTGTTATTGTTTCAATGCAATGCTCCAGCTAGGCCTAAATGGAAGGGCACCCCGTCCTGACTTTCCAAAGCTCCACCCTGCCCTTCCGAGGCCCGGCCCTGCCCTTTACTGTTTAATTACCTTTGGATATTATGTAAATTTTTAAACTGTGATTCTCTTTTTATTAATCTGAGATAAATGCTTACTCAGGGAATTTCATGACCGCTGTCTATCAAAAATAATAGTCGCCAGTTAACACTGCCCTGATACGCATTCTCCTTAATACCGTTTGGATGCTGAACAGCACAGTTTGGCTACTGGAAAGTTACATGTACCAAAGAATTTCTCTTTGTGGCTCAGTGTCAGCATACATGGCTGTGTATAAATGTGACTTTATTATTCGATGCTCAGATATCTTTTATCAGTGGATGATCTAATACCCAATGGCTCTTTAATGGTGATTAAGCGCGGAGTTAACAGGTGAATGACCAGATTTACTGTTGTGATTTGTGCGTCCCATGTATGATGTATTAGAAAACATTAAAAAGGTGGATAATCGAAAGTGCAAGTGACTTCCACCATTTGTAAAGCAGGCGTATGATTGCCTTTTCGGGCGTAATTTAACTGAAGCACTGACTGACTCTTGTAATGAAGCTGTTGTTCAATTATTATTTTACAGAACAAAGTACATGTATAACTGTTTTTAATATCTCTCAGACTGGTACGATTTAGAGCATGATAAAAGAAGGTCAGACAATAATATATTTATATCCCTTTTGGAGACTACTGAAACATACTTTTCCAAATATTAGGGATGGAAATTAGTGGTTGCCCCTGAGTCCAGGTTTGTAGCTTTTATCCTGGACACCTGAAATTCAAAAGTTGGTAGTCTGGCCAGGCAACTAGCTTTTTATGCCCCCCAGATCGAATGATTGGGGGTATATTGTTTTTGGCCTGTCTGTCTGTCATTGTATGAGTCTGTCTGTCTGTCACAAACTTTAACCTTGGTTAAACTTTTGCAATAACTTTTGCAATATTGAAGATAGCAACTTGATATTTGGCTTGCATGTGTATCTCATGGAGCTGCATGTGTATCTCATGGAGCTGCACATTTTGAGTTTTAAAAGGTCAAGGTCGTCCTTTAAGGTCAAAGTTTTAAAAAATCAAAGCTGCGCAGTAGGGGGCATTGTGCTTCTGACAAACACATCTCTTGTTATTTAAGCTTGAAACAATTCATTGCAATAAAATATTAAATAAGAAATGGTGCGGCAGAGGCCAACGCGATCCCCACGCCGCATGTTTGACCCAGGGGTGCCCCAGGGTTGGTAATGGGGTAATGCATAGTTGAGATTAACCGTATTGTCATAAGAGAGGTTCAGTATCAATTTGAAGTGAATCAGTGTACAAATGAAGAAATTATAGTAAAATGCAATTTTGGGTGGGCGTGGCCTATGTGGGTGGGCTGCCCAGGGTTGGTAATAAGGCCATGCATAGCTGAGGTTGACTGTATTGTCATAAGAGAGGTTCAGTATCAATTTGAAGTGAATCGGTGTAGAAATGAAGAAATTATAGTAAAAGGCAATTTTGGGTGGGCGTGGCCTATGTGGGCGGGGCGTCCCAGGGTTGGTAATGGGGCCATGCATAGTTGAGATTGACCGTATTGTCATAAGAGAGGTTCAGTATCAATTTGACAATCGGTGTAGAAATTAAGAAATTATAGTAAAATAACCTAAAAAAATGAGTGAAAATCTCTGACCCGGCCCCACCCCAGCCCCAATAACTTTTGACCCAGGGGTCAGATCAAAATTCTGAATAGTGCACCGTCGCACATATGCTCATAGCTACCATGTGTGTAAGTTTCAAGGTTCTAGTGCTTATAGTGTAGGAGATAATAGTGGCCATGACGACCGGACAGACAGACAGACGGCGGAGATAACCACAATATCCCCACGCTTTTCAAAAAGCGTGTGGATAATAAAAATTGGCGATTAAATAATTTGTTTAATAATGTTAAATTATTAAGGCAGAGGAAATGATTCACCCTAGACTCATATTAAGACATTAAACAGAGAGGAGTAGTGTTAGAAATGTTGTTGTTTCATTATCTTTTATTTAAAGAAAGTATTAGATAAGCATGACACTACATGTACATGGTACTGGGCTCGTGAGTCTTTTGCTGGTCAGCCAAAATACTAAAGATGGTTGTCTTTGTGGGCAGCCAATTGTGAAACGTTAGTTTGCATCCCTGCAAAATACTAAAGATGGTTGTCTTTGTGGGCAGCCAATTGTGAAACGTTAGTTTGCATCCCTGAATATAGCTATGCTGATGATTTTTGTTTACTAACTAACATTCAGTGATAAACTACAGAATTATTTTGGTTTGAATTCTTTTTGTTTTGTTTTTGTTATGTTTGGGTGAAATGTCACTCAGAGATATATTGAACTACTTTTTATGTACTTTTGGGAAAGTATGTAAATTGCCTAATAGTCGCTTTATTGTATTATGATAAAATGTTAAATAATAGAAATGAAAAACTTGAAATGAATGATCTTTTTCAGAGAAAAGGTGGTTGAGATGTTTAACCATGCTTATGGGTCATATATGGTGAGTGTAAACACTAACAACTTATTTTATTTAGACATTATTGTACATGCTAAATATTAAATGATGTTTATTATATGTTACAATTGAAATAAAAGTAATAATAATAATCAAACAGGTTGTCTATATAAACATTTAAATAAATGCCCTATCACATTGTTTTGAGAAAACACTAAAACATTATAATTGTATATACATGGCTATAATTCTTAATAAGATTACATAGAAATTCTTTATTGAAATAAACGTTCTTTCAAAGAAGTTTTCTTGGCCCTGGTGACTTCAAAATAACAAGGTTAAACCCTTCCACACAACCAAACTTCAAAAATCATAGTTTGGAAGTTTGAACTTCCAATTTTAAATAAAAAAAGAAGCCCTGGATTCATGTTGCCAACCTGTAAACAAACCCTTTCAAATGCCTGTTTTCAGAAAGCTAAGTATATCCATTCCCTTCTTTCAGAAAAATGCGTTCCCTGCTGATGAATTGATGCCTCTGAGTTGCAAGGGCCGCTACAGGGGGTCAGAGGTGAATAGAGGGGATATTGATGACTCCCTAGGAAAGTAAGTTGTTAATGAATAACAAATCAATCATTGACCTGCAATAAGTTTGTAAGCTTTGAAATCAATAAGAAATCAATAAAAGTTTACTAGATATCATTCTCATGTTTTTCTTACCTTGTTTGCTTCTTTGTGATAAAAGTACTTTCATATTAATTATTGATTTATTTATAATAACCTGCTCAATTGATAAAATTAAAGTTGTTTATTAAATGCTAAGTGATTACATATTGAATGCAAAAGCTATGAAAATATTGATATTCTCACTTTACTGGGAAAAATATTTTGTATTGTCCCGAAAGTAATCAAAAATGAGTCGTGTTCTTAGAAAACTGGGCATAATGCATGTGCGTGAATCGTCATCCCAGATTAGCCTGTGCAGTCCACACAGGCTAATCAGGGACGACACTTTCCGCTTTTATGACATTTTTCGTTAAAATGAAGTCTCTTCTTAGCAACAATCCAATTTAGGCGGAAAATGTCGCCCCTGATTAGCCTGTGCGGACTGCACATGCTAATCTGGGACAACACTTTGCGCACATGCATTATTCCCAGTTTTCTCAGAACACGACTCAAATCCTCTATATAATGCTCATGAGCCAAACTCATTTGTGACATCTTTACTTTCAGTTTTTCTCTGACGTTAATCGACAGTCTTGATACTATAGCAGTAAGTTCACTTTATATTACAAAGACCCTTAACCACTCAGATACGTATTTTGAAGCATTTGTAGTCCCATAGAAAGTTAAATTTAAATAAAGTCCTTCCTTACTAGATCCAAGTTTTTAAGGCTTCATTTCCAACCCCATACTGATGAGCAGCAAACAGCATAAAACCTAAACAGACTACGAGTTACTTGCGGGCTGTTCTGGTTTTATGCTGTTTGCACATAGCCATTTACACTTTGCAATTGAGTGGGAAAGGATTAATATTGTATAGACTTTTCACTTGTCTTCCAATATTCTATTTAGGCACATTAACATACCATTATTACAATGTACATGTATATGATTACTTGTTTTTTTTTTAATTTAGAGTGGATAATGTTAAGCGTAGTTAAATGAGCGTTTTTCATCTGCATATTCTTAATTTGTACACTTTTTAAATGTGTTTTATACAAGATTACAAGAACAATAACATATATTTGTTTGTTATTTTCAGTTACTTGGAGACATAAATGAGTTTGACAAAGCAGTGAAGCTTGTAATATCCCATTCAAAGTTTGATACAAATGTGGTTGTATCCGTGTTTGAAACCAACATTCGAGTTCTTGGGTAAGATTGCTAATTTAAGTTCACATTATAGTCAAATGTGATACTTATTGCTTTAACCACAGCAAAACTGTCCTATGGTTATTTCAAAATACCTTCTTTGGAATTGTATTTTTTTTTAACAGTTTTTATGTGCAGAATGTTACGAAATACATGTGTAGAAATCTAAAATATTTTATGAAATGCTAGTAAACTTTGTGAAATGTTAGCAGCCACTCAAAAATATTAGTTTCTGATGGCTGTATTGTTTACATGTAGCCAATTAATTGAATGTCAATTTATTGTATTCTCAGAACTAAATAATCTGAATAAAAGCAATATGGTTAGAAGTACATTGTTATTGCATTGCATTACCATTTGCAACAGTGCATGTAAGCCCTGATTTGATCCATCAAGAAAGCTAAAAAAATCTAGAAATGTTGATAAAATCTTCTTTAAACTGTGTGTGACTCCACTGTTTGCTGGCGACATATTGTGTTTGTCATCAGAGAAAGTGGTTAAGTGAAGGCAGCATTTGGTGCCGTTTTAACTGAGAAAACTGCTGCACTGCTTATCTGCTAAATCCTCTATGTACACTAATACAGTAATCTGTTCTAGCCTGAACATTCAATGTGACCCAAAAAGTACATTTAGATATTTATTATACAACATTGATCTTTATGTGTCTGTATGCAAATGTATGGGCTGCACTCTGTGAAAAGGGGGTTTAATGCATGTGCATATAGTGTCTTCCCAGATAAGACTGTGCAGTCTGCACAGGCTAATCAGAAAAGATACTTTTCCCCTTAACTTGATTTTTGCTTAGAAGAGACTACACTGGCTAATGTGGGACAACACTTAACACTCCTGCATTAACCCTTTCAGTGCGGGAACCGAATTTTAAAGGCCTTTGCAAACAGTTTGGATCCAGATGAGACGCCACAGAACGTGGCGTCTCATCAGGATCCAAACTGTTTGCTATTCTGATAGTATTCTTTGAAAAAAATCGAAGAAAATGCTAATTTTAGAAATTCAGCAGATGACATTTTAGCAGACGACAAATTTCCCAGCAAGCAAAGGGTTAAACCCCTTTTTCAAAGAGCATGGCCCATATATTCAATTTATGGCTGTTGAATATATCTGCTGTGTGTCTATTGTATTCCAGTAACAACTGTGTAAATTAACGCACAACGTAAATGCCTCTTCAGTATTGTAATTCTTCTTTATTTTATAATCAATATCTAAACCTTTACAGATACTTGAAAAACCTAGATTTTACTTTAAACGCTACATCATACATGTATTCTGTTAATAAATCTTTTCATGTTAAATGTTATTTTATAATCAAGATATCTTCTTCACACTTCAACCAATATCAGAGATTTTTAGTTTTATAATTGGCCTGGGGTCACATCCAAATCAAGATCTTAACCGAAGTTATGGTTGCATATAAACAGATACAAATTGTTGAAATTAAACTTGTGTTTATACAACTTAAACACAATGGAAGAGCAATATTTTGTTGAATCTGTACCAGCTATTTTGCATGTTTTATAATTTTACCAAATTGTCCGAAGTGTTTACAAAAGATGAATCCGTATTATATTGAGTCTGTTTTTTCCCAAACTCTGCTGTAATTAGTTTAAAATAATAGAAATGTAATTGTGCTGAGCATGCTGTTCGAAATGGATGAAGTTTTACTCAGAATTCTTTGTTGAATGTCACATTTAAACCTTTACCACTTAGATACGTATTTTGATGCATTTTTAGTGCCATAGAAAGACCTTTTTTTACTCAATTCAAGTTTTAAAGGCTTCGTTTCCAACTCTTAGATCTTGATGAGTAGCAAACAGCTTGAAACCTGAACAGACTGCGAGTTACTCGAAGGCTGTTCTGGTGTTATGCATTTTGCACATAGCCATTTTCACTTTGCGTCAGAGCCGGCTAATGGCCAACTTAAGAATGTTGAATTATTGATTTATAACTTATTAATGAGCAAACTGCTGCTAACTGTCGGGTGAACAAAGGAACTTAATTATTCAAGCATGTTCAATGGAATGAACAAAATACACGCTGGAAAACTGTCAATGAATTATGATGCTTTCCAGTTTATTTTAAATTGTGCCTGAAACCAATCGTTCAATCCCCTGTAAGTTAATTATTGATAACAACCACCGAGTATGAATGAATGTTTTGTAAAGTTGCCAGGAATTGCAGTTTGATGTTTGCCTTAGGCAAATTGGTGTTACATGTTCAAAGTTGTAAACATGCAAAACACAGTGTTAGATAGACATTTATTACACTTGAGGATATTTGTTTAAAATATAAATAGTCTGTAAGCTTACTGCAGTCAAACAAACTGCTTTAGTATTTTACTAAGAAATGTCTTGGACAATATTAAGATTGAATAATCATATATATCTGATATGAATAGTTCCTTGAAAATTTCCTGTTTAACTCCCCTGAGAATAAAGTGCTCATGGTGAGCTATTGTATATCGGCCCATATTCACCAATCCATTCTTAGACTTGAGAATAAAAAATTAACTCAGAACCAAGAAAAATATGTCCAGGATTTGAATTTATACATACAGGCTACCTCTAGTAATTATGTAATTAAGAAAATGTTCTACATGAAGAATGGTGTAGTCAGAGGTGGTAAAGCCCAAGTTTGACTCAAAATTAGAGCAAATATTGAATATTCAAATGAAAAAGATATTCTTTATTTTTAGAATTTAGTCTTAGAATAGTTTAGTGAATACGGCCCCTGGTTCCTGTGGGGAACTGGTCTTCGTGTTTCGTATGTTGTCAACAATTTTCTACACAAACACTATCCTCCTTAACGGTTTTGCAAATTTCATGAAAGTTCACGGGAACAATCCTTGGGTCACCCTCTTTCAAAGATGTACAAATTGTTTTGGTCCGCAGCATTTGTTATCTTGTATTTGTCTTGTAATATCATAGGGTGGTCCACTATCAAGTTTTCCCAATCAGGGACGATATTTTTGGCCTAAATTGGAATTTGCTAAAAAGAGACTCCCTTTTCACTAAAAACACAATAACAGCTGAATGTGTCATCCCTGACTAGCCTGTGCAGCTTGCACAGTCTAATCTGGGACAACACTTTAAGCACATGCATTAAGCCCTGTTTTCTCAAAGCACAACACATATAATGATATTTTACAGAGGGTTGCTTGGAGGCCATGTTCTAGCTATATACCTACGGAAACGTAAGCTCGGTATGGAGTGGTACAAAGACGAACTTCTAGGGATGGCAAAGGATATCGGCACACGTCTTCTACCAGCGTTCAACACCACCACTGGCATTCCTTACCCACGGGTGGGTTGGTTTCCCTTGCCTGTGTCTTACACATTTGAGTTATCCACACTCCCATACCCAACCTGGAAGTTTTATTTATTTGCCTAACACTATACTTTTAATACCATTAATTTTACCTCATAACAATATATTATTGCTAGTCCCTGTGCTTGAAAAAATAACTAAATCTTTAAAAAAATGCATATTTTTATGAAGTTTATATTTAGGTGATAATTAAGGAGGTGGTGGTAATTGGGCCAAATTTTCCCCTCAAAATGGCTAAACACATGCCGCGAAGGACATTAAGTTGTTTCAATCGATGATAAGAATATTTAATGACTCAGTGATACGTGTACATTTACCTTGTTCCACATCATTACACATGCATGTTGTACGAAAGTAGTATCAAATTATCAAGATTTTTTCCACCATTCAGATAAACTTAAAACACGGTATAGAGCCTAATATAGCCCAGAACTATCGCGACACGTGCACAGCCTGTGCTGGGACCATGATCCTTGAGTTTGCAGCTCTGAGCAGGCTTACAGGCGACCCAGTGTTTGAGGTACAGTTTCTATTAGAACTATTCTTGTTTTCAGTGTCTTTAAATTAATGTCGTTTTCTTTCATTCATGCTGTAAAACAGATGCTCTTTATTCATTTAATTATTTATAATTTGACTAAGGCTTTAAATGATTTTAAGGATACATGATTTACAGGCTTTACATGAACCGAATGCTTTAGTATGCACATTTATGTATAACTGTTAAATAGCATATGAGCTGTGTTCTAGAAAAAAACTTTTCAACCCTTTACCACTTAGATACGTATTTTAACGCATTTGAAGTCCCTTAGAAAGTAACATTTAATTAAAGACCTTTCTTACTAGATTCAAGTTTTTATGGCATCAGATCCAACACTTAGGTACTGATGAGCAGAAAATAGCATAAAACCTGCACAGACTGCGAGTTACTCGCAGGAGTTACTCGCAGGCTGTTCTTGTTTTATGCTGTTTGCACATAGCCATTTTCACTTTGCTTTTGAGTGGGAGAGGGTAAATGCTGCATTGCATGTGTGTAAAGTGTTGTCCCAGATTAGCTTGTGCAGTTGGCTAATAAGAGACGACTCTTTATGCTTTAATGGAAATAATTTATCTAGCGGAAGTCTCTTCTAAAAGAAAATTCAGTCTAAGCAGAAGGTCTCCTTCCTGAAAAGCCTGTGTGGACTGCACAGGCTAATCTTGGACAATACATAATGCACATGCATAAAGAACAGTTTTCCAATAGTGCAGCTCATCTTTATGTTCAATATTTGATTAAAACAGTAACTTAAATCTGTTTTCAGGGCTACTCAATATTTCCCTACAAAGCACAGTTAATAGTTAATTTGATTTTTTACAAGAAAAATGTTTTCTCACACTTCTGACAAGCCACCATTGTCATTTCAAAAAGGAAATATGATTTATATGATTTCCTCTCCCATTGTCATGTTTTTTAAAACCAATATTTTGCATCAGATACAACTTTTTGTGGATTTTCTTTGGTCTTCCCAAACTAGAAATTTTCAACCAACAATTATGTACATCAAGAAATATATAAAAGTACTTAATACAAGATCTAAGGTTTGGGAAAACTGGGCTTTATGCATGTGGGTAAAGTGCCGCCCCAGATTGGCCTGTGCAGTCCACACAGGCTTATCACGGGTGTCCACAGCTTCAACTGGACTTTTTACTGAAGGAGTGACTTGGTTTAATCGGAAAAATACCATAATAGCGGAAAGTGATGCTCTAATTAGCCTGTGCAGACTGCACATGCTAAGCTGTGACAACACTATGCATGTGCATTGAGCCTAGTTTTCCTACAGCAAGTCTCAAAGGATGATCATGAAACACATACTGGTCTTTAGAGTCAATTTATTTAGATGACATCAATTTTTTGAAAATTTGTAAAATCAGGTGCATTCTTTTGATCTTCAATTCGTAGATGGGTTTATAATGTCTGATGTCAGACTTTGAACAGCAATTTTTTTTCGCCCAATTCGGAAAAGTACAGGTACCAGCCTAATTGGGAAAAATGTGTGCGAAAACCCCTACAATTGGGAAAATTCGCGTCTTGAAGTGTTGTCAAGTTGTCAATATTATATTTACTTCAAGCCATAGAGCTGCATAAGGAAACTAACTAAATGTTGCATTTTAGTTATTAAAACAAATAAAAAAGTAAAAACATTTTTGTTGGAAACCTTCCATTGGGAATTTTTTGTGTCAGCAATTGAGAAATTTATAGTATTTTCCTAATTGGAAAAGTGCCAGTTTATTAAGAAAAAAAATCGCTGTTAACCCTTTCAGCGCTGGAACCAAAATTTGAAGGCCTTTGCAAACAGTTTGGATCCAGATGAGACGCCACAGAACGTGGCGTCTCATCAGGATCCAAACTGTTTGCTATTCTGATAGTATTCTTTGGAAAAAAAAAAGAAGAAAATGCTAATTTTAGAAATTCAGCAGAGGACATTTTAGCAGACGACAAATTTCCCAGCATGCAAAGGATTAATGGTTTTCCTATAGAGAGGCTCATATACATGTATTGTGTGTTGTGCAGGAGAAGGCCCACAGGGCCATGGACTACCTGTGGAACCAGAGACATCGCAGCAGTGACCTGGTCGGCACGGTGATCAACATTCACAACGGAGACTGGATACGCAGAGGTTTGCTGTGAAAGGATGTTGTTGTTTTTTATTGTGCAACTGATTTTTTGAGGGCTCAAACGGATAAAGAAAATTGTTTGGTTAGGTGTGTACAGTGTATGTGTTAAATTAAAAAAAAACTGTTTGGAATTTTAGACTGGTTTGGATCAGGATTTAAATAAATTTATGCAAAAGCTTTGTCCCAGATCCAAAGGTAAATGTTTGACCAATGATTTAGGTTTGGTTTAGGTACCTGCTTGAGCCCTTGATTTTACTCTTGCAAATAATTTTTGAGAGAGGTTATATTTGAGTATTTTAGTTATGTTGTAAAATGTGTAGTTCATTTTTACTGAATATTGGTGCTCATAAAATACTCATTTTGGTACAGACTTAGAAAATTATTTTTTAATGCAGTAATTATTGTTTTATACCTGACACATATAGGGTCAGAAATGGTAAGGGTTGAAACACACAAAAAGAAGTAAAACAGTGTAATATGTTGTTTTCCTTACAATTGTAAAAATTGTTCTAAGATCAGTCAAGAGTGTGAATAATTTTTGATGAAGGTTTAATTAAAATTTAAAAGCTGCAATTATTATGCAGAGAATGAACAAGTTGACATGTACGATTCTAATATGTGGTTGTTATGTTGTTTTACAGAGAGTGGAGTGGGTGCTGGCATTGACTCTTACTGTAATGTTGTTTTACAGAGAGTGGAGTGGGTGCTGGCATTGACTCTTACTATGAATACGTGCTTAAGGCGTACATACTGCTTGGCGACGATACCTACCTAACTAGATTCAACAAGGTATGCACTACCTCACTAAACTTAAAATGTTACATGTACCTCAAAAAGTATTCCTGCCATAGGGATAAAACATGACAAACATATTTATCTGTAATTGATGTACACTTATAATGATGTACACTTACAGTAAACTTATTCAACTAAATGAACATGACAAACATGTTCACCTGTAAGTAATGTACACTAATAATGATGTACACTTAAGTTAACTTATTTGCCTACATAATGTAAAGTAAACTGGAGTTATGCCCTTTTTATCCCCTGCCGAAGGCGGATGGATATAAAATAACGTTGTCTGTCTGTCCATCTGTCACAAAATTAATTTTTGGCGAGGAATATCAATTCAATGAATTTGTTTGGTTAGAATAAATATGTGTGTTGTACTTCATGCATGTATTTCCTGTTTCAGCACTATGATGCAGTGAAAAAGTACATTAGCCAGGGTCCCCGCTTCATTGACGTGCACATGCATCGGCCCCAGTCTGTATCCAGGAACTTCATGGATGCTTTGCTGGCCTTCTGGCCTGGCCTGCAGGTAACTGGGTGGTATTTATTATAATTTCACATGTTAAAGGGTGACTTTATTGTAATGTCTGGTGTAAAAACGTGATATCAAGGCTAATTTCACATGTTAAAGGGTGATTTAGGTGTTAAAGAGTAATATATTAATGCTAATTTCAGATATTAAAGGGTGATATTTGTATGTTCATTTCAAGTGTTAAAGGAGGGTATCCATGCTAATTTCAGTTTTTAAACAACAACATCTATGATAATTTAAGGTGTTAAAGGGTGATATTCAAGCCCATTTTCGGTGTAAAAGAGCTTATGTCCATTCTTATTTAAGGTGCTAAGGTCATATTTATGATTGCAGGTGTCAGGGAGTGCTATCACTTATTTGGAACTTTGCAAGGGTGATATCCATGTTAATGTCAGGTGTTCAAGAGTGATATCCATGCTAATTGCAAGTGTTAAAAAGTGATATCCATGTTAATTTCAGGTGTTACATAATTATATCCATGTGTATTTCAAAGTGATATCTATACTTATTTCAGGTGCTGAAGGGTGATATCCAGCCCGCTATCGAGGTTCACGAGATGCTGTATCAGGTCATTCAGCGACACAACTTCCTCCCAGAAGCCTTCACTTCAGACTTCCACGTTCACTGGGGCCATCATCCACTAAGACCTGAGTTTGTAGAGTCTACTTACTTTCTTTACAAGGTATGGTTTCATGTCACTCAAGTTATTCAATCTTCTCATTTTTAAGTGTTTAATAATTATAGCTTTTGAGCATAGTCTATTTGCTACATTTGTTTTGCTTTATTTGTAAAAAAACATGCTGAATTTTTAAGATACTTGTAGTCAAAATAGTTCTGTATAGTCTGTTCAGAGAGAGAGCAGAGGGGGTGGGGGATGAAACAGCGGCAAGGTGCAGCAATCTGCTGATTCAATGAACATCTTTCACTATCCATAAAATGTATTACCTTTTATAAATCATACATATGGCCAGCCGTCTATGAAAATGGTGCTTAATTCATACATGTAAATTGTCATCCCAGATTTCCTTGTGCAGTCAGCTCAGGATAATGAGGGATGTCAATCCGCTTTTATGGTTTTGTTCATTTAAAGTCCTTTCTAAACAAAAAAACCATTGTGGACGAAAAGTGATGTTCTAGATAAGCCTTGCTTTCTGCAATGGCTTATCTGGGACACTACTGAGAACATGCATTAAGCCCCATAGTCCCAGATCAAGACTTATTTTAATTTTGTTGTTCAGGCGACAGGTGACTCCAACTATGTGGACATTGGCCAGATTTAATCCACGGCTTTCCCTATCCCTGAATGTAATAGATTTGTTTTATGTCATGCTTGAGTTTTTCAACCCATTAAATTGTTATTGTTCAGGCAACAGGTGACTCTCACTATCTGGACGTGGGTCAGAAGGTCATAGAGAACCTGGATGTGCTGGCTCGAGTGCCGTGTGGGTTTGCAGCCATCAAGGACGTCACCAAGGGAACGCACGAAGATCAGTGAGTGCAAGAAAAGCTCGGTTTGCTATAGTGGATATGGTTTCTATCTAGTGACAGGGAGGTGATAGGTTTGATCCCTGCTGTGGGATTGTTCCTCAGATCTTCCCCACAGACACCAAGTACTGGTTCTACCCAGGACACGGAGTCGAGAGTGTTTCAAATAGCCTTAGGCTTTGGATGCAATCAAGCTATAATAAATAGGTTAAAACTTGTAAGTGTAAACGCTGGTCGTGATGAGCATCTGAATGGAAGTAAAAGTGTGGGTGGAGCTGTGTATTGTTGTAATCTAGTGTGCTGGTTAAGCAATATATTGTGGAAGAAAAAGGCTTAAATAAACCTTTTTTTATATGACTACCCCCCCCCCCCCCCCCCACCCCTCTCCCTCATCTGAGTTATTATACTTGGACCCATGTGCATTGCCTCCTGGCTGTGGTCACAGTTTTAAGACCCTTATCTGCTGACAATGCATTGCTGAAGAGGAAAAATGAAATTAACCACAGCTGAGCTTTATACATCTTATTTGAAGACAGCAACTGCAAAAAGACATATCAAAATGACATCTTGTTTTTAGTTTGATTATTCCCAAAATTAAATTAGAAAATGATGGGATGAATGCAATGCCAAGGATTTGGGTTAAGATTTCCTCAACAGTACACAATTATCCTAAATTCAACACATACTAGTTATATTCGCACACATGTGTTAACCCTTCCAGTGCTGGAACCGAATATTGAAGGCCTTTGCAAACAGTTTGGATCCAGATGAGAGGCCACAGAACGTGGCGTCTCATCAGGATCCAAACTGTTTGCTGTTCTGATAGTATTCTTGGAAAAAAAGAAAAGAAAATGCTAATTTTAGAAATTTAGCAGACAACATTTTAGCAGACGACTAATTTCCCAGCATGCAAAGGGTTAAGTATTACCGGCGACTTATATCCCAGTGAGTGGGTTGTAGATGTGAAAGAAGCAAAAGATGTTGCCTACTATCAATATCAGACTTAAAAGTTTAAGCCCATACCTTTACCTTTTTAATATCTTTATTACAGGATGGATTCATATGTGCTGGCCGAGACGTTCAAGTACCTGTTCCTGCTGTTTGCCGAGAAGGAGGACCTGCTCATTGACGTGGACGACTACGTGTTCACTACAGAGGCTCACCTCCTGCCTCTCTCCCTCTCGCGATGTAACAGCTCCAAAACAGCAGAACTTGTAAGTGTCCCTCTCACGATGTAACAGCTCCAAATCAACAGAACTTGTAAGTGTCCCTCTCACGATGTAACAGCTCCAAATCAACAGAACTTGTAAGTGTCCCTCTCACGATGTAACAGCTCCAAACCCGCAGAACGTGTAAGCGTCTCTCTCACAATTTAACAGCTCTATAACAGCAGACCTTGTTATTGTCCCTCTCACGATGTAACAGCTCCAAACCAGCAGAACTTGTAAGCTGTTTAAAAAGATAACACAAAAGTCCCCAAACCTTGAAATCGTCATTGGCTGGTCATTGAAAATAAATTGCTCTTGTAACGTCATTATGTATTCTGCAAGTTTTCAGATGCATACTTGTTTGACTTAATGTTGATACCTTTTAAAGAGTGTTTATTACTTAATTTTTTAACTGATTCCAGAGACGTGATTACTTAATTAATAATTTGATTTATTTCAGATACTAAATTACACAATTTGTAATTTCAAAGTTTCCAATGACTTGAGTACTCAAAATATAATTTGAGTGATATCAGGGTTTTCAATCATATGCATGTATATGAAATTTAACTGATTTCAGATACTTTAATCCTATACATGTATATTTAAGGGCATTAATTGCGAAGACCGAAATCTTATACATATATATGTAATTTTATTGATTTCAGAGACTTAAATATCGTACAAATGTATATGCATTTGACTGATTTAAGACATATGGGCTGTGCTCTGTGAAAAGGGGGTTTAATGAATGTGCGTGAAGTGTTGTCCCTGATCAGGGACGACAATTTCCACCTAAACGAGATTTTTGCTAAAAAAAGACTTTCTTTAAAGAGAAAATATAATAAAAGCGGAAAGTGTTGTCCCTGATTTTGTCTCTAATCTGGAAAGACATTTTACGCACATGCATTAAACCCCTTTTTCACACAGCACGGCTCATACTAGTATGTTATTTGGCTGATTTCAGAGGTTGAGTCGAGAGTTGTACCGCCACCTTCAGCAGCTTGATGATGAATCAAGGACAGAGGATGAGTACGGTGACAGCGACCACAACACCTGCCCCAACCCTCAGGTCAAGTACACCCTCAACTATGCTCACAATCTACGGGAAGGCTTGAAAGACATGATGCTAAAGTCACCTCGGTAAAATGTTTGTCATTTAAGTTTGATCAATTATAATTTTTTCACAATCAGATTTGTTTTCTGGACATTTGTTAAAAACCCAATCTATGGAAGTGCTCCTCATGTGTGGTACACATCACCACATCATGTGTAGATTTGTGGTACACACATTATAAAGCCACCCCCACCACATCACATGTAGATTTGTGGTACACACATTATAAAGCCACCCCCACCACATCACGTGTAGATTTGTGGTACACACATTATTAAGCCACCCCCCACCACATCATGTGTAGATTTGTGGTACATACATTATAAAGCCACCCCCACCACATCACGTGTAGATTTGTGGTACATACATTATAAAGCCACCTCCCACTACATCCCGTGTAGATTTGTGGTACACACATTATTAAGCCTACCCCCAACACATCCCGTGTAGATTTGTGGTATACACATTATAAAGCCACCCCCACTACATCCCGTGTAGATTTGTGGTACACACATTATAAAGCCACCCCCAACACATCACATGTAGATTTGTGGTACACACATTATAAAGCCACCCCCAACACATAACGTGTAGATTTGTGGTTCACACATTATAAAGCCACCCCCCACCACATCATGTGTAGATTTGTGGTACATACATTATAAAGCCACCCCCACCACATCTTAGGTAGATGGTTGTGCCCCTGAACTTGAGAGGAAAGAATGACTCCTTATGATTTCTAGCTCAACAGGTCAATGTTACAATCGTTTTGTAACAGAAAATGTGTTTGTAGACAATTACTTGGGAATGCTTTGACCAACAATCATGCAAATCGGTGTAGCGGGCACTTGGGTTGAAAGTAAGACGTCTATTAAGATTGAGGTCATCTATTGAAAGGTCCAGGCCACAGGGTCTTCTTGTTTCATGAACTTTATTTCTGCATGAAATATTAAGAATTGTTTTGATGATATAAATTAGATTGCTGGTTAGTATTGACAAAGACTGACCTCTATTGATTTTCAAATCAAGAGATCTAAGGCGTAAGTCCCAGGGACAATTTTGCTGCAGGTTGCGCAGTAAACATGTTTGATAAATATCTTTTTATTATTATGTATGTGACATAGCTCTCCTGATATTTTATTAGTCTTGTCACCTATTGATTGTAGCTTGTCTCAAGCTACCATCTGTTGAACGGTTTATACTTCACCAGTCTGGTTAAGTAAATCAGAGTGCTTCTATTGCTAATAGAGCATGAAAGCTCTCATAAATGTATTACTTCATCAATAATTACTTCATCAATAATTCTCAGTTTCTCCACCACATGTTTATATTTTACCTATCAATTGTTGTGTATGTTCATTGTTGTTCTATAAAAAATTAGTTTTATTGTTAAAATTTATTTGTGTTGTATTGAAAAAGGCAATATTTTATGTAAGCCAGTGATTGTCTGATTTTATCAGGATGTTTTTTTGTAAGAAATCCAAGAAATGTTAAATTAACGACCCTTTATCAATATTACTTCCTATGAACAGCTTACCAAACATAAACCAGAATTGAATCATTATAAACAACAATTCTCTTTAATTCCAGGACATTAGGTGCATCCATATTAATTTTTTTTATTAATTACTAGATAATTGTTTTTTTCTTGCAATCATTTTTTCTCCAATTGTTGCTTTCACCTGCCAAAAAGGTTGTGTGAGTGTGTGTTGTTTGGTACATCAATGTACACTGCATATTTGTGTGTAAAGACCGGGTACATTCTTCAATAGGCCCCATAATGTTGTCTCATTGGGTTACACCGTATTGATTCCTATCCCTCTGTTTCTTGCTTAGTGGTTACATCCTACTGATTCCTTCCCCTCTGTTCCCCAGCTTGGCGCCCCAGCAGTGCTCACAAGCCCAGCAGAACATCCCAACCTTGAGAGCTGTGGAGTTTGTTGCTGGGAACCAGGAACAGCTGGCACAACTTGAGGTTCATAGTTTGAGCTGTTATTATATTTGAATGGGATAATTGGGTTTAATGCATAAGCGTAAATTGTCTTCCCAGATTAGCCTGTGCCATCTGCACAAGCTAATCAGGGATGATGCTTTCCTCCTTAAATTGGATTTTTTGCTAAGAAAATACTTCCTTTGAAACAAAAAATACCATAAAAGTGGTAAGTGTCAGCCCTGAATAGTAGTGTTTTTCCCAGGAGGGCAAAGGGGCATGGCGCGTTACTTTCAAAAAGGGCATTTTAGCGCGCAGTTTAGGCAAAAAAGGGCAACACGTTCCCTGAATACCTGAATTACGGAGAACCATGTAATCGCATCAGAAGCAGTTGTGGAAAAAATAACATATAAACAAGCACATTTAATGGTAATAGATGTATTTAACTTACTATGATTTATATTAATATATTTACCTTGCAATGTACATTAAAGTTCCATGCTGTTTCAATAAACTGTACAGCACGACAAACATAATAAAGCAATATACATGTATGCATATGAATCTGATTATACACAGATCCACTAAAATATAAATGAAACCATGTTTGTCTTATCCCATTTTCTAACAATAATCTCGACAGATGTTTAAAATAACATTGCGAGTAAATTGATCGCTAACAATATGCAAACACTCGTTTCCGTGACATACATCCACCGAGTAGATTACAAATAAATAAATAATGTTGTTGCTATCTAAAACATTTTTATGCATCGTTGATTATCACAGACATTTCATTAATTCCTTCTTAATGTATAATCTCCATCGTTAATTCGATCGTTTACGACGTTATTTGCCATTTTTGCCGAGTCACAATTTAATTCGGTATAGTCCGCCATGTTGATAAAATGTCAAATGATGTAAGCGACAGGTGCGCATAGCAACATTAAATCAAATACGCGATTCGCATTTTGTTAAATAAGTATAAGTCTCAGTAATTATTTCAATAATTAGATCTAATTTGTTTGTGATTTTAAATGTAATTATGCGTAAAAATATATGTTTTGATATAACTAATTAATGCATGCAATGCACAATTGTCACGAGAATAACATCGAGATTTTCATCAAAAGTATCCGAAGATAACATAGCCTCCGGCATAATCGATTGATACTGACACGGGGTTATTCATGCATGACTAATTCACAGCTTTGGTGCAGTCAGTAAGACCTACCTATAAATCGAGCACTGTTATAGATTAAATTAAACTGGTTCCCCGTTGAATATAACCGTTGACTTTAATATAGAGAATAACGATAGATAAGGGGAGGTAACCAATCTAAGATTAAATCTGCTCAATTAATATAGTCGATTAGACGTTGACGTCTCTCGAGTAAATCAAGCACAGTCGGAGCGTCACAGACAATCAAGGAAGCTGATTTTGAGGACCAAGTTAGATCGTAAGGCAATAAAGATGTTATCAATAAGGGCGCGTGGCGAAATTTGCATTTGAAAAAAAGGGCGCGTGGCGAAATTTGAATTTGAGTGGGCAGCGTGGCGATCCGGGTGGGCGGCGTGGCTTCTCGCCACGCTAAAATGGCCTGGGAAAAACACTAAATAGTCTGTGTGTTTTGCACAGACTGATCTGCAACGATTCTTTTTGCACATCATGCATTAAACCTGTTTTCCTCAAGCGTGGCTCAAACGCTGTTTTCTGACAGAGTATTGGTGTCAAGCTAATAACAATAACGGTACCAAGTACTGGTTATACCCAGGAAACAGACTTGAGAGCATTTCAACAAATCTCAGGCTTTTGATGCAATCACACTTAATAAAAAGGTTTGAACTAACTGCTGTTTTCTCACAAGATACGGGTATCAAGCTGATAACGATAGAGAACAGACACCAAGTTCCGGTTCTATCCAGGAAACAGACTTGAGAGGGTTTCAGTAAGCCTTAGCGTGAGATGCAATCAAATTTAAATAAAAAGGTTCAAACTGAATTCTGTTTTCTCAACACAGGACAGGGTATCAATAATGCCATAGAAGCAGAAAGTGTTCCTGATTAGTCTGTGCATTGAACCCTGTTTTCCCAGAGCCAGGCTCAAATGCTGTTTACTCCACATATTTGTCCTACCCAGGAAACGGACTCGAGAACATTTCAACAAGCCTTATGCTTAAGATGCTAACAGGTTTTAAACTAACCGCTGTTTTCTTATCCCAGGACATGGGTATCAAGCTGATCACGATAGCGGACGGGCGTCTACAGCTGCTCCACACAGCCACGGACGCTCTATCAACGGCCCACGCACAGCAGGGCCTGAGGTTCATGCAGGAAATGATAGAGCTACAGAAGAATCTGCCTAAAGATAGTAAGATCATGCTTAAAAACAATATTTATTCATTTAAATTTTCCCCTTCCCAGATAATGAGATCTTGCTAAAAACCGTTCTTTATTTTTAATTTCCCCTGTCAGAAAGTGTAATCTTGCCTTAAATAAAAAAAAAATCATTGTCTAAATTTTCCCCTGCTAAAGTTTTAAATGGAGGAAACTGGTGTAGTGTTCTCCTGTATGTCGGCACCTCGATAATAAGACCTTAACTTTAAAATCTTCTTAAATGTACCCCTCCACCACTATCAAACTGGGAATCTGGCAAAGAATTGCATCTTGATTATCCGACTGTGCCTTAAAAACCTTGTTTCATCCTTCTTAAATACTGCTGAAGCGAATTTTTGTAATTTGTCATTATTACAACTTTATGCATATGAATGCATTAGGGTTTAATCACTACGGTGACAAGTTGTATATCATTATTGCAAGTATAACAAGCTAGTCTTGTGAAATTATAAATCTCATCAGACTATCAGTGCAATACAAGCGATAAAATATTTTCCAAAAATAATCAAGCCCTCTTTGTTTGATGTTGTTTGCACATCCTTTTCCATGCATTGAAAATACAAATAATGTTTTCCCTTATTCAGATAGCAAACAGAACGAGCCGGTATCCATTAAGGTGCTGACAACTCCTCATGAAAAAATGGTGTATCGCGGGGGCCCAGCACTGTTTGGTTATGATCTCTCAAAGCGACCGAGCGTGCAGGGCAAGCTGGTGGTAGGGGACCCCTATAAGATGTGCACGAGCGATATCCCAAACAAGGAACGACTGAAGGGCAGAATTGCTATCGTTGAGAGAGGGGACTGTATGTTTGTGGACAAGGTATTGTAAAAATCACTTTTTAAAGTATGACGATTTTTAGCTCTACTGGCCATAGGCCAGAAGAGCTTATGGGATGGCATGGTTTCTGTCTGTTTGTGTGTGTGTGCGTTAGACTTTCTCTTGTTTATCCTATAAAGTCCACATTTTTCATCTGATTTATTTCAAACTTGTTCAGTGTGTTGATATTAATGAGGACTCGAACCCTACTGAAAATGGGTTACATCAGAGTAAAAAGTCCAGAATTATCTCCCCTTGAATTTGAGAAAATTGTGAAATAAGGCTTGTTTACGCAAAAAAGTCCACAGTTTTCATCCAATCATTTCCCAACTTGGCACAGTGTCTTTATCTGAATGATGAGTCAAACCCTTTTGAAAATGAGCAATATTGGAGTTATAAGTCCAGAATTATCTCCCCTTGAATTTGAGAATAAAAAGAAAATCTTTTAACATTTTGCCATAACTTTTGCAATTTTAAAGATAGCAACTTCATATTTGGCATGCATGTGTATCTCAAGGAGCTGCACATTTTGAGTGGTGAAAGGTCAAGGTCATCCTTCAAGGTCAAAGGTCAAAAACAAAAAAAAACAAAGCGGCGCAGAAGGGGACAAAGTGTTAACGACAAACACATTTCTTGTTTGTTTACATATAAGGTTTTATCCTTTAGTTTAAACCTATTTATTTTAGCTCAATTGCATCGAAAGCCTAAGGCTTATATAAACGCTCTCGAGTCCGTTTCCTGGGCCTAGAACCAGTACTTGGTGTCTTTGGGGGAGATCTAAAGAACGCTCCCACGGTGGGGATCGAACCCGTGACCTACCGGTCGCTAGGCGGACACCATATCCATTACACCACGGCGACTTTTATCCTTTTGAAACTTCAACGGATGTTTTATATCATCAAGGGCCAGAACCCCATTGAGAGTGAAGAAAATTTGTCCAACTTATGTTGAAAAGGAGCCATTTGAAGTTTAAATTTTATGTTTCTTCTTGTTTATGCAATGAATTTCCCATTTTGGGTCTGTTTTTTAAAAATTACTCAGATTGTTCATACTATCAAGGGCTTGAGCCCTATTGATTCCAGCCAGGAGAGCGATTCAGGCCCTCATGGGCCTCTTGTTCTTCTATAGGCTTATTTGGTGTGTGTATTTTTATTTCAAAACTCACATACTACTCACCCTAATGTAGGCCTTCATGTCCAAGTTATGCTCTGGTAAAGGGAACTCTCCAAAACCATCACATCACTTTTTCTACAACAGGTATTCAATTTAAATTTCACATATGTGTTTTGGGTCATTGTGTGAGATCTTTGACAAAATTCCATGACTCTTACCTGAAATTATGCCCCTTTTTATGCCCCCCTTCGAAGAAGAGGGGGTATATTGCTTTGCTCATGTCGGTCGGTCGGTCCACCAGGTGGTTTCCGGATGATAACTCAAGAACGCTTGGGCCAAGGATCATGAAACTTCATAGGAACATTGATCATGACTCGCAGATGACCCCTATTGATTTTGAGGTCAATAGGTCAAAGGTCAAGGTCACGGTGACCCGAAATAGTAAAATGGTTTCCGGATGATAACTCAAGAACGCTTATGCCTAGAATCATGAAACTTGATAGGTAGATTGATCAGGACTCGCAGATGACCCCTATTGATTTTCAGGTCACTAGGTCAAAGGTCAAGGTCACGGTGACCCGAAATAGTAAAATGGTTTCCGGATGATAACTCAAGAACGCTTATGCCTAGAATCATGAAACTTCATTGGTAGATTGATAATGACTGGCAGATGACCCCTATTGATTTTCAGGTCACTAGGTCAAAGGTCAAGGTCATGGTGACCTGAAATAGTAAAATGGTTTCCGGATGATAACTCAAGAACGCTTATGCTTAGAATCATGAAACTTCATAGGTAGATTGGTAATGACTGGCAGATGACCCCTATTGATTTTCAGGTCACTAGGTCAAAGGTTAAGGTCACGGTGACCCGAAATAGTAAAATGGTTTCCGGATGATAACTCAAGAACGCTTATGCCTAGGATCATGAAACTTGATAGGTAGATTGATAATGACTCGCAGATGACCCCTATTGATTTTCAGGTCACTAGGTCAAAGGTCAAGGTCACGGTGACCCGAAATAGTAAAATGGTTTCCAGATGATAACTCAAGAACGCTTATGCCTAGGATCATGAAACTTCATAGGAACATCGATCATGACTCGCAGATGACCCCTATTGATTTTCAGGTCACTAGGTCAAAGGTCAAGGTCATGGTGACCCGGAATAGTAAAATGGTTTCCGGATAATAAACTCAAGAACGCTTATGCCTAGGATCATGAAACTTCATAGGTACATTGATCATGACTCGCAGATGACCCCTATTGATTTTGAGGTCACTAGGTCAAAGGTCAAGGTCACGGTGACCCGAAATATTAACATGGTTTCCGGATGATAACTGAAGAACGCTTATGCCTAGGATTATGAAACTTGATAGGTAGATTGATCAGGACTCGCAGATAACCCCTATTGATTTTCAGGTCACTAGGTCAAAGGTCAAGGTCACAGTGACAAAAAACATATTCACACAATGGCTGTCACTACAACGTAGAGCCCATATGGGGGGCATGCTTGTTTTACAAACAGCCCTTGTTGTACTTAGAAATTTGGTTATTAAAGTTAAAATGCAACATCTCCTTATCACTGTTTCTTCTACAAGTATTCAATTGAAACATCACACTTTTGTTTTGGTTGTTGTTTGAATCACTGACCAAGATCCATAACTGTGATCTACTGTTTGTGTTCAGGGTCTTTCTGCACATTCACTGACCAAGATATATTACTGTGACCAGCTTTTAAGCAGGATTATGGCCCTCTTAAATGGAAAAGATTTGAAACTCACACTTGTAGAGAAAATTGCTGTTCTAAACACATTAGCACTTGCAAAACTTGTTTATCCATTTCTCTTTCAACAACATGCCTTCAAACATCATGAAATATATTTGAAGCCAGTTCTGTATTTTTCTATGGGACAGCAAGCCAGACAACGTTGCAAGAAACCAAACTATCCAAGATTCTTCTGACAGAGGCTTGAAAATGGTTGTCATTGAATATTTTATGCATAAGCAGGCTGTCAAGCGGTCATACTTTTTCCTACTTTTTCCTACTATTTCCTACTTTTTCATCAGGATCCTACTTTTTCCTATTTTTTTACCAAATCTTCCTACTATTCCTACTTTTTCATTTTCAATGGAGATTTTTTTTTAAAGAGTTTATTTAGTAAACTTGCAGGATGAATGAATCTATGGCATGACTGTATCCCTGTTAATGTGCATTCATCTAGATGAGACCTGACAACCCATGCTGACTGTCTGCTAGCACCTCTTCAGGAGCATAAATATTTATTTCTTATGTAACTTTTAAAATTATTGACAAGTTTTTTTTTGAAGTAACAATAGTGCCTTGTTTACTTCCTTAGCATTTGTACACTGCAGACTTCACTACCTTACACAGTTCCCAGTGATGCAAGAGCTGAGGGAACCCATTGTTTATTCCAGTTTTATTTTGTTTCCATTGACAACAATTTGACCAAACCTTATGCATGTTTACATGATATTGCTGTTTGGAATGTAGAGATATAGAGATACATGTATTGTATGAGTGGTTATGTAATATGGAATTTATTACACAAGTTATTGGAAAAAAGATAAAACTGATGCTTTGCCGAGTTTTCATCATTTACAATTTACATTTACTATAATGTAATAAATTCTGTATTACATGACAACGGATATGATGTTCTATTGATATCATAGGTACATCATGTTTAGTAATTAAAGATAAATGCACAGAGCCTAAATGCCCTGATACATTTTTATGCTCCCGGTAGGGTGGCATATTGCAGTTGTACTGTCAGTCCGTTTGTCTGTCTGTCTGTCTGTCTGTGTGTGTGTGTGTGTCCGTCCGAAAACTTTAATATGAGCCATAACTTTTGCAATATTGAAGATAGCAACTTGATATTTGGCATGCATGTGTATCTCATGAAGCTGCACATTTTGAGTGGTGAAAGGTGAAGGTCATTCTTCAAGGTCAAAAGTTAAAAATACAATCCAAGGGAAGTAATAAGCTTTAAAAGGGAGATAATTTCTAAACCTGCCAAATGATATATTGAAATTTTATTTCAAAGCTGCGCAATAGTGGGCATTGTGTTTCGGACAAACACAATTCTTGTCTAATGATGCCACAGCTAGTGAGGTAACTTCAAGGTGTTAAAGCGAAGTATTAAAATTATTAAACGGCATTATTACACTCCCGAAAAGTCATCAATAATGTAAAAGCCATTATTTGAAACTGGAATAAACAATGTAGTGCAACTGTTTCATTGCCCAATCAATGATGTCATAAAAGATGTCAGGTGATAAGGTCCTATCTCCAGTTGCATAATCTGCTCTGCAATGACCAGTCATTTTGAATGTAACTTAAGTCATTATAACTGCACCCTATTGTCAATTTAAAGGTTTGACAATGTAGCTGTAGCAGAGCATTGACACTGCTTTATATACTAGTATTAATCTTGTACAACAAGTTGGTGTATCACTAAATAAATTTGGTCTTCTGCTTAAGGATATAACATGCACAATATAATTACCATTTTTATATCGCTACACAGAAGACCTCTAACCACTTATTTGATGATACACCAAAATGAACAGCATCTTATTGCATGTATACTTCTTTATCAGGGTAGCTTTGCTTGAAACTTAATTATTATAGATACACTATAAGTGCTAAAATTCCTAGTGGGAAAACAAAGTTTGACCCTTCATGGATGGAGAAGGACAACAGTGGAAAAACACTGGGATCATGGTGCAAAAGAGATACCGGCAATGAGTTTGCAAGATATTGTACTGTCTGAATGAAGTCCATCTTGTAGTAATTCTGGTGCTAATCAACTTATAAGTCATGCAGATGGATAAAAACACAAGGAAAACATGAAATACATGCATGATAATTCACAAAAGCGTTTGTTTGGAAGTGCCCAAAAGCCAAGCAGCTCTCAGGGTTGTGGGGATAAATCTATCTGTATGCAAGTACATCCATCACACAAGGAACAGGTACAAAAGGCTGAAATCTTCTGGGCCCTTAAGGTAGCTTCAAGTGGGTATCCATACAGAACATGTGATGGCACTCCTGCTCTGTTTCAAGCTATGTTTCCTGGACCTGTGTCTAAAAAATTAGTATTATGTATTCCTACTTTTGAGGGAAAAGTTCCTACTTTTTCCTACTTTTTTCCTACTTTTCTTGCAAAAGTAGTTCCTATTTTTTCCTACTTTTTGAAAAAAGGTCACTTGACAGCCTGCATAAGATCAACTTAGTGAAATGATTCATGCATCAAAATGATTAAAAAACTTTCAACTTTATACAAAGCTGAGATAGATCACATTGCTGGTTTACTTTTGTTTACCATACGTTAAATTTAGATGCTAAATATATTAAATTTAGATGCTAAATATATTTACAGTTAAACATACAATCTTACTTTTGAGAAGATTTTATATACAATACCAGTATACAACTATTACAGATATTAAACTTTAAGCATGACTTTATGGTCATTATATGGGGTGACTGAAAGAAAATGTACATACTATTATCAAAGCATAAGAATAGTAGAGTGCACTGTGTTGGGATTGCTTCTATTTATTAAGTTTATTGCTGGACAAAAACTCAATAACTGCTTTTCTGCTTACTTACTTAATATTGCCACATTCAAATATTTGTTATAATGCATTTTGTGGAAGTTAATTTTACCTCTGATTTTCATTACATAGTCAGGGTCCTTTTTATGTGAGCATTCTTTAACTGAACTTAGATTTTTATGAAAAATTTAATTTAAATAAATATCAAGTGTTAAGAATGAGAAGTCTCAATGTGCCTTTAATTCTTCAGGGCAGATGGAAATGATTACAAATATCAAGCCAACATTGGCTATGTAAGAGATTCTGTGTAGTACAAGGTGTTCACATAGCGACCAATATTGCACACAGTCAATCTATCATTTCTGTCACACAGGCCAGGCAGTTACAAGGAGCAGGCGCTATAGGCGCACTTGTTATAGGTAAGTCATCTAATTAGTTGTGTTTTCGAAATTTTTGACTTAATGTATGTCCTTAAAGTGTCGTTCTAGATTAGCCTGTGCCGTATGTACAGGCCAATCAGGGACGACACTTTCCGCTTTTTTGTTTGAAGGAACTCTGTACTTTGAGGAAATCCATTTTCGGCGGAAAGTGTTGTCCCTGATTAGCCTGTGCATACTTCATGCACATGCATTAAACCCCGTTTTCTCAGAGCAAGATCCATATGTTAATACAAACTGTAGCTTGCCAATATTAACCTGGCTCTGACCTCTATGCATTAAAGTATTAAAATGCTGTTAATTGAATATATCAGTTTCTGTCTTGCAAATGATTTACTGGGAAAATGATTGAATTGTACCTCCCTAATTATACTGTTAAGGTCTTATAAAACAGCTTCCAAAGATAGTAAACAATCCAAGTGTATAATCAATACTGTGAAATACAATGTCTTGTGTGTGTTTACAATAACAACATTTTTGCGTAATTTTATGTTCCAGATATTTGGGATATATAAAATATAAAAGTTTCCCAGCCATTTAAAACAGAAACAGATTAGACATTGTCAAATACAGACTTCTCATCCAGTGACATTTTTATTTACACTGGAAACAAACCATTACTCCAATAAGAATTTGTTAAGTTTATAATACATAAAAATTACATATGGCTTGGCTGTCCAGTTATCACAGTGGTTGGTACACTTGCTTCTAACCTAGACAACCCAGGCTCAATCCCCGGACAATGGGATTTTGGTTGGTTTTCACCATACCTGACTGCGACTCCCCCCCCCCTCCCGAAACAGAAGAACACTTAAAAATTGAACATCTTTCAGTAAGAACTAAAAAGCTGGAAATTGCTGTTATCATTCAAAATTTGTCCCAACTTTTGTGAGAATATTAACCCTTTCAGTGCGGGAACCGAATTTTAACGGCCTTTGCAAACAGTTTGGATCCAGATGAGACGCCACAGAACGTGGCGTCTCATCAGGATCCAAACTGTTTGCTATTCTGATAGTATTCTTTGAAAAAAAAATCGAAGAAAATGCTAATTTTAGAAATTCAGCAGACGACATTTTAGCAGACAACAAATTTCCCAGCATGCAAAGGGTTAAGTGTCACTTAGGTAGGAGTGCTGGGCCACACTCCTTGTCCACACAAAATGCACCCTCAAAGGCGGCGGACCTCATAAACTTTGCAATACACATATATTATGGTTCCCTCCAGACCACAACGTGGGCACCTCCGTGAACACCCACCCGCTGTTTGCGCTGTCCGGTGATGGGCGAGATGACGTGTACATCCCCATGGTCTTCCTGTTTCACAACGAAGGGCAGCATCTGCGCACGCTGCTGGCTACCAACCCAGACCTGGAGGTCTCCATTCTCTCCAAGACAGAGTCCACAGGTACCATCTTATGTAGGCATGCTTTTTTTACCTTTTGTTGAGTTTGTTACTGTGACATTTGTTACTTTTATCTCTTTAAGGTTGAGTACATGGATGCCATTTATGTACGAGCATGGATGTTTTCAATTTTTTGTTGAGTTTTTTACTGTGACATTGGTTACTTTTATCTCTCTTAGATTGAGTTTACGGGTGCCATTTATGTATGAGCATGTATGTTTTCTATTTTCTGTTGAGTTTGTTACTGTGACATTGGTTACTTCTATCTCTCTAAGATTGAGTTTACGGGTGCCATTTATGTACGAGCATGGATGTTTTCTATTTTCTGTGGATTTTGTTACTGTGACATTGGTTACTTCTATCTCTCTAAGATTGAGTTTACGGGTGCCATTTATGTACGAGCATGCATGTTTTTTATTTTACTTTCATTGTTTGGGAAGAGCATTTGTGTTTGTTTTTCTTTAAGATTGTATCGCATGATCTCCATTCTCTTCAAGATTGAGTCCACAGGTACTATCTTATGTACGAGCATGGAGGTTTTCTATTTAATGTTGAGTTACTGTAAAATTGGTTACTTGTATCATTTGGGAATGTTTTATTTTTGTTTCTTTGTGAGATTTTAATTCTTATATGAGCTGTTAGGATAGCAATCTGATAATAGCCGTTTTTATAGCAACAAATCCGTTTGTAACTGCCACTGACTGTTATGATTAAATAATCTTTATATACAAAGATTCATGGTGTTTCTCACAACACTAACTGAAGAAACATTCAGGGTCACATGTAAATTGATAGTGGCACTTCTACACTTTAAGTCTTTGTGAAATCGTGTTCAGTTTTGAAATATATTTTGTTGACTACATGTATTTTGTTACTATTATGTTTGGTTGAATTTCTTTGCTGTTTCAGAGTCCTGATAATTGAAGCACATACACAATTATTTCATATCTACAGTTTTTACCACTTTGTCTACAAATGAAATTCATACATGAGAATGTGTACTAGCAGGGTTCGACACTAAGGCACGTCCGACAGACATTGTCTAGTAAAATCGCTGGTCGGGCTAGTAAAACTGCAGGTTAGCTTGTCCGACTGGTCGTACATAAAAATCTATACTGATGCATATAACTATAACTAACTGCTGTGAAAACCTTTTTTCCTTAATGTGTAAAATTACTCTCGTATCCGTTATTTACATCAGAACAAAACTAGCGAATATAAATAAACGTAGAGCATTCACATGATTCATCGCTATTTTTAGGCGCAAAAGAGCTTCCCGCAGGAATTGCTTGTTTCGATTGGTCAAGTTGTGATCAATATAAATTATTTTTTGCAGTGTCGTAAAATTTTACAGCATGTTTTTACGACTTCTATAAAAAAAAATGGTATCGTCAATGTAAACATTTTTGCGTAGCAGACAAGATAATGCAATTAAAAGAATGGCTTTGTTCAAGTTCGAATTTTCGTCCGACAAATCAGTTAATAAAGATGATGTAGACGATAAAACTGGCAGGAAACGTAAATATGAAGAAAAACGAAAACGTCAAATTTATCCTATGAAAAATCGAGTCAGTTCCCATGGCTTGAATTTGACGAAGAATAGCAAAAATATATATTTTTAGTTTTATTTTATTGTTTTATTCCATGCATCATAATAACTTTCTGGTCTACTCTGATTATTTACTGATAAATCCTGATAAAACAGTTACATGATCCATTTGTGTTTATTTGCTGTCATTTATGATCTAGTAGACATCAAATTCGGGATATTACATTTTAAGAGGAGCTTGTCCGATGGTTTTGCTGTAAAAAAAGTTAATGTCGAACCCTGACTAGTATTGTGTTCACGTCTTCATGAAGTTGGTTAAATATTAGTTAAACATATACAAAACATTAATCTTTCTTTCTGTGTAATTCTAGATTGATCAGAACTAAGATCAATACTTAGTTCTTAAGAGAACTGTCATTCTTGAATGTGTTATGACCATTAACTGACTGTCTCAAATGCTGTTTTGCTTCAGGACAAACAGTCAGTGATACCCAACAGGCTGAATCATCTCATACAGTAAAAGAGGATGGTACAGGGTCACATGACTCTTTGTCCGGCCAATCAGAAGCAAGATCTGAGTCACATGAGCAGGATCCCACCCAATCAAATGCAAATCCTCCATCACTGGGTCAGGAATCCAGCCAATCAGCATCATTGACTGACCAAGAGTTCAAATTTGAAACCAGCAATCTTCGAATGGAAGTTAAAACAAACTTTGATAAACATTCCCAGAGTTCTTCACTTGATGAAAATCAAGATGTTATTCAAATATATACTGATGAAAATGGTGTAAACCAGATATTCTTCCGTTTTGATAAACTTAAAGGTGGAACTGATGGTACACCAGTGTTGGAAGAAATTTATGAAGAATTACGGAATATTTTATTTAAGAAAACTAATTTTAGATTATTAGAACGACAGAGTAGTTACCTTAATGCTATTGTTCGCCTATTATCCTCTGCATATTTTGGTAATGGTAAAGTAGATAAAAACACTGAGTATTTATTTGCTGAACTAGCTAAGGAATTGAAACTTGTTGAACTTGACTCTTCTGTGGAGACTGACCAATCAGAGCAGTTGTTACAGAACAAAGACCAATCAGATTCAAGTTCACAACAAGAAAATCTCCTATCAGTGGAAGGTGCAGTTAATGCAGAAAAACAAGGGTCTTCCTTGTATTCCAATAGAGATGACCAAAGTGGTTTAAATAGAGAGTTTGTGACCATAAAATATTCAGGTTCATTAGGCAATAATGAGGCAAAGGCAATAACTGTTGATAAAGTGGGAATCAGAATAACAACAACTGATAAAAATAGTCAGCCTGATGACAGTCAATCCATTAATGATGTAAGTACTGTAAAATTTGATGAGATTAAACATTCATTTGCAAGTATTGAAGATTTAGAACCTGACACATCTAATTCAGGGATACGTAAATCTAGTCTACATTCGATCGAAACTCAGGTCATAGACAAAGATGCCTCACCCGATAAAATTGACTGGCAAGACATAGAAAACAGAGTGAAAATGAATGAAGAATTAGTGAATGGGTTGAAAAAGTTTATCGAAGGTATTGTAGAAATCCAAGATGTGAATGCAAATCCAGAACCCTCAGAACAAACCGCAGAGATCCCCTTGGAACAATTGTCTCCCCACTCCCGGGAATACCAGGAACGAAAGTACAAAGTAAAACCAAAGTTTGAGAAAACCGTTCGCAACTTGAAGAAAAATGAAAGGCCAAATCATCCGCCCCATGATGAACACTAGCGTTTCCCTGTGCTAATCTCTGTGTATTTATTCCTGACAATCATCTGTCCATTGCTTTTTTCAGGGGCAGGGGGTCATAGGGAGGGGAAATTGATCTGTTGCAATTTAAGCTATAAGGATAATTAAGCAGTTCAAGAATACTGTAAGATTTATTAGCATAATACTTGATGCCAAAGTGAAAAATGCACTAAGTTAAAAGTTGAAATCCGAAAACAATGTTGGTTCACTTTATGGTTCTATGCCATCACTTTTAATATTGTCCCTTAACTTATTAAAATACAATTTTAGAGATTTGTTAGATGGGTTTGTTATTGAAACATAAAAGACCAAATGCAGCCCAAGGAAATCACTTGAAATTTCTGCAGACATCTTAACAATAGCAGTGTTGCACTACATGGCTCAGTAGACTGTCATGTGAAGGATATGTGTAATCACACTGTCATGTTTTTATTATTCAATATCATGCTTTTGTTTCAATATTATGATACATGTACCTGTGGGAAAAGGAATTTAATGCTAAATATCACAGCCTAGGTGGGAAATGACTATCAGATTTTCAGTTCATTGGAATTTCGTATGTATAAATGCCCACCGTTATGCGAATACGGGTCTTATAAACACCCACGTTATGCATACATGGGTTTTATGCAGTATGGGGCCAGCGTTGCTCCAGACCAGCCTGCATATTTGCGCAGTCTGACTTGCAGCTACACTGACAACTTCGAAGGCAGGCAAGGTTTTGTGGTTACGTTAGTGGACATTTTAGCCCCTGACCTCATAAGGTCATCCTGATCTCATAAGGTCAGGAAATACGCTGTCAACATTTAACAGAGTATGGATATGGTTTATATAAAAGTGTCATTAAACTTATCGGTAATGGTTAAGGTGAATAGATCCACATTTGCCAATTGCTATTATAATTTCAGTCATTTAAGCTAATATCATTTAATAAGCCTTTGGAACATGGGTCCTCACTGGAAACACTGTTGTGATGTTTGTTTTGTTGATATTTATATTTTAACTGATTAATTACAGTTTAAGAGTGAACAATATAAATGTTCATTTGTAACTTATTTTGGCCAGTTTATTTTCTATTTCTGAGGTCAGCAAATGATGTTGATTTTGTGGTTTAATATAAATAAATTTACACTTGAATATTAACCAGGAATCTTTTTCTACACATGTTTTCTACATGTACATGTATTATAAGTGCTCAGAAATAGCTAGTTCATTACTGTTAAGTTAATCATTTATTAAGCAAAGAAAAGTGTATTTGTTTTAATTATGATACAGTATAATAAAAATAATAAATAAATCTATCTATGGTCAAATCATAAGCTGAAAACTTATTTGCCCCAAACATAGCTCTGAATCCTTTACCACTTATGATACGTATTTGCCCCAAACATAGCTCTGAATCCTTTACCACTTATGATACGTATTTGTCCCAAACATAGCTCTGAATCCTTTACCACTTATGATACGTATTTGCCCCAAACATAGCTCTGAATCCTTTACCACTTATGATACGTATTTGCCCCAAACATAGCTCTGAATCCTTTACCACTTATGATACGTATTTGCCCCAAACATAGCTCTGAATCCTTTACCACTTATGATACGTATTTGCCCCAAACATAGCTCTGAATCCTTTACCACTTATGATACGTATTTGCCCCAAACATAGCTCTGAATCCTTTACCACTTATGATACGTATTTGCCCCAAACATAGCTCTGAACCCTTTACCACTTATGATACGTATTTGCCCCAAACATAGCTCTGAACCCTTTACCACTTATGATACGTATTTGCCCCAAACATAGCTCTGAACCCTTTACCACTTATGATACGTATTTTGAAGCATTTGTAGTCCCTTACAAGTTAAATTTAATAAAAAACCTTTTTACTAGATTCAAGTTTTAAAGGCTTCATTTCTAATCCTGATGAGCAGCAAACCTGAACAGACTGCGAGTTACTTGCATGCTGTTCTGGTTTCATGCTATTTGCAATTTGCTATTTTCAATGTGCCTCTGAGTGGAAAAGGGTTAACTTAATTGATTTTAACAGTAAAATCACACATTACTTATGTTAGGTGTTTGTTTTTTCAAAAAGAAATAGACATCCACAAAAAACATGGCTACTCGCCATGAAAAAATTGCATTTAATTCATTTCATCCTGTGAGAATATGAGTCGTGTTCGGATAAAACTGAGCATAATGCATGTGCGTAAATTGTCGTCCCAGATTAGCCTGTGCAGTCTGCACAGGCTAATCAGGGACGACACTAAACGCTTTTATGACATTTTTCGTTTAAATAAAGTCTCTGACTTGCAAACATCAAAAAAACGGGGAAAGTGTCGTTCCTGATTAGCCTGTGCAGATTGCACAGGCTAATCTGGGACGACACTTTACGCACATGCATTATGCCCAGTTTTCTCAGAACACAACTCATTTTTTCCGTCACATGTTTAAAGGTTGTGATGGTGCACATTTTATGCACATTTCATGGGAAAGGAATTTGTTACGTCTTCGAAGAAATGAACATTATGCAAATGTAAAGTGCTGTTTGAATCTGTCGCCTGTATTAATGGGACTTGTTCACAGATTTCACTTCATTTTGAAGTTTTCAATACTGAAGCTTGTCATTTCAAAACATAGGGATTTAACTCTTTCAGTGCTGGAACGGAATTTTGACGACCTTAGCAAACAGTTTGGATCCTGATGAGATGCCACAAAACGTGGCTTCTCAACAGGATCCAAACTGTTTGCTATTCTGATAGTATTCTTTGAAAGAAATCGAAGAAAATGCTAATTAAATTTTAGAAATTCAGCAGACCACATTTTAGCAGACGACAAATTTCCCAGCATGCAAAGGGTTAAATGTTCATGTAGATTCCTCTAGTATTCGGACATGAGACCATTGGATAAAAAGCCTAATGCCCTAACCATTTCATTATTCTGGCTTGTATCTACAGTTTTTACTTAATTAGACAATGCACTTGTTGCCAACAAATTCCATGTTAACACAATACACTTCAAATGATTGATTATTTCTCAGTTTAATAATTTTCTCTATTTCAACTAATCATCACTTCTGAAGCAAAATTAATTTAAATGATATTTCAATGTCAATTTTGTTATTTAGCTACTCTTTAAACAATATTCTTTTATTGTTTGAATCTGTGTCACAAAAAAAAGGCAATTCATTTAATCTGTGAACAAGTCCCTTGAGTAACTTTGTTTCTCCATTGCATATTAAGAATAGAGATTACTGCTTTTGGCCGCATATAATTTTACAAAGCATCATATGATGTATTATTTTTATGACATTTCCTTAAAGTAGAATTTGTTTGTGTCTATTACTATGTATTTTTTTTTAACTAAAACGAAATTCTTATGCACATTTTATTTAACCCTTTCAGTGCTGGAACCGAATTTTGAAGGCCTTTGCAACCAGTTTGGATCCAGATGAGACGCCACAGAAGGTGGCGTCTCATCAGGATCAAAACTGTTTGCTATTCTGATAATATTCTTTGAAAAAAATCGAAGAAAATGCTAATTTTAGAAATTAAGCAGACAAAATTTTAGCAGACGAAAAATTTCCCAGCATGCAAAGGGTTAAGGAATATTGACCATCATGTGAATCAGACTTATTTTATTTAAAAAAAAAAAAAACAATTAAATTTTTTTCTGAAGTGAACATATGTATGAGCTTGAAAATGCTTTAGAATATAAGCTCTGGTGAAAATCTTGTTTGGTCAAAGTATGTTACAGGAAAATATTTAATTTTATTTTTGGGTTTGAGCATGATAGTCGTGTATGCCAATGAAAGATCGAGCCTATTCAATATGTGAAGGCTCAAGTATGGTTATTTGTACTTGTGTATATGTTGTTAATTTGTCTATCCGTCTAGTAAATGTATGTATTGTTTATAATTGCATCAAGGTTTTTTTATTTAGTTGAAGACTTCATTGTTGAAAATGCTGTGTAGTATTTACATTTATGCATATTAATGTCTTGTTACAATTGTATCATCAATTTGTGTGTATAATATATTTGGCAAAAGCATAATTTTCCTTGAGTCTGTTTGTGGTAAGCTTGATATATTTGACACATTTGTTCAGTTCATGTGCGTGTGTGCATTCCACCTTGTGTATACTGTAACTTCATCGTTCATCATGAAATGTTACAATAATAAATGATCATTATGTTGAAATGGCACATCACTTGCTAACCTTGTGTCTAGCCCTAATGTCAAGGTCAAACTAAGAGATCAAATATGGGCATAATACAGCTTTTCTGGAAAGTAACTTTGTCACTCAGCAGGATTTTTTACAATAACTTACCAAAGAATACTATCAATATGGAGCCAGCATGTTGCATAGAAAATGACTGTGTCAAGTTTACATCATCATCGAAATACCATACAATGACAGCACTGACATCAGACCATACAATGACAGCACTGACATCAGACCATACAATGACAGCACTGACATCAGACCATACAATGACAGCACTGACATCAGACTATTTCAATACCATACAATGACAGCACTGACATCAGACTATTTCAATACCATACAATGACAGCACTGACATCAGACTATTTCAATACCATACAATGACAGCACTGACATCAGACTATTTCAATACCATACAATGACAGCACTGACATCAGACTATTTCAATACCATACAATGACAGCACTGACATCAGACTATTTCAATACCATACAATGACAGCACTGACATCAGACCATACAATGACAGCACTGACATCAGACCATACAATGACAGCACTGACATCAGACTATTTCAATACCATACAATGACAGCACTGACATCAGACTATTTCAATACCATACAATGACAGCACTGACATCAGACTATTTCAATTTCTTAGATAAAATGATTTGTTATCTGAAGCAGTCATGTTTTGATTGAAATTTGCCATACATCCCATGAAGGCTGGAGGCAATGTTTTTATTTGTGTCCCATAAATACATTTCAGGCATTTATGCAGATTTTGTTGATTTTACTGTTGACCTGGTCAGGGTATATACTACTGGGTACTGCTGGCTCAAAATCAACAAGTTCAATACAACCTTCATGTCTATGGGAGTCATATAATATTCTTTATTTATTATGTTTTCATTGAAAAAAACATGAACATGTATTGAATGAGATTTTAGATGGCAATTCATTTAAAACCATGCATGAAGTGACTTGAAATAAATGGCTGGATGCATAAATACAATGTGCTTGCAAGGTGGTGTACCTGTAGATAGATACATTTTAAACATTATATTGGACTAATTGTTAATCAACTTTTTAAATATGCAGCTTGTTTGATACATGCACGATTATAAGTGTAAAAAATGTCCATTTAAGTTGAATAGTATCAGCATTGTATATTTTACTCAAGTATGCAATACATTTCTTCCAGCCCTTATAATGTACATTCCGAGCCCACATTTGACAGGGTTCTATGTTTACTCTTTCAGTGCTGGAACCAAATTTTGAAGGCCTTTGCAAACAGTTTTGATCCAGATGAGACGCCACAGAATGTGGCGTCTCATCAGGATCCAAACTGTTTGCTATTCTGATAGTATTCTTTGGAAAAAAATTGAAGAATATGCTAATTTTAGAAATTCAGCAGATGACATTTTAGCAGACGACAAATTTCCCAGCATTCATAGGGTTAAATTAGCCATGTTCTGGGAATAACAGATTGTTTGCATGTGTGTTAACCCTTTGCATGCTGGGAAATTTGTCGCCTGCTAAAATGTCGTCTGCTCAATTTCTAAAATTAGCATTTTCTTCATTTTTTGTTCAAAGAATACTATCAGAATAGCAAACAGTTTGGATCCTGATGAGACGCCACGTTCTGTGGCGTCTCATCTGGATCCAAACTGTTTGCAAAGGCCTTCAAAATTCCGGTTCCCGCACTGAAAGGGTTAAGTGCTGTCCCAGATGAGCCTGTGAATTCCACACAGGATAATCAGGGACTACACTTTCTACCTAAACTAGACTTGCGTTTAGAAGCGTCTTCATTTAAACGATAAATTCTATAAAAGCGGAAACTGTCGTCACTGATAAGCCTGCGCAGACTGTACTGGCTAATCTGGAATGACACTCAATGCACATGTGTTAAGCCCAGTTTCCCCAGAACATGGTTCTTATAATCATCAGAGTGTGTGATAAGTATATCAATTTCAAACACGATTGCATGGTTTTTAGCAGCCTCATTTCGCGTAACCATTTTGTTGACTGCTTACCAGGTATTGTTTGTATGACTTAATATCTGGATATTGTCTTGTACATGATTCAACTGAAGTTTATACCAGTGTGTGGGTGCAATAGTAAATAATATTCTTTATAAGCATTTGTCTTTAATTTCCTTTAATTATACAAGCAGAATGATGTTATTCATTTATTTATGCTCAACCATTGTATATACATGTACTGTATATGTACCGGTAAAGTGTATATACTGTAAAGGTACCGGTTAAGTGTATATACTGTATATGTACCGGTAAAGTGTATATTTTGATCATTATTTCATTGTTGTTACCTCTTTTTGTCATAAAATACCTAGGATTTTGTGTTTTGGAGCATTTATTTTTATTGTAAAGGTATTCAGAAAAATATTTAACCGATCAACTTGCTATTGGTATGATAAAGGATTTCACATCATATTTGGTGTGGTACTTTGTTTTTTATGTTTCCATTTGTTAAATGCACATTTTGTTTTGTAGCATTGGTGAAAAAGCCTGTCGTTATAAACATATTTCTCTCTTGTTTGGTATGTCCTAACTTGTTTGAACAGCATGAAAAAGTGAATTATAAATAAAAACAACAACAACAACTTACTTCTTTATTTTTAGCTCACCGGTGAGCTTTTGTGATCACCTTTTGTCCGTCCTCCACCTTGCGTCGTCAACATTTGCCTTGTTAACACTCTAGAGGCCACACTAATTGTCCAATCTTCATGAACTTTGGTCAGAACATTTGTTCTAATGATATCTTTGGCCGCACAGAACATGTCAGTTCCTTTGTATCTCAGGTGAGCGACATTGGGTCTTTCAGGCCCTCTTGTTCATTTCACTCTGTATTCTTGGTTATAACTCTTATATGACTAATGGCATATTTTAAACAAAGGATACATCATTCTGAACATTTGAGGAATGTCTTTGTGGTGTAGTGGTTTGGGGATTCCCCTTCAGAAGTAGGTTTGAACTTCACCTGGGGCAGGTTCTGACATGGCGTGCTGCAATCCCAGCATCTATTTAAATCAAGGAGCACTGATAGCTGTCAGATATAAAGAGATGTTCATCAGTAAAATTGTCTTATAAGTAAAAACAGGCTGAACTTTAAACAACATGGTTACATTATCATACACTATTTACTTTTCCTTTGTTTTAAGAGGTACAAGTGTCAAATAATCATATGTATATAAAAAAATATAATTTATGTTTTCAACATAGACACACATGAAATAAGAATTATTTAACAGGCTGTTTGGATCTATAAAATAACCACAACCATGTTTAATACATTTTGTTATGTTAGCAAAAATCTAATGGAAATTGGTGTTTACCTTAATTACTTTGGTTAATAATCAAATAAATACATGATACATAATATGGGGAAGTGAAAACAATATTGGCTATTGAATGAATGATGTCAGCGTCCTCAGAATAAATGGTAATCAACTCTGGAGCTACAATCCTTTGCATTTTGTAAACACATCCAGATGAGCACCTGAAAAAATGGGTTTAAACTTTAAAGCATGTTCCTAAAGTAATGTCCCAGATAAGCCTGTGCAGACAGAAGGGGTGATGTGTTTATTGCTCTTATGAATTTCTTAGCTATTTAACAATAATTGTAGACAAGAAATATGAACAGGACATCTAAAAGAAATTACATATTCTTTAAAACATCCACATTTGTGTTGACAAATTTAGGCCCGCACTTGTGTAAAAATTATCAGACATTTAACCTATAATGGAATGAAATTCGTCAAGCAACTGAAATATTCAACAAATGGTATAACTGCTTTGACAAAAAAACTAATCAAACAACTATTAATAATATACAGTGTAATCAATTTATCAAAGGTTTGATACACAAAGCTAACATGACTTGCTTTTTACTTAAACTATGAATAAAAAGGTTTAATGTGTGTATTATTGTGACCATGTTTTACAACAAGTGGAGTTAATTATGGAAGGAGCTGTTATAACCATAAGTGGGGCCATTTGAACATTTTTTTTAAAATTGTGCCGTTTTAAAGGGGCCTTTTCACGTTTTGGTCAATTGAAAACATTGTTTCAGATTCGCAAATTTTCATTGTAGTTATGATATTTGTGAGGACACAGTAATACTGAAAATTTACCATGCTCTAAAATATCCATTATAAATGCATATTTTGACCATTTAAAAACCTGAAAATTATAAAGCGTTGCAACGCAAAACGATTGTATAATTTGGAGAGTCCTGTTGTTGTCTTTATATTTTGTGACACTAAGAGGATTGCTTATATAAAGTCTAAAATGCACCTATTTTCTATTAGCACGGATGGCTGAGTGGTCTATGCGTTAAACTTGTTCTCATGGGCTCAGTGGTTTGAGCCTTCTACATCTACATCTACATCATATGTCGGCGCAATCACACTTGATTATTATGCGAGGGGTGGTGCTAGGTCAAGAGAAAGATATGAAATGATAGGAGAGATAGAAGAGATTCCATAGTTAAAAGTATAGAGATAGTAAAAAGTTTAGCCAGCTTCGTTTACACCTCTTCAACCCAGACCTCTATGGTTACCCTAGCAGCGGCTGGCACAGCTATGGGAATCACTAGGGGTTACTTGGAGCTGGGCACCTAACAGTGATTAGAAGGTGAGTGAGGACAGCCCCTGCTTGAAGGATACCAAGTCAGGGGCCTCTGCGACTGTTGCAGGGAGGTGGTTCCAAACGGATATAGTGCGGGGGAAGAATGTGGATGTAGACGGCTAGTGGTGCTTCTTGTTATGATCCTTAGGGTGACTTGGGGCTTGTAAAAGGTAATGGTTGACTGAAATATCTACCAGGTCATTGACGATTTTATACAGCATTGTGAGTTGCGCTTTGGTCCGTCGTGATTCAAGTGCTCCCACCCAAGTGCTTGATCATGGAGGATACACTGCTGGTGTCGTGGTATCTGTTGGTTACATATCTAGCAGCCCTCTTCTGTACCATCTCGAGCTTGTATGCCCTGTCCTTTGTAAAGGGGTTCCACACTGTGGAGCAATACTCAAGGTCTGGCCGGACAAGAGAGGTGTATGCAGTGGTCTTAACCTTCTCATTACTTATGTGAAGGTTGTGCTGGAGGAAGCCGAGTGTGCTATTTCCCTTTTTTACTGTTATGTCCTGTATTTTATATCCCATGTTGAGGGTTACTTTTTTTCTTTCTTTAATGTTATTCTTTTTTCTTTACTGGTGCTTTTTAGATCCTATGTTTACTTTTTTTTTTCTTTTTCATAAAATTTACATTTATCTATATAAAGCATTTAATGGCAAACTTCAATACATGCCAAAATCTGTGAAAAGGTCCCTTTAAATGTGCCGTTTTAACAATTTTCAGGGCCGTTTTAACTTGTATCCGTTTGAAATGTAAACCCCTTTTTTAATTCATGAGCACATTAGTCTATTATAACCAATGATATATTTGAAAAATATATATACAAAATGTGAACATAGCACAATTTGGGCTGTATTTGTAGCAATTTTTTCATACATTTTAATTATGAATGAAATAGAAAATGTACATAGTGGAAACCTGCTTACTCTGTGTAGTGAAGTGTATCCTTACGAACGCGCCATTAAGAAATACAACAACAACAACTCGCGTTCGCACACAATTAGGTAAATGAAACGGATTTTTGCACGCATATCAATGTATTGTAATATGTATTTAAAAAATTAATTTATCTCAGGCATGTGTTCATTTATATGCTGCCTGCAAGTGGTGAAATAATTTAAACATATTCAAACGTATTTCCGTGACTGTTGAGTAGGTTTCGGATTTGTCATTCGGATGCATTGATTTAATCTTGTTTATGCGATGAAAATATAAAGTTGTTGCTCAGGTTAATGCCATATTCATGGGTGAAAGTTTTCAGTATTAATACTGATTTCAGTATTTTGCATAATTTTTGTCCTTAATAAACTATAGTAAAAACTGTTATATCATCATTATTCGACCAGATTTCAGTATTTTTAAAAGTCTGCACTTTCACCCATGCATATTTAAAAACAAATCTTTTTTTCAGGAACAAATTTAATTTTAAAACTTGCTAATTTCCGCAAAATCTGTTGTGAAAAACATGTGTTTTAACCTTTTAGTGTTTACATCTGAATTTTTACTTTTAGACCCGACTTAAGGACATATCAATTTCTGAAATGGTCAGAAGTAGGTGGAGTAATGTCCAGCATTTTTCCTCCATATAAAGTTGGTACCGTTAAACGGCTGTTGGTAAATGAGACATTTTTTCCAATGTCAAAGTAATAAATTCCCAATTCTGACACAAAAAAAACAATTTGCAGAAAAAAATGTTGACAACCTGCATACACACATGTTAATCCCTTTTGCCAAAACATCGCAGTCTACACAATAGGTCAGTATACCTGCTAAGTGGGGTTTCGGAAATCAAATTCAATCAACCTAATACAAATTAGAAACAGGACTTTGCAGGAAATCATTCACCACTTCGATCTTAATATGCAACTTATTATTTGCACATGTTTTCTTAAGTTTTGAGCATAATTACTAAATTTCCCAATTTGTTATGAAAATGCCACTAATTTTCCCAATTTGGCCGGTACCGGCACCATTCCCAAAGTAGTGAGGAAAAACGCCGATTGTATTAGGTTCATTATCCCCAAGCTTTTTGAAAAGCCTGGGGATATTGTGGTTATCTCCGCCATCTGTCTGTCCTTCTGTCTGTCTGGCCGTCCGTCCTGGCCACTGTTATCTCCTACACTATTAGCACTAGAACCTTGAAACTTACATACATGGTAGATATGAGCATATGTGCAATGGTGCACTATTTGGAATTTTGATCTGACCCCTGGGTCAAAAGTTATAGGGGTTAGGATGGGGCCGGGTCAGAGATTTTTACTCATTTGTTTAGGTTATTTTACTATAATTTCTTCATTTCTACACTGATTGTCTTCAAATTGATACTGAACCTCTCTTATGACAATACGGTCAATCTCAACTATGCAAGGCCCCATTACCAACCCTGGGGCACCCCGCCCACATAGGCCACGCCCACCCAAAATTGCCTTTAATTAAAATTTCTTCATTTCTACACCGATTCACTTCAAATTGATACTGAACCTCTCTTGTGACAATATGGTTAATCTCACCTATGCATGGCCCCATTACCAACCCTGGGGCGCCCAGCCCACATAGGCCACGCCCACCCATAATTGCCTTTTACTATAATTTCTTCATTTCTACAACTATTCACTTCAAATTAATACTGAACCTCTGTTATGACAATACAGTCAATCTCAACTATGCATGGCCCCTTTACCAACCCTGGGGCGCCCCGCCCACATAGGCCACGCCCACCTAAAATCGCCTTTTACTATAATTTCTTCATTTCTACACCAATTTACTTCAAATTGATACTGAACCTCTCTTATGACAATATGGTCAATCTCAACTATGCATGGCCCCATTACCAACCCTGAGGCGTCCCGCCCACATAGGCCACGCCCACCCAAAATTGCCTTTTACTATAATTTCTACACCAATTCACTTCTTATGGATACTGAACTTCTCTTATAACAATACGGTCAATCTCAACTATGCATGGCCCCATTACCAACCCTGGGGCGCCCCTGGGTCAAACATGCGGCGTGGGGATACACGTCGGCCTCTGCCGCGCCATTTCTAGTTGAATTTGATTTTATAGACAAATTTGAGACTTAATTCTTTTACATTGAATTTTATTTTATGAAAAAGAACTCTGAGCTGTAGGTATGTACTCTTAAAAGCACAGAGCATTAAAGAAGAACTAGACCCTACTGAACCAAGTTGTAACAGTAAAAAGCCATATCCACCATCAACCTAAGCAGCACCAAACTTTGAAAAAATTCAAAAAGTCACGCTTTAATGTGCGTACCGGGTATACAGTGGGTTTTTTTCATTCAAAATCGGGTCCAGTAATCGGACCATTCCCAATGGAAAAAAGTATATATTTTTCCCAAATGGGAGCTAAAAATTCCCAATGGAAGGTTTCCACAAAATAAAATTACACTGGTAAATCATGCAGCAAAATAAAAATTAATACATACAAAAATTGCCTTGTCTTTACGTCAAACAAAAATGTATGTTTTGATAACAGATGAAGTGCTGGGTCCAGTAAGTGGCAGTCCCTACAACTAAGTGCTGTGTCCAGTAAGTGGCAGTCCCTACAACTATGGATCAGTTGCTGCCAGGGCTGGGGCAGGGGAAATCTTCAAAGGAGGAACAGGTACAAGTCTTTCTTTCTGTTCTTTCAGATATAATTAAAGTTAAAGTTCCTTGAAAACCTTGCATTTCCCATGAATATTTTTCAGATCCTGGGGGTGGTGTGTTTATAGATAAATTTATAGATACATTTAAATATGGGTCATGCCGGGTCAAAAACTATGTCACAGGGTCTTTTAATGCGTTTCAAACGGAAAGTGTGTCCGACCATAACTATGTCATTTATCGTTGTTTAAAATGACTTGGTACATTTGTAGGTTAGCCCCCACAAGATATCGCTCATTGTTTTGATACATGAGTACTGCATGCTGCGAAAACCGGTCACCACACAGTCTGTGTTCTCAGATAATGATAGCGATACTGAGGTGAAATTCTCAGAAAGAGAAAAACGAGACTTCATGGTCACCATTTTACAGCTTTTACAGGTACTTTTTGTAGCATAATAGTTTTTTAGCCTTTTCCTGTCCTATCTATGAGTCCGTTAATCAGACTCATTCCAAATGGAAAATGGTGACAATAAATTGCAATTTGAAAAAAAATCCTAATTAAAAACAAAATTAAAATTATTCAAATAAGTGTCTAATGATTATTTTATTATGATAATGGCCCTTTTCTTTACCTAAAGAATCTTTCATGGATGTAATAGACCATGAAATAGGGAATTAAGTAAAAGATTGAGTTAAAGATTGATTAAGTTGATTTTAAATTGAAACCATGCTCGCTATAATATTTCATACTTTGTCATTAAGTTTCATGTTTCCTATGAATTTATGAAAATTGTGAATATTGAGATTGGCGATTGTTATGTTATTTAAAATGGTGAAAACAACCCATATTGGTTTTGATGAGTATGTCCTTATAATCAGTGTGGTAATTAGAATTTTGTCACTGTATCCCAATTAGATTTTTTGTTACAAGTGTCTTTTTTCAATTACATCTACGAAAGTATATAACTAAAATTAACATGATTTTGTTATTATAATTCGAATAATTATGAAGAGTTAAATTCAATTAGCTCTTTCCAAATCAGTGGATTTTTCGCTTTTTACACCAAAATGGCCAGAAAAAGGCCTGAGCTTGGGAGTTTTAGACTAATAAAATCAGTGAGACATGAGACAATGCACTTGACTGTTACCATAGCTACTTTTAGCATTGTTGATTTGTTTAGTCCTCAGATCTAACTCTCAAAGAGCTGTGCATAAAAATCAGAGACAAGATGAAAACTGAGCTCTATGTCCTGTTCTTGAAAAAGTAAGTGAATAACTCATTGCATGCTTTTTACTAACCATGCAAATGTATTTGACCAGACTTCCCTTGCTTTCATGTATGCTATCATTCGGATTCATTTATAGTATAAATTGACACATGCTTCTAACCATATTAAATGTGTCTTGTTTCAGCTATGATTTCAGTACTGTGGCTGTTAAAAGATCATGAAAATCTATCTATGAATCAGAGTTTGCTATATTGGTGATAATAGGATACTTTGTACTTTTTTGTGCTGTAGATAATAATCTTTAAATAAAATTCTATTTGTCATCAGAATTAGATAATGTGTGGAAAGATGAATGTAAATGACACAGACTCCAACTGTCCAGTCGGACCGTCAACCGTGATTGACGAAAAAAAGAAAAGCTCTGAAATACCGTGTTTTTTTTTACAATTATTAGTTTATATTGATTAAAATATCACGACTGGTACATATATTACATTACTTGAAAAAAGTTGTAAAGTTTTCATATTTTCAGTATACAAGTATTCAGTAATAAATGTTACTGGGTACAGGTATCAGGTAACTACCAGGTAACCCTTTGCATGCTGGGAAATTTGTCGTCTGCTAAAATGTCTTTTGCTGAATTTCTAAAATTATAATTTTCTTCGATTTTTTTTCAAAGAATACTATCAGAATAGCAAACAGTTTGGATCCAGATGAGACGCCACGTTCTGTGTCGTCTCATCTGGATCCAAACTGTTTGCAAAGGCCTTTAAAATTCGGTTCCCGCACTGAAAGGGTTAACAATAAATAACGGAAATAGATTGATCATCATCGTCACGTGGTAAACCCAGGAATGCAAATTGTGGATGTGTAGTGAATTGTATATATTTTATATATAAAATGACCAATCTACTTGCGTTAATTATAGTGTGTATATCGTTATGTCACCTAATTTCGCGATGTATTTTCTATTTCATGGCCAAGTTCTCTACTATAAATAGATCAACACGGTTGACCGATATCATAAGCTGTTTTTAGACCATGGTTGACTGAATATCGCTATTTTTGAATGCCTTAGGATATTTATAAAGTTATGTTTTCTTCCGTAATGGAGAAATGTTATTATCTGTGATAAAACACTTATAACCAAAAAAAGGTTTATATTAAAACACAAATTGTGAAATCATATCAAACTCTTTACTTAGTTAGAAAACGATTGAAATCGAACACTTTTTTCAATAATAAAAGTATAGAAAAACTTGTTAGAATCAGTTTTTTAGTCAGTTTAACCTGCTTGTGAATATCATGACTGAGTATAAAATCTTAAAATGTCATAAAACGTTAGATGAGCTTAACTGCTATCTATAGCTATACCTATTTCAAGGAAATTTTTGTCGGCGTTCACGCTAACTCTGAAATAAGTTACAATTCAAAGTAGTAAATTTAATATGTTATATGCTGATACAATGATGTACATGTACAAATTAAATGCATATACACCCAAAATATTGATTACTTTATATTTCAGCACCAAAAGTAGTCAAATATTTTATTATGCCCCTCTTCGAAGAAGAGAGGGTATATTGTTTTGCACATGTCGGTCCGTCCGTATGTCCGTCCGTCCACAAGATGGTTTCCGGATGATAACTCAAGAATGCTTAGGCCTATAGGATCATGAAACTTCATAGGTACATTGATCATGACTCGCAGATGACCCCTATTGATTTTGAGATCAATAGGCCAAAGGTCAAGGTCACGGTGACCCGAAATAGTAAAATGGTTTCCGGATGATAACTCAAGAACGCTTATGCCTAGGATCATGAAACTTCATAGGTACATTGATCATGACTCGCAGATGACCCCTATTGATTTTCAGGTCACTAGGTCAAAGGTCAAGGTCATGGTGACTCGAAATAGTAAAATGGTTTCCAGATGATAACTCAAGAACGCTTATGCCTAGGATCATGAAACTTCATAGGTACATTGATCATGGCTCGCAGATGACCCCTATTGATTTTTAGGTCACTAGGTCAAAGGTCAAGGTCACGGTGACCCAAAATAGTAAAATGGTTTCCGGATGATAACTCAAGAACGCTTATGCCTAGGATCATGAAACTTCATAGGTACATTGATCATGACTCGCAGATGACCCCTATCGATTTTCAGGTCACTAGGTCAAAGGTCAAGGTCATGGTGACTCGAAATAGTAAAATGGTTTCCAGATGATAACTCAAGAACGCTTATGCCTAGGATCATGAAACTTCATAGGTACATTGATCATGGCTCGCAGATGACCCCTATTGATTTTCAGGTCACTAGGTCAAAGGTCAAGGTCACGGTGACCCGAAATTGTAAAATGGTTTCCGGATGATTACTCAAGAGCGGTTATGCCTAGGATCATGAAACTTCATAGGTACATTGATCATGACTCGCAGATGACCCCTATTGATTTTCAGGTCACTAGGTCCAAGGTCACGGTGACCAGAAATTGTAAAATGGTTTCTGGATGATAACTCAAGAAAGCATATGCCTAGGATCATGAAACTTCATAGGTACATTGATCATGACTCGCAGATGACCCCTATAGACTTTCAGGTCACTAGGTCAAAGGTCACGGTGACTTGACCCAGTAAAATGGTTTCCGGATGATAACTCAAGAAAGCTTACGCCTAGGATCATGAAACTTCATAGGTACATTGATCATGACTCGCAGATGACCCCTATTGATTTTCAGGTCACTAGGTCAAAGGTCAAGGTCACAGTGCCAAAAACGTATTCACACAATGGCTGCCACTACAATTGACAGCCCATATGGGGGGCATGCATGTTTTACAAATAGCCCTTGTTAAATCTGAAACGTTTATGTTAATGCAGTTTGCCATTATGGTAGGTTAGAAAAAACATTTTTATGCCCCCGGATCAAATGATCGGGGTATATTGTTCTTGGCCTGTCTGTCTGTCATTCTGTCCCAAAACTTAAACCTTAGTCATAACTTTTGCATTATTGTCCCCTACCTTATGGTTTGCATTCCGTCTGTCTGTCAGTCTGTCTGTCAGTCAGTCAGTCAGTCAGTCCGTCACACTTTTCTGGATCCTGCGATAACTTTAAAAGTTCTTAATATTTTTTCATGAAACTTGAAACATGGACAGATGGCAATATGGAGATTATGCACGTCATTTCATTTTGTGCCTACGTCAAAAAATCTGGTTGCTATGGCAGCAAATAAAAAATAAATTACTGACAATGGTGGAGTTTCAACGGTAGGGGACCATATTGCTTGGCAACCTCTTGTTGAAGATAGCAACTTGATATTTGGCATGCATGTGTATCTCATGGAGCTGCACATTTTGAGTGGTGAAAGGTCAAGGTCATCTTTCAAGGTCAAAGGTCAAATATATGGCTTCAAAGCAGGCATTGATTACAGCCATATAGGGGCATTGTGTTTCACAAACACAGCTCTTGTTGCCAATTATATCTTCGTTAGCCGATTTCGAAACATTCAATATTTGTTGATTTTTTGTGTTCATGGGCTTTTAAACAATTAGCATCAGCCATTGCAGACTGCATGCTTGGCAAATGTTTAATCCCTATTCATCAAAAGTGTTCGGCCGAGTTACGAAATTGTTTTAAGCCCAATTTTCTCTCAATGCCTGGACAGTATTTGGCCACGTATTGTTTTTACAGATTACAGGAATTTGTAGGGGAGGGTGTGGGAGCAATGAAAGACTACGTGCAGAATGTGATGAGAGATTATTTCCAGAACAACAGCGGTGTGGAGAGAACTAGTGTGCTCGGTAGTTTTGTTTATTACTGAAAACATTTTACTCAAACTTGGGTAAAGCCTTTTAATGCTTACTTTTAAAACTCTTGTCAGTTTAATGTAAGATACATTAGTTTCCTTCTGAACCAAAGTCTAATGTATACCATTTTCCTTGAATCTATTAGGGTTGTTTATTTTATCTGCCTTAATAAGGTAATTTTAGAATGCAGTCCATTTTTTATCCCTGTACACAATGTGGTAGTTTAGATGTATCCTCTTTATCAATTTGGTTGAGAGATACAGGGTAGAGGGGTTTGTAAAAACTGTGTAATGGTGGACAAACATTGTAATAAACATCTCTTTATAAATTGGAATAACAAATGATGTTCAATGTATCATTTAATCAAACTATATATGTTGTGTGTTTGTGTGTCATTGTATTGAAAATTAATCATAAATGGTACTTGAGTCAGATAACATTAACAATTTAAATGATTTCCATGGTAACAGAAACAAATGTATAGACATGAAGAATGTATGTTACCTGTTGTTTTTCACAGGTTTGTTTATTCGTCGGATGGTGCTTGCCTTTGAGAAGCTCTCGTTCACCCAAGTCACTGACTTGTACAGGAAGTTTGAGCGATACTATGTGGCAGGCGTGGAACAGGACGAGGGTCAGAGTCTTGCAGGATCCCTCACAGACTCTGCCATGAGCCTGTCGGGCATAAGGTTCAGCAGGGGGCGATCACTTGACCCCTTTCAGCTAGCTGCCGACAGGTCTGTGGAATGTTTGGTTGTGGGGGAATTCTTGGTTAGGGTTAAATAGGGGCCTATCACTGGACAGTCTGTCAATTTGCATCAGACTGGAAAGTGGGATGCAGAAGTTTCTTGTTTTGTGTCAAATAAGGGCCTTTCCCTGGTAATTGTAGAGTTTTAAGATATGGAGAATTCTTGGTTAGTGTTAAATAGGGGCTAGTGATGGAACCCTTTTCCATTTGCATCTGACCAGTAGGTGAATTGTTTGAGTTCTAGGAAATTCTGTGTTTATGGTAAATAAGGGCCAGTCCTTGGTTATTTTCGAGTTAAAGTAAAAAAAATCTTTGTTATTTTTAAACAAGGGTGAGCGCATGGTTTGTGAAGCATTATAGTAAAAGAAAAATTATAGGTATGCAATAAATAGGGGCCATTCTCTCAGCCTGATTATTGTAGAATTAGAGTTAGAACTATTGGTCATTGTGAAATAGGGGCCAGTTCATAGCTCATTCGACAGGTGTATGAAATGTTTGTAAAATATTTGACTAAATTGTGAACATAATTTAGATATATAGCTAAGAATTTCGCTATTAACTATTAAGAACTTCATGCAATCATCAAGCATTCAGTATGAGATACAATATTCATGTTGTTTGCATTAAATCTTTTTTTATTTGTGCCTATGATATTTCTTAAGGTTTATGAAGAAACAGGTTTTATTTCATAATATTTATATTCAGAAATGTTCACAATTTGAAAACATTAAATTTAAAAATTTAAGGATTTAATGCTTGTAAGTCAAGAAGAAATGGACTTCTATTTTAAATTTTATGGTAATGTGAGAATAAATGCGATATTAAATAGGTTCATTTCTTTTTTAGAAAACTAGGTGAAGAAGTGAGAGGTGTTAATTCACAACGCCAGGCAGAGTACTTCATACAACAGCAGGTATTACACCTTAAATTGTTATTGATTTAAAAGGGTTTTGAATGAACAATCAATTCTTTATCAAGAACATTGCTGCCTTTTGTTATTTCACTTTTTATTACATATAACAAGGGTGTTTCTATCACAACATAGGTGTTTCTATTACAACACAGGTGTTTCTATTACAACACATGTATTGTTTTGTTACATCACATGTTTTTCTTTTACAACACATGTGTTTCTATTACAATACAAGTGTTTCTATTACAGCACATGTGTTTTTGTTACAACAAAGGTATTTTTGTTTCAACACAGGTGTTAATATTACATCACATGTGTTTCTTTTACAACACAGGTGTTTCTATAAAAACACAGGTGTTTCTTTTACAATACAGGCATTTATATTCCAATACAGGTATTTATATTTCAACACAGGTGTTTCTATTACAACACAGGTGTTTCTGTTACAACAGAGGTATTTCTTTTACAACACAGGTGTTTCTTTTTTTAGCACAGGTGTTTCTGTAACAACAGAGGTATTTCTGTTACAACACACATGTTTCTATTACAACAGAGATGTTTCTACTACAACAAAGTCTTTTTATTTCACCACAGGTGTTTGTATTACAACACAGGAATTTCTTTTACAACAGGTGTTTCTATTACAACACATTTGTTTCTATTACAACACAGTTTTTTTTTATTACAACACAGGTATTTATATAACAACACAGGTATTTCTATTACAACACAGGTGTTTCTATTACAACACAGGTATTTTGTTAAAACACAGGTGTTTCTATTACAACACAGGTGTTTTTATTACAACACAGGTGTTTCTATTACAACACAATCCTAAAGAAGCCTTACCCCCTGCTGATCTGCAGGAGAAAATCCTTGAAATGCTGGAAGCCAATCCTGAACTCGCTGAAGCGGTAAGAGCACACTTTATTATTTAAGTTAAATGATCATTGTTTAAAGCATGTCTCACTCTTTCATAAACACTTTTTCAAATAAGATTTAAATTCACATAATTAGAAAAGGGCTGGCTATTTCAGTTTGTAGAGTGCAGGAATAGAAACCCTGATGGTGGAGTCCAGCGATTTTTCCCTTTTACCCTTAAGTACCAGAAATCGGCACTTTCCCAATGGTGAAAAACCTATAATTTTCCCAATTGCTGTCCAAAATAAAACAACAATTGAAGGTTTCCACACAAAAAAATTGACAACTCGACAGCACTTAGTTATCAATGTAAAAGAATTTGTTAGCAACAATAAACTACACCAATAACCCAATCTGAAGATTTCACAACGCCAATTTTCACCATTTTAGTTTTTTGCACTAATTTTTCCCAATTGGGCTGGTACTTGTACTTTTCCCAAAACTCGCTGGGATCTTAATCCAGGCCTGAAGCATAATTTGTGTGGGTATTGGTCATGAAATCCTTCATAAGGTCATTCCTCCCCTTTCTTTGATCCAAGTAGGGCAGTTGTCTGTCACTGGCAAGCATGTACGCTTAGTACTGGTCTCCTGGCGGACAATATATCCACCATACTGTCACGTGTTTGTCATTAAATACTTGATTTATGATGCCTTAGATTCATTATTTCAAAATTTCCATCGTTTTCAGCACTTCCTCAGTTACCTGAACAGTCTTCGAGTTAAGGAATACTGCACGGCAGTTCACAATCTTTTCCACTACTTTGACCGCAAGACGATCTTTACCTTGAACAAAGGTCAAGTTCAGGTCAAAGGTCAAAAAGAGGGCGAGGTTCACAGACGCTACGCTGCTTTGAACTTGGCTGCGTTACATTATAGATTTGGTCACAAGTAAGAAAAGTAATTTTCAAAGTTAATATGAATTTGAAAAGCTTTTGATTTTGAAAATTTACTTTCACAAGTTTTATGTGGTTAATGTTAATATGAATCAGGAAATTAGATGTTTTGTTTTTACTTCATCATATTCTGTCTTTCTAAATGACGTTTATGGCAGTGTTATATCATTACCAATCATAATGATTGATAAGTACATAATTAAACTTTTACCTTACATGTAAACTGCAATGTTAATGGACTAAATTCAAATTTAACTAAGAAACATCATTTGCTGAACATGAAAATCCAAGCTGGAGATGGTATATCTATTATTGAAAGACTTATTTAAGTATCATTAACAAGCTTGGGTTATTTTTTTACATGAGGAGGTTACTTAGTATAAATTGTATGTAAAAAACAAACACTTTTTAAATGTTTTTTGCAGGGAAGAGGCACTAGCCCCCTTACAGGAGGCCATTGGGATGGCACAGGATGCAAATGACAATGTCTGTCTGCAGCATGCTCTAGTAAGCATTCTTTCTGTTTTGTGTATGTGACTTGTTCCTTTTCTGTTTTAAGATTTGGTTTGGGTCCTTTTTTGTGTCAGGGGCAAGATTCTCATTTTCTTAAAAGATTAGGATTGTTTCCCTTTATGTTTTATGGTTACTTTTCTGCTTGAAGATTTTGACTGGTTCCTTTTCTGTTTTAAAATTTGGACTGGTTCTCTTTCTGTTTTGAGCTTTGGACTTGTTCCCTTTCTGTTTCAGGGCTGGCTGCATCGTCTCAGTGAGCAGGGAACCGCACAGACAGAGAACCTTCTGGAGAGAGCTGTGGCAAAGAGCTCTGAACTCATGTTGCCTGTAAGTGATGAAACACTTATATCTGGATTACCAGTAAAGTTGCACTGTAAAAATAAAAATGTATCAGTGGATAATGGTAAAAATAGACAAAGATGTTTATAAGAATTAAGTGACAAATAAACCACAATGAAACCAAATACTATTTTAAGCTCTAGGACTATAAACATCTTTTGCATAATCTTTGATTTGACTCTGACATTTTTACCACATTTGCCCACCCCTTTTCTTTCAATACTTCCTGTACTAATAAAGTTTCTGAAATTCTAGGTGCCCACCATTAATATCCATTTATTATTTTCAGAACCTGATGTCAATAGGGGTCCAGGCCTGTGCACGACACAATGCTTTCTCTGCTGCTAAACCCTGCCAGTGAGTGTCTAGTTGTTAGTGGTATTAACGTTAAAATGAATTCTTACCAGATAACGGGTGAAATAAATTTATAAAAAAAATAATTCTTAGAAATCAAACAAATAGAACCCAGATATTATTTATTGTAAAAAAAAATTCATTTTGCATTTTTTTCCAATTTTATCCATTATTTTTGGCAAATAACAACTGGTTAATATGCATGAGATTGTATGGTGTTTCATAGTATTGAAAGTTATTGTTTGTTTTAGTCTTACTGGATTTGCTGTGATTTGCTGTATTGAGTGAGTAATGTGCAACAAATTCTGACTGGTTTCATAGACTCGTATATCTTAGTAACATTCTGACTTGTTTCATATCATTCACTGGTATAGCCTAGTACTATTCAGACTGGTTTCATATTATTAGCCGGATTTTTTTCGAAAAAATCTCGGCTTATAGATTGATGTTGTCGGGCGGGCGGGGGGGCGGGCGGGCGGGGGGGGCGGGCGGGCGGGCGGAGTGGCGGCGTGCTCGAAAATGTTAAAGTTCTTATTTCATGGTATAACTTTGGTATGCTTGGACCTAGAGTCTTCAAACTTGACATGAAGGTTGGCCAGGATTAACAGATGACCACTGGTCATTTCAAGGTCATTCATTTGAAGGTCAAGGTCACTGTGACCTTCAATATAAAAAATGTTAAAGTTGTTATAACTTTGGTATGCTTGGACCTAGAGTCTTGAAACTTGACATGAAGGTTGGCCATAACTAGTTAGTAACCACTGGTCATTTCAAGGTCATTCATTTGAAGGTCAAGGTCACTGTGACCTTGAATGTAAAAATGTTAAAGTTCTTATTTCATGGTATAACTTTGGTATGCTTGGACCTAGAGTCTTCAAACTTGACATGAAGGTTGGCCAGGATTAACAGATGACCACTGGTCATTTCAAGGTCATTCATTTGAAGGTGAAGGTCACTGTGACCTTCAATATAAAAATGTTAAAGTTGTTATAACTTTGGTATGCTTGGACCTAGAGTCTTGAAACTTGACATGAAGGTTGGCCAGAACTAGTAAGTAACCACTGGACATTTCAAGGTCATTCATTTGAAGGTCAAGGTCACTGTGACCTTGAATGTAAAAATGTTAAAGTTGTTATAACTTTGGTATGCTTGGACCTAGAGTCTTGAAACTTGACATGAAGGTTGGCCAGAAATAGTAAGTAACCACTGGACATTTCAAGGTCATTCATTTGAAGGTCAAGGTCACTGTGACCTTGAATGTAAAAATGTTAAAGTTCTTATTTCATGTTATAACTTTGGTATGCTTGTACCTAGAGTCTTCAAACTTGAAATAAAGATTGGCCAGTACTAGAAGATGACCACTGGTCATTTCAATGTCATTCATTTGAAGGTCAAGGTCACTGTGACCTTAAATGTTAAAATGTTAAAATTGTTATAACTTTGGTATGCTTGGACATAGAGTCTTCAAACTTGACATGAAGGTTTGCAAGCACACTTAGATGACCACTGGTCATTTCAAGGTCATTCATTCTAAGGTCAAGGTCACTGTGACCTTGAATGTAAAAATGTTAAAGTTCTTATTACTTTGGTAGGTAAAAATGTTAAAGTTCTTATTCCATGTTATAACTTTGGTATGCTTGTACCTAGAGTCTTCAAACTTGACATAAAGGTTGGCCAGTACTAGAAGATCACCACTGCTCATTTCAATGTCATTCAAAACATAACACAAGGTTTGCTCATGCCTTGAAAAGTACTTACATTTCATTTTGACCTTTGAACAATATTTCAGTAATTTAAGTATTGCATTGACAAAAACACGAAAGGTACTTTCCTGTCATTTAAATAAAAAATCCGGCTTCAATGCGGTCATCTCCGACCGCGGAACTCTTGTTCACTGGTATATCCTAGTACTATTCTGACTGGTTTCATATCATTCACTGGTATAGCCTAGTACTATTCTGACTGGTTTCCTATCATTCACTGGTATAGCCTAGTACTATTCTGACTGGTTTCATATTATTCACTGGTATATCCTAGTACTATTCTGACTGGTTTCATATCATTCACTGGTATAGCCTAGTACTATTCTGACTTGTTTCATATCATTCACTGGTAAGGCCTAGTACTATTCTGACTGGTTTCATATTATTCACTGGTATATCCTAGTACTATTCTGACTGGTTTCATATCATTCACTGGTATAGCCTAGTACTATTCTGACTGGTTTCATATCATTCACTGTTATAGCCTAGTACTATTCTGACTGGTTTCATATTATTCACTGGTATATCCTAGTACTATTCTGACTGGTTTCATATTATTCACTGGTATATCCTAGTACTATTCTGACTGGTTTCATATCATTCACTGGTATATCCTAGTACTATTCTGACTGGTTTCATATCATTCACTGGTATATCCTAGTACTATTCTGACTGGTTTCATATCATTCACTGGTATATCCTAGTACTATTCTGACTGGTTTCATATCATTCACTGGTATAGCCTAGTACTATTCTGACTGGTTTCAGGGTGTTTGAGTACCTCCAGAAGAGTGACATGTTGAACTGTCAGCACTCTCAGTCTGGCTTCATGTGCACCAGCTTTGCCAACAAGGCAGCACTGTGGCATATGTACGGGAAACGGTAAGGATTACTTTCTCTCTATCTTAAAATCTTTTAAAGCAATTTCCTTTGATACAATTTCCTTTTAATAACTTAATGCTTCTTTTTTTCTGAAACAAGTTTTTCCTCTTTTTACACCAGATATATAGGATCTGGCATGAGTTGTCATATCATACCATATTTTAAAAAACGAGTTCAGGAATTTTGTTAGTAAGCGAGCATTTGGCGAGCTTCCTAACACATTTCCTGGACGAGTTTAATAAAATGTGGTATTAAATAACAACGAGTGTCAGATCTTTTTTATCACATGCTTTTAAATGAGCAAATTAAATAAATATTTACGCAAACAAAATGATAAATCCGGAATGTTGTTTACATTTGGTGACGACATTTGAAGTCGAAACATCATTTCAGCAAAATAACAAAATGGTGTTGGTCAATCGAATGAAAACTAAGCCATTGAAAACGCTTAAAAAGTATATTACACATGGGTAAGATAAAAATATTTGTAATGGTTATATTTCATGGGAAACAGGGTATGGCATGTGATCAAATGAAAACTCATTAAGTCCATTTATTCTTGAATGTGAGTGGATCAGTCAGCCTTCTGTCCATTTGCAAAAATGAATCCTATGTTTTCTTGAAAAGTTCTGAAAATACGATGTAAGAGGCCAAAGTTGATGCCAATGTTACCTAAAAATAGGAAAAAACTTTATATTATAACTACTCAAGAACTACTTGTATACATATTTACCTATCAAGCGCAATGTCAAGGTAATGCAGTCTGTTTAATTATCAGAGGTTTTACTGATAAGTTACTCCAGTATTGTTTGCACTACTGTCAAAACTGTTTTACTCCAGTTTCATCATTTCACAGTGCAGTGAGTGTAATTTTGATTAATTCAGGGTTCGACACTAAGGCACGTCCGACAGACATTGTCTAGTAAGATCGGTGGTCGGGCTAGTAAAACTGCGGGCTAGCTTGTCCGACTGGTTGTATATAAATTAAAAAAAAATCTATACTGATTCATAAAACTATAAATAACTGCTGTGAAAACCTGTACTTTTAATGTGTAAAATAACTCTTGTATTTACATTAAAACAAAACTAGTATATTTAAATAAACGCGGAGCATTCACATGATTCATCGCTATTTTTAGACGCAAAGGAGAGCTTCCTGCAGAAATTGCTTGTTTCAATTGGTCAAGTTGTCATGAATATTAATGATTTTCTGCAGTGTCGTAAAACTGTAGAGCATGATTTTACGACTTCTATCGAAAATCAGTATTGTCAATGTAAGCATTTTTGCGTAGCAGACAAGATAATGTAATTTAATGAATGGCTTTGTTCAAGTTCGGATTTTTGTCCGACAAATCAGTTAATAAAAAAGAGTCCGACACTAAACTGACACAAAACGTAAATATGAAGAAACACGAAAACGTCAATTTTATCCTAGATGGAAAATTGACTCAGTTCCGATGGCTTGAATTTGACGAAGAAAAGCAAAAAAAGGGTTATTTTATTGTTTTACTCTATGCATAAAAAAATCTGGTGTTCACTGATAATTAACTGATAAATCCTGATTAAACAGTTACATGACAAAATTGTGTTCATTTGCTATGTCATATATGGTCTAGTAGACATCAGGTTCGGGCTAGTACATTTTAAGAGGAGCTGGTCCGACGGTCTTGCTGTAAAAAAAGTTAATGTCGAACCCTGTAATTGAGCCTTGTTCTGAGAAAACTGGGCATAATGCATGTGCGTAAAGTGTCGTCCCAGATTAGCTTGTGAAGTCCGCACAGGCTAATCAGGGACGACACTTTCCGCTTTTATGACATTTTTCGTTTAAATGAAGTCTCTTAGCAAAAATCCAATTTAGGCGGAAAGTGTCGTCCCTGATTAGCCTGTGCTGACTGCAACAAATCTGCGATGACACTTTACGCACATGCATTATGACCAGTTTTCTCAAAACAAGACTCAATTGTTTTCACTTGTAAGGTACTTCAGTATTGTGTGTAATATCACTTCGTTTCCCATTCCAGTGAGTGCACCTCAATGTTGAGCCAGATGATTCTGCACCTGGATACCACAGAGCATTCGGTCTACTATAACGGGGAGTCCGTCTGTATAGCCATGTGTAACCTCGCCAGGATCCATGCACAAATGGTTTGAACTTCTTCACTGTATGAAACAGAGATTAAAATGCTGCAAAATCGTTTATTATGCTCCCCCAAATTTTATTTTGGGGGGAGCATATTATAGTCGCCGCTTCGTCTGTCCGTGTGTGCGTCTGCCTGTCTGTCTGTCCATGCACAATTTTTGTCCGGGCTATTTCTCAGCAACTAATGACCAGAATTCAATGAAACTATTGGAAGCTTCACTACCAAGAGGAGATGTGCATATTATCAGCGGGTTCTGGTCGGATGATTTTTCACAGAGTTATGGCCCCATTGAAATTTTTGAAAATTTCCATTAACTGTACATATACACTTCAACACTGTTATTTCGAACACCGATAATCCGAAGTCACCGTTATTTCAAAGTATTTTTCAGGTCCCGAATGTGGTTCTTCTTTGTTCAATCTAAAATTTCATTGTTAATCCGAACTTTGTTAAACCAAATTAATCGTTAATTCGAAGTGATTATGTCGGTCCCAACACTATAATTCGCACCTTATTATCAATCTTTAATCCGAAGTCAAAACTTCAAAACACTGAGCATAATTTCACACCTATGTCGTCTGCGTGTTGTGCGTCAAAGCCGATAATTACACCTTTGTCGTCTGCGCGTAGCATGTTAATTTTATAATGTCGTCATAAGCCGACGACGAGGCCGACAACACATGAATGAACATGATATCTAATCAACGTGTGACCACATGCATCAACGACGTAAGGCAGTTCTGCGAGCAAAACACACGCGGAAGTGAGTTCTTCAATTTCCTTGACAAATTGGAGAAATATGTTACACGCGTCCAGTTTAGTGCTGCTAACGCCCATTCTCCTAGCAGAGTTGTCGTTCGTTCCTCACCATACATGCGGTGAATGCAATGAACCGCAGTGTAAGAGAGTGGCTAACGCCGGTGTTTACAAAAAAAAGTGAATTCATTTCTTAAAATGTATTCATATGTATTTACATGTATGATGCGCTATGCATTATATTTTATATGTTCTGTAATAAGAGAAAATTTAAAAGAAGAAAAATAATCGTGTTATTCCTCCGTTTGTTACAAGTAGAAATCTATTGCTATCTGACTAGTTACGTTTTTAAAGGGATCTTTTCACAGTTTGGTAAATTGACAAAATTGAAAAAAGTTGTTTCAGATTCGCAAATTTTCGGTTTAGTTATGATATTTGTGAGAAAACAGTATAACTGAACATTTGCCATGGTATAATATAGCCATTATATGCATCTTTTGACGATTTAAAACCTAAAAAGTATAAAGCGTTGCAATGCGAAACGATTGAATAATTTGGAGAGTTCTGTTGTTGTCGTTTAAATTTGTGAAACTACGAAGATTGCTTATATAACGTTTACAATACGCATCTTATGTATGCTTGGCAGGATAGCTGAATCTCTTGCACGACGGTCACATTACATTCACCTCTGTGTTGGGCTCAGAACGGACTATTGTTTTGAAAGCGTCTCATTCATGTCATGATCATTCCAAGCGTTCATCATTGAGGTTACAGTATACTAAACAATCTCTTGCACGACGGTTACATTGCATTAACTGCATTAAAGAAAACCATCTCATACCATGATATCTTATATCAGTCTTAATTAATTATTATAAAATTGATATGTTTTTTTATGTTAAGAAACCAACATACACAAATACGTCAAAGCAATGCCTAACGTCACTCAGTAAAAAATATGTACAATTGTTTACATTTGTAAAGTGCGTAGAATGATAACATCTGTGTAAATGGGCAATAACATAGTTCCAAAGAGTTGCATTAAAACTCACAAGTTTTTGCACGATTTATCGTACATTTAAAAGTCATTTTAATGTCATAAATACTGACCTGTTATCGTATGCTTATACTTTCCAAGGGGAAATAACTCATCCGGAATTTTAACTGGGAATCCGCCACCTCAATACCGTAATACAGGCCAGGTTAAACATAGTGCAATGCAACCTAGCCAAAAATCGGTAACCAACCCTCAATATTCTTTCCGGATCAACCAGGTGTATACGTGTCTTTTACGGCTCTGAATTAAAATATTGTTTTTCACTTGGTTGATTGGGGTTTTGAATAGATAAATTGTGTTATTTATCTTTTTATTTCTCATTCGGATTAATTTGTGTGGATTTAATGGATTTTGTTTCATTTGTAAAAGGTAAGCCATGCTTGTTTTTATCGAACAATGGTTTATTTCTACCATGCTGGGTGTTTTCAGGCGCGAACGACCACGTGCAAAACGTGCTCTTCTAATACATTGCTAGAACGTGCAAAGCATGTTCTTCTAATGTGTTACGAGATCGTGCAAAGCGTGTTCTTCTATTGACAGATTGTTTATCATTTGCCATTGTGTGCAATAATGATTTTAACGTTCCGTATGACAATCTAATTGATCGTCATTTTATTTTTCATCTGTTTTGAATTAAACTTTTGTTTAATTTATGATCTACGGCAGTATTATTATAATTTTCATTATGGTCAAATAATGATTTTATGTGCCGTATGATAATCTGGTCTGTGACCAGTTTATGGTTGAATATGCTTTGCTCTTGTTTTTCATATATTCGACTACATGATGGTCGCAGAAACAAGAGTGGATAAATACCCGGTGACTTCGCAGATCATGGATGATAGTTGCAGTATCAGTCACCGGGTATCGGGCACGATCGCGACCGTACTATGCTAAGTCTCTTAGACAGTCGGTCAACATCAGACCATATGGCGACACCCGTCAGCCGGTCTTTGCCCGATGGCATTGGTCAAGGACATCGACCAATGCCGGACCATTTGGCATCCGCCATACGGTCATTATCCGGTGACAACACTGGTCATGATATGACCGGTACGTCACCGGGGACGTTGATCACGGACCATTGATCGACGTCTGACCGGCCGGTCCGGTCGACGGTCATGTCACCGGTCCGGTCCGGTCATTGATCACCGGTCCGGTCCGGTCACCGGTCCGGTCCGGTCATGTCACCGGTCCGGTCCGGTCATGTCACCGGTCCGGTCCGGTCACCGGTCCGGTCATTGATCACCGGTCCGGTCAACGGTCATGTCACCGGTCCGGTCACCGGTCATGTCACCGGTCCGGTCACCGGTCATGTCACCGTTCCGGTCCGGTCACCGGTCCGGTCCGGTCACCGGTCCGGTCCGGTCATTGATCACCGGTCCGGTCCGGTCACCGGTCCGGTCACCGGTCATGTCACCGGTCCGGTCCGGTCACCGGTCATGTCACCGGTCCGGTCATGTCAACGGTCCGGTCCGGTCATTGATCACCGCTCCGGTCACCGGTCAACAGTCATCAGTTAGGCCTGCCACCGATAACACCAGTCACCGGTCAAGAAGAAGAACTCGGTCTTCTTCATTGAATTATTCTCCTATTCTTCGTTGAATACATCGTCTTCATCAAGGATTAGACATCGGACACGCTCTTCTTCGTCGAGCAGTTCTCATCGTCGCGGCTCTCGTAAGCGATCACGTCGTCACTCACGGAGACGTTATTCTAGAAGATCTCGGTCTCATCGCAGCCGATCCACATCTCGGCCGATCCAGATCTCGACATCGCAGAAAACGAGGACGTCGTCAACCTTCACGTAGACATCAGCGGACTGCATTGAGCACCACTGGATAGTTATCGAACATACCTCTCCTTCATTGAGCACTTCTCGGCGTTGATACGCTCGTAAGCGATCATGTCAATGCTCACGGAAACAATATTGTAGAAGACAATATTTCCAGCGTAGCCGAACAATATTTCGGCATCGAAGTTATATGGATGTCGCCACTTCTCACGTAGGCGTTAATGAACCTACTGGTCATATCGACGTTCTCCATTTTATTCCTTTAGGAATATCATGTCTCCATTCCACGTGTGATGGTTCTTCTTATGGCATCCACACATGTTGCAGTCACCGAGCCGTAGTTGTATACGAACACTAGTTCGTTTAACATTCAGACTTCGGGATAAGCTGTTCTTTTCTCCACTACGACTACAAGGACACGTATGCCTATTAATACTGATAATCTACCGTTGTTTTCCGGTTAACATTATCAGATGACTTCGTGGATGGTCATTCTTATGCACCAGATATTTCCATTCTGACGCAGTTATATTATACCGGTCCCGATCACCGGACATCGGTCACCATTCATCGGTCATATCACCGATCACTGATCACCGGTCAGAATAAGTGATGTCTCATCGCCATCGGATTGGAATTTTTTGGCATGATCTTCTTTTCCGAGCAGTGCTTGACATTGATAACAGACCATATGGATTCCACCATTTTTCGGTCTTTAACTGGTAACGTCACCGGTCATATTATGACTGGTCCGTTCACCGGGCTACAGTTACCGGTCATTGACCGGTCCGGTTCGGTCACCACTTACCAATTACCGGTATTCCGCTGTGTTTTCATCGGTCAATTTTTAGTATCACGGGTATCGTCTACATTACATAGTTGTATACCCCTGGCTATGATTGTATTGAATACTATATTTTATGCATTCAACAACCTACATGACTTTTTGTGTTTTTCAATACTGATGTTCTACTGGCGACGGTTATCAAATTATGCTATATCTGTTATTTGTACTTCTATCTCAACCGGCTACATGCAGACTACTGGTCTTGCAGATAGATCGGCTGAAGTGGGCTCGGAGACTAGCATTGAGGTCGAACATTACTAGTTGACCTCTATTAATTTATGTTCGAGACCCGAAGGATGAATTGTTTTAACCGCCTTTACCTGTCGGCTACAGACTTTGCAGTCAGTGTCACGGAACAGTTGGGACACATTAATGACGCTAGCAGGATTAGCAAGACGACATTTGTATCGACTTCTGCTTTTCTATTGCTCCTACGGCAGTGCATATTTTCAAGCTACTGGAATCAACAAGAGTTCTGATACATAGGATTGACCGCATAGCGGCTACAGTCTTGTAGATGGCTTAGGACCTATTGAACTCAGATCTTAGATCCTAGGATCTGGAGGGACCTCATCTTAAAGTTTCCTCTATTACACTTCTGGCCATAACAGGCCGTCTTCCTATAACTGGTCGTATTCCTTTCGGAATTCGTCCCGGTTAGAAGTCTTGAAGTAAATGGATTAATCAAGTCAGAATTTAAGACTTCCATGCATTCTACCGGCAAGCGTGGACCCGCTTAAGGTTACCCCTAGGGTTTTCACCTTTTTCTGCCATCACACCTCCGATTCCGGAGGTACCACTATCAATCATATTTCCGTACTTCGCAAATCGATGACTTCGCGATCTGTATTATCCAGGATTTTAAAGGCGCCTGTTATTGGTTCAAGAAGAGGCTATATTCTGTAGATAGGTCATAAACTTATAAAGTGTTAAACACTGTCCTATTCTACCAATTTTCAAGTGTGTTTGGAGTGGGAAAGTTCGGCTTGCCGTGGTTTCTTTGCCCACCCATCCTTGACAAATGGTTCCGGTCACCGGTCGGTATTTACCGGTCCGGTCACCGGTCCTTCTGCTGAGACGTCTTTTCTTACGTCCGTTTCAGCTTTATTTTTAAGATAATTATATTAATCTCGGGATTATTTAATGACACAGATTTCCATCTTTTTGTCATTATTTACCACTATTCAGTGGTGTCTAGACTAGAAGATTATCTTGGCAAGAATATAGTTTATTCTACCACAACCTTCCTTACATCTTATACAGATGTGAGCAGATAAGGTTATGGACGATCACATAGAACAACGTATCTTGATTTTCTCAATTATGTGGTATCCTAACGAATATCACCTGCACATCTACATCTTGAAAAGCGAAAATTCTTTTTAGCTGTTTTTCATTTACAACACATTTTCACGATTCCTTTGTGATGGTTTCAACTATCACACATCGGTCGTGGTTTACTTACAGACACGGAGGTGATCATATTATCACTCCTTGTAACTGGAAATCAGGAACTTATTCGTTCTTTGCAAGAACAACAAATTTTCTCTATCGTCTTTCTCATACCAGTTCGTCTCAACGCCCTGTTGGACGTTTTGGTCCTGCAGTTCTTTCTTTCGAATTATTTTTCCGTTGGGTTCAATAATGTAATTGCGCATGCGCGGCAGTGAAGTTGCAGACGAGTTGCATGGTGTACATAGTATATCAAAGAATGTTGTTTACCATCAAACGCTAGTTATTAGCGTTATGCGATATCGTATATCGCAGTGTATACCGGTATGCTGAACAACGTCAACAATGCAGTTCACAGAAATCGATCCAGCAGTGTGTGCGATTGTTATACATTCGTCCATTGACATAAACTGGAATATCTTGCCTTCTTGGTGAGTTTTTGCAATAACTGAGTTTTTGCCATAATTTCATGAAATATACTTAATGAACCATGGGATTATGGTTCTACGACCTTTTAAGTCTCCTGTACAATTATTTTCAGGAAACTTCTTCACAGGTCAAATATCATATCTCACTGAGACATATTTTTACTGATCCAAACATGTGCCACTTCATGTCTGGCCATTAATAACTTTTAGTTATCTCTACAGAAGAACGTTTTTCTGTTAGAGTTTCAATCCTTGTTACTTGTGCAAGGATAATTCCATCAGAACTGTATAAAGGTTCTATGGAAATTCATTTTTTTTACTGGGTAATTGAGAGCATAGTTATTACCTTAATCACTCTGCTAGATACATAGAGGTTTTTCTCATCTTTTTCTTGATGATAAGAAATTTGTTCTTTTCTTCATCAAAGGATAGAGATTATGCTTTCGTATACCTTGTTTTGTGTAAGTCATAGCAACTCTGTGCTGTCTTACCTATTTTGGAACTGATCCAAACTATGGAACGTCAACACTATGTTTTTCGTTCCTTTACCTTCTTAAGCGGTTTTGACTTGTGTAACATGTTGGGATGCTTAATGAGCTCCCTATGAACCTTTTTCATCAGGCTTATTAACAGTTCCAATATAATTTTAAGACGGTTTTCCTTCTTATTATGGCTTTTACCATACGGAGAAGTGAAATTCATGCTTTTTCTGTTGAATACGACCAATTCCAGTTGGATCTATTGTCGTTTTCACTTTGTTGTGTCAGCCAGGATTCCTTGCGTAATATCAAGTCCTCTATATGGCTTCTACCTTCAAGTTTCCAAGTTTTCTTAAACTGGTAGTCATGAAGATGAGGATAAACTTCTTTGGGCAATCAGGGCTTTGAAGTTCTATCTCAGCAGTGTTAGTCAGAAGTCCATTCGAGGTTCTCAAAGACACTCTTCATTTCCCCAAAAAAGGGGGGGGGGAGATGTGTCTGCGGCTTCTATTTCTCGGGGTTAGACCTCGACTAAGGAAAGTTAATCTTATCCTATCTAAGGATTCATTCCTTTTTAGGATCTGACCGCATGAATTAAGAGCTCTGTCTGTTTTGTGGGCATATATTAATCACACCCCACTTTTTGACGTGCTCTAAGCTGTTTACTGGAGGAATCCGACCACCTTGTCATCTTTTTATCTTCGTTTTCTGAAGTGCCAACAATACAATTTGTATACGTTTGGGCTTGTTGTGGTTTCACTAACGGTAGTGTCTTCTTTACGACATAGACATATTACTCTGTCCGGGAAGTCATAATTAATACCGTTTTAACGAAGATTACTTGATATCATTAGCTGATAACCCTGTTTATGGGTTCTACTGTGTTGGGAAAATATATACGAACCTTCCCACCGCAGCTGCAAAATCAGCATACGATAACAGGTCAGTATTTATGACATTAAAACAAATTTTTAAAATAAAATTCATTTTAATTATTAAATACTTACCTGTTATCGGTAAGTCCCACCTCCCACCCCGCTATTTGATTAATATTTTTGTATATATATTGAAAGAATATTGAGGGTTGGTTACCGATTTTTGGCTAGGTTGCATTGCACTATGTTTAACCTGGCCTGTATTACGGTATTGAGGTGGCGGCTTCCCAGTTAAAATTCCGGATGAGTTATTTCCCCTTGGAAAGTATAAGCATACGATAACAGGTAAGTATTTAATAATTAAAATGAATTTTATTTTAAAAATTTGTTTTTCTTAATTAAATGCATGCGATCTTAAATATCGACTCAAATATACATTGTATGCGTTTGTTCGGTTTTAGCTATTTGGTAGACAAAATGGCGTGCTGAGCCTTATGCAGCGTTGTATGTGAGAGCAAGGAACGACAACTCTGCGTGGAGATTGCTATTTTAGGTTACAAAATTCTACATTTAAGAAATGAATTTCTTTGTCCTGATAAAAAGTGCGCGAAAATTGGCGTGAGTGTATTTATTTGTAAATAAAAATTTCGTAGCTGGTACAACATTAAGATCATTTAATTTCCATTAAAAGTTTCGTTGTGCATTTCAACTAAAGTACCGGGGTATCTGGCGCATTATTTGGCATTGATATTTTCTCTTAATAAAATATCATGTAAACACGCTGTATCGTTACTGTTACGCTGTATCAGTTCCTTCATTATTGAAACAATTATTGTATTGTATACTGACTGCACACAAGTGTCGAAACACACGGATGCAATACGTAAATTCGGACAGTACTTAAAGTCGGACACAAGTAAATAAATGATTCAATACTCTTGATTTCTTGAAACTCGGTATTTGTTGTTTAAAAGAGCGATTGCATTGATTAACACCATACGAGTCAATCGTATTGATCATCTAAATGTTTTATTTACGTTTACGACTTAACGTGCTGTCCGAATTTAAGTACACAAACATGTGCACATACATGTAATATCTACATGTAGTATATGATTTTCTTTGGTACATTTACATATAAGTACACGGTGCCTGTACTGTAACATTAATTTACGATATTGACTGTGTACATCAGACTACTTTCTGTTTTATGTATATGTATGTATACATATTATGTATATGTAAATTAAGAAATAAAATAAAGAGGAAAACCTGCCTCTTATCATTTTGTAGGAAAATTTTATGGGCTACCAAATATTTATATTGGTAGCCCAGAGGGCTACCTGAAAAATAAGAAATTTGTCGGACACTGTAATAAGCTCAGTTAGCTTATGCGTTTTTACTTCAGGATTCTGGTGGTCACTGGTTCGTGCCCTGCTGCGGGCTACTTTTTTCCCTTCTTTTATTAATTTTATTTTTGATTTTTTATTGAAGCTTTTAAAATTTAATGTTTACATTAATCAATATAAAGCATTTAATGACGAACTTCAAAACATGCCAAAATCTGTGAAAAGGCTCCTTTAAGTAAAACAATTATTAAAAGTACAGTGTGACCGAACCATGCGAATTCCACAATGTTGTATTTTTTCAGAACCAAAGAAGTCGTCTGTCAAATGTTTATTTCGAATTATCGTTAATCCGAAGTTTTTTTTACGGTCTTGACGACTTCGAAATAACGGTGTTGAAGTGTAGTGCAATTCTTGTCCCGGCTATTTCTCAGCAACTAATGACCGGAATTCAATGAAACTTTATGGGAAGCTTCACTACTAAGAGGAGATGTGCATATTATCAGCGGGTTCTGGTCAGATGATTTTTCACAGAGTTATGGCCCTTTGAAATTTTCTATAAAAAAATTATTGACAAAAAAAAAACTTTGGGGAGCATCACCGTCTCCGACGGTTTCTTGTATCTATCAGCATTAAATTTCGTGTTATTTCAAAAAATGACTTTTGGACACATTAATGCATAGATTTCTGATTTTTTGGAAAGCAGTGATCAATATGTGTTGGTCATTTTTGGATGTCTTTCTGTTAATTTTGTGTATCGGTCAACCCACACATTACTTGCATGGCTCAGTTTACATTCTTTGTGAATGACTATTGTTGATATGACAGGGTCAGTACAACTTTGCTCTCGACATCATCAACTGCGCAAAGAAACGCTTTCCCAAGAAGCAGGCGTACTCGGAGATCTGGATGCAGACAGAACAGGAAGTGCTGTTTGAGCGCACGATCCTCAACAGGAAGTTCGGTGTTGCAGAACTCGCTGTGTTGAATCTCAAGGCATTCAATCCGCTGGAGTCTCAACTGAGGTCAGCCATCTTGTTCTTAGTGGTTTCGGTTTGCTAAATTTGGACCTGTTGGAGTTACTTCATTGTAGGGTTTAAATATTTTATTTATGTGAACGTTGGAAGAAATGGTGAATAATGCTTCACTCCCGGCCATCAGTCAGTTAGCCAGTCTGTCCGCAGCCATCAGTCAGTTAGCCAGTCTGTCCCCGGCCATCAGTCAGTTAAACAGTCTGTCATATGGTCGGTTTGGAGTCTTTTAGATTTCCGCACAATATTACTTTGACCTACTATATTCCCGAGTAGGAGGCTGGTTACTTGCTTGAAAATGAATATTTTTATGTCCCCCACCCACTATAGTGGAAGACATATTGTTTTTGCTGCCCTGTCTGTTGGTGTGATTGTTTGCCCCAACTTTAACATTTTGCTATAACATTTGCAAGATTGAAGGTAGCAACTTCATATTTGGCATGCATGTGTATCTCTGACATGGAGCTGCACATTGTTAGTGGTGAAAGGTCAAGGTCATCCTTTAAGGTCAAAGGTCAAATATATAGCTTCAAAATGGCGCAGAAGGGGACATAGTGTTTCTGACAAACGCATATCTTGTTTTGTTTTTAGCACACCTGATTGCTCAGGTGAGCTTTTGTGACCGGTCTTTGTCCGTCGTATGTCCGTCCGTCCGTCCGTTCGTAAACATTTGCTCGTAAACACTCTAGAGGCCCCATTTCTTTTCCCATCTTCATGAAACTTGGTCAGAAGCTTTGTCCCAATGGAATATCGTCCGAGTTCGAAACTGGGTTGTGCCGGGTTAAAAACTAGGTCACTAGGTCAAAAAAAAGAAAAACCTTGTAAACACTGTAGAAGTCACATTTCATGCCCAATCTTCATGTAACTTTGTCAAAATGTTTGTCTTAATGATATCTTGGTTGAGTTCAAAAGTGGTTCCGATCCGTTGAAAAACATGGCCGCCAGTGGGCGGGGCAGTTTTCCTTATTTGGCTATAGAGTAACCTTGTAAACACTCAAGAAGTCACAATTTTTTTCCAATCATCATGAAAGTTGGTCAAAACATTGGTTCAATTGATGTCTCGGACGAGTTCGAAAATGGTCGAGATTGGTGAAAAAACATGGCCGCCAGTGGGCGGGGCATTTTTCTCTATATGTATATAGTGGCAGTTTTCCCTATTTGGCTATAGAGAAACCTTGTAAACACTCTAGAAGTCACAGTTTTGCCCAATCATCATGAAAGTTGGTCAAACCATTGGTTTTATTGATGTCTCGGACAAGTTTGAAAATGGTCGGGATCGGTGAAAAAACATGGCAGCCAGTGGGCGGGGCATTTTTTCTATATGTATATAGTGAAACCATGTGAACACAGTAGAAGTCACATTTTTGGCCCAATTTTCATGAAATTTGCTCAGAACATTTGTTTCCTTGATACGAGAGTTGAGTTCAAAAATGGTTCCGGTCAGTTGAATAACATGGCTGCTGTGAGGGGCGCAGTTTTCTCATTATGCCTCCCCCCTTTCGAAGAAGAGGGGGTATATTGGTTTGCTCATGTCGGTCCGTCTGTCCACCAGATGGTTTCCGGATGAAAACTCAAGAGCCCTTATGCCACGGATCATGAAACTTCATAGATACATTGATCATGACTCGCAGATGACCCCTATTGATTTTCAGGTAACTAGGTCAAAGGTCAAGGTCACAATGACCCAAAATAGTAAAATAGTTTCCGGATGATAACTCAAGAACACTTATGCCTAGGATCATGAAACTTCATAGATACATTGATCATGACTCGCAGATGACCCCTATTGATTTTCAGGTCACTAGGTCAAAGGTCAAGGTAACGGTGACCTAAAGCAATAAAATGGTTTCCGGATGATAACTCAAGAACGCTTATGCCAAGGATCATTAAACTTCATAGATACATTTATCATGGCTCGCAGATAACCCCTATTGATTTTCAGGTCACTAGGTCAAAGGTCAAGGTCATGATGACCCAAAATAGTAAAATGGTTTCTGGATGATAACTCAAGAACGCTTAGGCCTAGGATCATGAAACTAAATAGGTACATTGATCATAACCCGTAGATGACCCCTATTGATTTTCAGGTCACTAGGTCAAAGGTCAAGGTCACGATGACCCGAAATAGTAAAATGGTTTCCAGATGATAACTCAAGAACGCTAAGGCCTAGGATCATGAAACTTCATAGGTACATTGATCATGACTCGTAGATGACCCCTATTGATTTTCAGGTCACTAGGTCAAAGGTCAAGGTCACAGTGACCCGAAATAGTAAAATGGTTTCCAGATGATAACTCAAGAACGCTTATGTCTTGGATCATGAAACTTCATAGGTACATTGATCAGTACTCAAAGATGACCCCAATTGATTTTCAGGTCACTAGGTCAAAGGTCAAGGTCACGATGACCTGAAATAGTTAAATGGTTTCTGGATGATAACTCAAAAACGCTTAGGCCTAGGATGATGAAACTTCATAGGTACAATGATCATGATGCGCAGATGACCCTTATTGATTTTCAGGTCACAAGATCAAAGATCAAGGTCACGGTGACCTGAAATAGTAAAATGGTTTCTGGAGAATAACTCAAGAACGCTTATGCCTAGGTTCATGAAACTTCAAAGGTATATTGATCATGACTCGCTGATGACCCCTATTGATTATCAGGTCACTTGGTAAAAGGTCAAGGTCACAGTGCCAAAAAACGTATTCACACAATGGCTGTCAAGGTCACGGTGAATTAACTTAGAAAAATGGTTTCCATATGATAACTAAAGAATGCTTACGCTTAGGATAATGAAACTTCATATGTACATTGATCATGACTCGCAGATGAAAAAATGATGAATCTTGACCAGGATGTTTGTCTGGACAATATCTAGGTCAAGTTTGACATTTGGTAAAGATTGAATGAAGCGACTCCTCTCAGGTGAGCGAACTAGGGCCATCTTGTCCCTCTTGTTTATTTTGAGGTAAATAGGTCAAAGTTCAAGGTCACAGGAGCTTGTAGCATCAAAAAGTGTACAATACAATAGACAGTCAGATTACTGTATATACCCATAGTAAACCATCATGGGTTACAATGAACATATAACACTCTTGGTATTTCCAGCAGTAAATGTTCTGGCATTAAATCCTCATTAACATTGGGTTTCAACAGGCACCTGTATCAGTCAGTGTTATTATTCATTTATTGATTTTTATTTCTGGCTGATGTATAAATGATTTTAATCATGAAAAAGTTATGTAAGTTTAGTAGGGGCCACACTTGTTCAGCAAAAATCTGTTACTTAATGTTAATTATGCCAACCATGCCATTATATTTTTGGATATTTGCTAAATACATTTAGTGGTACTCTGTAAGTATGAGCCCCTTGGAGGTCATGTTAAATATTATTGTTGTGCTCTGTTAAAAAGGCGTTTAATGCATGTGCGTTAAGTGTCGTCCCAGATAAGCCTGTGCAGTCTGCACAGGCTAATCAGGGACGACACTTTCCGCCTAAACTAGATTTTTGCTAAGAAGATACTTTCTTTAAACAGAAAATATCATAAAAGTGGAAAGTGTTGTCCTTGATCTGAGATCACACTTTACGTACATGCATTAAACCCCCTTTTTACAAAGAAGGGCTCATCAATATTATTAAATAAATATTGATTTTATTCCATATGTAGTGACGTTTAGAGGAATTATTATAACCCAATAATGCTTTATCTAGGTCAGAACTGTTTACACATTTTATTCATTTCAATTGTATAAAAAATAGCATTTATTTTCCCACAAAATAACTTTGTTTTCAGGCATGCAATTCTCTGCAAAGAGAAAGGGGACATAACCCCTGCATTGACTGAACTGCACAAGTTGCTTGAGACCTGTCAGGTAGATAAGGGGGACCACTCTGTCACAGCTGACTTTAAATGCAGGTAAGTGATGCCTGGTTATGATTGGTTATTATGATTTTAGCAGTTTTTGACAGTATTTCAGTCACATCATGGCAGTCTCAGTCATTTTAAGGCCGTTCGGAAACCCAGTACATTTTTCTGCGTTAGTTGGACCAAGTGTGCATACTTATACTTGTAACTGCCCTTCTTGATTCTGACAATTGAGAGTTAGGGGTAGAATGGCTAACCCTTTACCAATTAGATACTTATTTTTGTGCATTTTTAGTCCCTTAGAAAGTTAAATTTAATTAAAGACCTTTCTTACTTGATTCAAGTTTTAAAGACGTCATAGCCAACCCTTAGATACTGATGAGCAGCAAACATCATAAAACCTGGACAGACTGCGAATTACTCGCAGGTTGTTCTGGTTTTATGCTGTTTGCACATAGCCATTTTCACTTTGCATCTGAGTGGGAAAGGGTTAAGAAATAATTTCATGACCAGTCTCCACGGAGTTATGTCGCTTAAGTGATGACAGAAAGTTGTTGATAAGAAATATGTACTTTTATGATAAGTATATTTGTAAAATGAAGACCATGAAAAAGTTAAGTAAGACGTTAATATATTTTCTGAACTTTGGTAATCATAGATGTTGGTATTAAGCAGTTATGCTTCTTTGAAAACCAAGTCTGAACTTAATTGAGTTATATTTGTTATCACAAATTAGTAATAAAAACCATACCACTTGTCAAAAGATCATTGACAATGTTGTATGCACTTGTGAGCCTATAGGTATTATTAAATGGACTAATTGTTCATATTAAGAGTGATATTGTTGTATTGTCTTTATTTATAAGCCTTTCAAAAAATTTTGACCTATGCATAACAATTTTTAATTACAAAGGGAAGCCTGTAACAATCAAACAAAAAATGAACATAATTTGTAAGTCTTTGCTGCAATATGCATTAAATACTATGTCAGCTGATCGCCTATAATATACATATACTTTCTTCTTACAGGGTTTATCTGGAGCTGGGAAGCCTGTATCGTCAGACGGGCAACGCAAGCAGTGCCCAATCTTACATACTTGAGAGTATGACACTGGCTAAAACCCACCACCTCGAGTACATGACTGCTCTTGGAGCTGTACAGTTGGCCTCCGTACAGGTATGACACTCCCTAAAACCCACCACCTTGAGTACATGACTGCTCTTGGAGCTGTACAGTTGGCCTCTATACAGGTATGACATTCCCTAAAACCCACCACCTTGAGTACATGACTGCTCTTGGAGCTGTACAGTTGGCCTCCGTACAGGTATGACACTCCCTAAAACCCACCACCTTGAGTACTTGACTGCTCTTGGAGCTGTACAGTTGGCCTCCATACAGGTATGACACTTGCTAAAACCCACCACCTTGAGTACATGACTGCTCTTGGAGCTGTACAGTTGGCCTCCGTACAGGTAGGACACTCGCTAAAACCCACCACCTTGAGTACATGACTGCTCTTGGAGCTGTACAGTTGGCCTCTATACAGGTATGACACTCCCTAAAACCCACCACCTCGAGTACATGACTGCTCTTGGAGCTGTACAGTTGGCCTCCGTACAGGTAGGACACTCGCTAAAACCGACCACCTTGAGTATATGACTGCTCTCGGAGCTGTACAGTTGGCCTCTATACAGGTATGACACTTGCTAAAACCCACCACCTTGAGTACATGACTGCTCTTGGAGCTGTACAGTTGGCCTCCGTACAGGTAGGACACTCGCTAAAACCGACCACCTTGAGTATATGACTGCTCTCGGAGCTGTACAGTTGGCCTCTATACAGGTATGACACTCCCAAAAACCCTTTACTAAGAAAGTGACGCAGATGTTCGGCGTCTTCCCCTACCAGAATTTTTCCCCTAAAAATACAATTTCCCCTCCAAAAATATAATTTTTCACCAAAATATAATATTTTACCCTCAAAAAGATGTTTTTTTTCTTTTGGGAAGTCGACACTTATCCAAGTTGTACCATGTACAACTACAACGATCTCGCTCTCTCTCTCTCTCTCCCGACGAACGCTCAAATCTGGGAATCCCAGTGGTTCTATATATAGCTCTTAAATTACGTCATGGAAACCGGGCAACTAATCGTATTAATCATGTGACTATTTTACTGGATTCCGGTCTTGCGCGAGAAGGGTGTTTCGTCAATTAATTACCGGAAACCAGTCGAATTTTCATCCAGGTTATGTGAAAGCCAAAATATAAACGTTAAAACAGAAAAAAGTCTCACAATTGGCATTCATACACGAACAAAATAAAACGTTCGGACTCAGAAAATATTAATTGCGTTGACGCATTTTTTAAGAATGAATCATCAAAAACCGTTGAAACCCAGCAGGATTCGAAAGGTACATGTAATCAACATCGATTAATACTGTCGGATTATTGTGAAAGTGAAAGTAGACAATCGGCAGCTGCCGCACCTTTCCCTTCCAATACTGTAGCAGATCTAGATCGTCAACCCATTCATCATGAAATTGAAATCATAATATTGACATCGTTCCCCGGCCCCAGTTGAAAACATTTCCCATTATTAGATCTACACCTGCAACTTTATTTAGGACTTTGACTTTAATATCATACTTGTTCATGTGTTTAAGAACAAAAAGGTCAGAGACATGCCTCTTTTTCTAAAAAAAAAAAACCCTGAAGTTTGTAGGTGAGTTATAGACATTGAAATGAACAGGTTTTTTTTCCCCCAAATATGTTTCTTTCGCGCTCCATTTTCCCCTTTTACCCAGCTTCCAGCGTCTTCCCCTTTTTCTAAAAAAAACCCCTGTCTTGGAACTGTACAGTTGGCCTCCGTACAGGTAGGACACACCTTAAAACTCACCACCTTGAGTACATGACTGCTCTTGGAGTTGTACAGTTGGCCTCTATACAGGTATGACACTCCCTAAAACCGACCACCTTGAGTATATAACTGCTCTTGGAGCTGTACAGTTGGCCTCTATACAGGTATGACACTCCCAAAAAACCACCACCTTGAGTACATGGCTGCTCTTAGAGCTGTACAGTTGGTCTCCGTACAGGTAGTACACTCCTTAAAACCCACCACCTCAAGTACATGACTGCTCTTGGAGCTGTACAGTTGGTCTCTATACAGGTATGACACTTCCTAAAATCCACCACCTTGAGTACATGACTGCTCTTGGAGCTGTACAGTTTGCCTTTATACAGGTATGACACTCCCTAAAACCCACCACCTTGAGTACATGACTGCTCTTGGAGTTGTACAGTTGGCCTCTATACAGGTATGACACTCCCTTAAACCCACCACCTTGAGTACATGACTGCTCTTGGAGCTGTACAGTTAGCCTCTATACAGGTATGACACTCCCTAAAACCCACCACCTTGAGTACATGACTGCTCTTGGAGCTGTACAGTTGGCCTCCGTACAGGTAGGACACTCCCAAAAACCCACCACCTTGAGTACATGACTGCTCTTGGGGCTGTACAGTTGGCCTCCATACAGGTAGGACACTCCTGAAAACCCACCACCTCAAGTACATGACTGCTCTTTGGGCTGTACAGTTGGCCTCCATACAGGTATGACATTCGCTCAAACCCACCACCTTGAGTACATGACTGCTCTTGGAGCTGTACAGTTGGCCTCCATACAGGTATGACAGTGTTAAATCTTTTGAGCCTCGTTCTGGTAAAAATTGGGCTAATGAATGTGAGTAAAGTGTTGTCCCATGCTAGTATTTGCAGTCTGCATAGGCCTATCTTGGATAAAACTTCACGTTTTTATCAAACTTTTCGTTTTAAACAAGTATTTTACAAACAAAAATCAAGCTTAGACGAAGTGTCCTTCCAAAATAACCTGTGAAGAATGCCTTAACCCAGTTTTCACAGAACATGGATCATATCATTTAATGGCATCACGGAGTACATTTAAAAAAAATCCATATGTTGAGATGATGATGAACCTCCCCCACCAAGCCCCGTTTGTTATCCCCCGCCCGGAGCCATATCTTGGAAGTGCTTTGGCGGATTTTATTGAAACTTGGTATGAGTATATATATGGATTAGAGGATGATGCACGCCAAATGGCATTGTACACATTCTGTTAATAACAGAGTTATGGCCGGCCATGTGTATCTTAAAAAAATTTTTTTTTCAGTGGTTGGATTTTTCCGCAGATCTGCGGATTTCCACGGATTGGGTTGTCCCGGGGGTCACTTTTGACTTTTGAGATTCGCGTAAATTTGTTATTAAAAATGTGGGGGAGAGGGGCTACCACCGATTCCGCGGACGTATTTCATAAGCGGCCTGAAATATCCGCGGCCTGCGAAATCTCTCCGCACTTTATCCCTGGTAGATTCTGACTAAGCATTTTTAAAACAAGCGATATTATTGGCTGTCGTTTCCCAATGTTCCAATTAAAATCGTTTTCTTAAAATGTGTTTGGTATTTCTTAGCTGATTCGTTTGCGAATGGCGCTGTTGTGAAGCTAACATTAAGATTATTGAAATGACAAAAAGCAATCGAATAAACGACTGACATCACCTAGTCTGATAGGAAAAATGAAATGTGTTTGTCAACGAAAAAGACTACGTTTTAGATACAAGCAACACATATTTTGTTAAGAAATGTGCTCAGTGAATTTGTGTCAGGGAAACCAGTGTTTGCAAATTGGAGTTTAGTGTACTTGCAAAGTACAGTCAAGTTACCATTACCGGATCAGTAGCGTAATAAAGTTGTTCTGGTGAAAAGCAATAAATACTTTGAGACTTCTTTTACACCAGTTTGATTAAAAATTACCTTTGATTACTGTTTCAGCGAATATGTTATCTTGTATCAAGACTTTACCCATGACGTTCTTGTGTGAATTATCTGTTGAAAATCCTAAATAGTCTTTTAGATTGAAAACATATTGGCATCTTATAAACCATGTAAATTGTATAAATGATATCTAATCATCGATATTGAACATTGAACATAAATAAAACATTCAGATTGAGATCATTTATTGAAAGAATCAACAAGATTTGCATATATTTTAATATAATATATTATCAATACAACACTGTATTATGTGAATTGGGAATAAGACATCAATTTGGGAATAAATTGTGTTTTATCAAAAGTGCATAATATGCAGTTTTATATGTTGCATTTATCTAGTTTTACAAATTATAATTAAAACATATACTTGCATGTATAATAGCATCATTTAAATTGATTTTACTTCAAAACTGGATTTTTTATTAATTTTAAAAAAAAATCCTCATGAAATGAAACTGTGTCCATGCCGCGCATGGACACGGTTTAAAAATACTAGTACACTTTAAATGATACAAATTCAATCACTGTTAATGAAAAAGTCATGGAAAATTTGTTATTAAGCTTAAATTATAGATAATATATTACAAAAATATATGTAGATCATGCAATGAATAGTTTTGTTTGAGAAAATCACCAAAATGATGTCCATTCCCAGTTTGATGTCTTATTCCCAATTCACATAATACAGTGTTATACGCATATTATCAAGCTTGATCCGTTATCACCCTAATTCTTCATTTCATTTAAGGTGTTGCAAAATCTTAAAAACGAATCAAAACTGAAATGAACTTTTGCAGCCAGAAAGACTACTAAATGGCCTTTAAATTGATGCGTAAACTTCTAACTTTCCAACTGAGTTATAGCGTGTGGCCGCAAATATTGTTCAACCTCGATTTGGAAACGTAACGGAAGTCAACAAAGGCGTATACACATGTCAGCAAAACATACCAAAATGTTTGACAAAAAGTAGCTCCGATTACGACTCAATCATTGCGTTTTAAAGAACAGGCCTTGCAGATGCTGTGTGCAAACAATCATCTAAAGATGTCAACTTTTTATCGCGATACGCTGTCTTGAACATCAAAGTGATCCGCTATGGGTAATGATCCGGTAATGGTAACTTGACTGTAAAACAATTCAGAAGTGGAGTATGGTTCAAACATGGAAATAGACAAGCAGGCATGCCTACAAACATGATTTGATTTATATGTTAGTGGATCTGTGTATAATCAGATTCATATGCATATTCTGCTTTATTATGTTTGTCACGCTGTTCTGAATCAGTAAATTGAAATAGCATTGAACTAAAGATGTGAAATGCAAGATATTGAAAGATAAACAAGTTGAATATATTAATTTTACTCAGTTTAATACATCTTTCACACAAGAAGAACACTCAAGTGTGTTTGTTTATATTTAGTCCATTATCTGTAATTCAATACATTGAAAAACTGCTGCTATTGATCACAATAAATACTGACTTTACTGTTTACTTTGCATCCTCAGTATGTTAAATGTGAAGTTTCACAGGTATTTATAAAGAAATATTGTTATGAAGTTCAAGATGTTGTTTATTTTAATGTCTGTTTTAAGGTTTGTCATTGCGTTATGCGCGCCATTAGCATAGTGAAAATCAGTTGACAGAATTTTCCTCCCCTCTGACTTTGCCTCAATCACACCCCTGTTTTTTGTGTGTCCGGAGCCATATCTTGAAAGTGCTCTGGCCGATTTCATTGAAACTTGGTATGAGTATATATATGGATCAGAGGATGATGCACGCCAAATGGCATTGTACACCATATGTTAATAACGGAGTTATGGCCCTTTGTATCTTGAAAAAATGCTTTTTTGAGTGTCAGATATAACACTTTTGTTTCCAGAAGCATATTGGCGGGGGATATCAATTCAACGAATTTGCTTGTTTGACATATTTTCAGCTTATGATACAACAACTTCCCTACATATTTTCAGCTGATAATGCCAATCTCCCACCAAGCCCTGTTTGTTCCACATATTTTCAGCTGATTATACAACTACTGCTCTACATATTTTCAGCTGATGATGCTCTACACATTTTCAGCTGATGATGCAACTCCCCCACCAAGCCCTTACGATGCTGTATCAGTACATGCTGTCCCTACAGGCCCATGGCACGGTGTATGACCAGGCAAACTACCTCATGTGCTACGTCAAGTGTAAGGTCGCCATAGCAACCAGGCAGGCGGGCGACAAGAAACGCGAGGGTAATCTTGAGATTTGCCATCATTTTTGTATCATTTTGGAGGAGGAGTGGGTCTGTTTATCATAAATGACTACGAAGTTGTCCTATTTTGTTTTTAATCCTTGCAAAAAGCATTTTTATTATTCAAATGATGACTTATAGATGAAGGATGTTCAATGCGAACGTTGTTTTTAATGTACCTTTGGACGTAAAAGGCTCTTCAATAATTTGAAAAACAAAAAAGGCTCTTCATTTATTTGAAAACCAAAGAAAATTAGGTACATTTAATTTTACTCTAGTCCTTTTTATCATCTGCTGTTTTTAGCTCACCTGATTGCTCAGGTGAGCTTTTGTGACCGGTCTTTGTCCGTCGTATGTCCGTCCGTCAACATTTGCTCGTAAACACTCTAGAGGCCACATTTCTTGTCCCATCTTCATGAAACTTGGTCAGAAGCTTTGTCCCAATGAAATCTCAGCCGTGTTCAAAACTGGGTTGTGCCGGGTCAAAAACTAGGTCACTTGGTCAAAAAAAGAAAAACCTTGTAAACACTGTAGAAGTCACATTTCATGCCCAATCTTCGTGTAACTTTATCAAAATGTTTGTCTTACTGATATGTTGGTTGAGTTCAAAAGTGGTTCCGATCCGTTGAAAAACATGGCCGCCAGTGGGCGGGGCAGGGCCCGTATTCACCAACTGATTCTTAGACTTAAGAATGTAGAATAGACTTAGAACCAAGAAAAATGTGTTCAGTGTTTGAATATATACACGACTTCACTGTTGATTATTAACAAAATTTTCTTTATGATAAATAATATAGATAGAGATGTTAACTGCAGAGTTTTACTCAAAATTACAGAAATTCTTGAATATTCTAATTTAAAATTTTTTCTTTATTCTTTGACTTCAGTCTAAGAATTGTTTGGTGAATACGGGCCCAGTTTTCCTAATTTGGCTATAGAGAAACCTTGTAAACACTAGAAGTCACAATTTTTGCCCAATCATCATGAAAATTGGTCAAAACATTGGTTCAATTGATGTCTCGGACGCGTTCGAAAATGGTCGAGATCGGTGAAAAAAAATAGCCGCCAGTGGGCGGGGCATTTTTCTCTATATGTATACAGTGAAAACATGTCAACACTCTTGAAGTCACATTTTTGGCCCAATTTTCATGAAATTTTGTCATAACTTTTGTTTCCTAGATACGTGAGTTAAGTTTGAAAATGATTCCAGTCTGTAGAAAAACATGGTTGCCAGGGGGACGTGGCAGTGTTCCTTATATTTATATAGTAAAAAGGCTTGCAAACAACACTTCTAAATATTGCATTTAAGAATACAGTAGTTACTCCCCTTTGATTATTAATGTTTTCATAATAATACAGTGTACCGGTAGTTGTGTTTCATTTATGTGTTAATTGTTATTCGAGGTTGGATGTTTTTATGCCCCCTTTCGAAGAAAAGGGGGCATTAGTGATCGGACTGTCCGTCCATCCGTCTGTCTGTCTGTCCGTCTTTCCGTCACACTTTGCATTTAGGTTTCCAAACATGCTCATAACTTCTATGTCCCTTGAGATATAACCTTCATATTTGGTATGCATGTGTATATGGACAAGGCCTTTCCTTACGCACACATTTTTTTATAGCCCTGTGACCTTGACCTTGAACTTTGGGTCCGCGTTTAGGTTTTAAAATCTGCGTTTAGGTTTCGAAAAATGCTCATAACTTCTATGTCCCTTGAGATATAACCTTCATATTTGGTATGCAGGGATCATCCTAGAGGGCGAGGTACTTTGTCACCTTACGATGTTTGATATCGCTTTCTGATTACATCAAAGCGAAAACAAAATCGCAGACATTTTCTTATATGATCTCCTTTACTAATCTGCCACACGTGTGCGCAATGCCGTCACTAATACTGTCATTGTTTGCTGTGTGCAATTATCAGTTATCTGATCTACTGATAGCGAGAGGATTTGCTACGCATCACTGACCGCTGATGCAAGTCGCCTTGGTTTATTCCAGTTGAGGCATTGTGTACACGCCTGTCTTACCGACAATAGTGTAATTGACGTAACCATCTATGTATAGAATGCCAGGCTCCCGACCTCGTTTACAGTTTTTCAATCGGCTCTTGTTATTTGTCAAGGCTGCCTTGAACCAATACAGCCATTGTTCACATGATGGTCATTTATTGTTATGCTTGACGATTTGTACAACTTAAAACAGTCCGAATCTCACTGCTAAATTTCAGTCATAATATATTTGAGTACTGAGCTTAACAAATATCACAAACAGAGAAACAGACTTACACATTAAAAGTTTGATCCAAAAACGCAGTCAAGCACGTGGGGACATTCCATTAAAAGTCAATAACGCCATTTAAGCATAAGAATTACCGGCACGCGACACTCAGTTGGGAGAATTACAATTTGGGGTATTTCAGAATGTACGTGTGTGTTACATCAATTTATGTATTTATAATCGAATAAAACACAACAAATCTTGAAATAATTAAGCTATGGCCGGCATAGAACATAAACATGTATTGTTGAAGAATCTCCCACGAAATGTTCTGGAGGTTTTTAAGAGTACAAGTTACCCTCTGTCGTTAGTCAAATTGCAAATTAAGACTGCTGCATAATGCGGAATTAATTGGGATAAATTGCCAATTTAAATTCAGTTAAAAATGTGCATATGCGATAAAAATCGAATAGAAATAACCAAATGCTAAACAGTGACTTATTGTGCGCAAAGGGGATAAAATATAGCATTACGAATATATACTATTTGTATTGTTATTGTTATGCGTTTATTATATCGCCATGAGACATTGTCCGGTCTTTTAATTATTGATTTCTGATTGGTACTGACATGAGCAGTAACTGATGAAACCTCTTCGGTACTGTCTGAAACCCGTACAATCTATGGATGTTGCTAATGTCCTTAATCTTGCTATTTTAAACTATCTATTAGCAAAGTAAAGCACTGCAATATTGTATTTTAAAGCAATATGTCAACCAAATAATATATTGATTGCGTATTTGCTAGGTAACAGGTTACTGGTTTTAATTTTCTGCCGTCAAACGATATGCAGAAGACGTATATCGACATGTTTTTGGACAGTCGTTTTTGATCCGAATGGTTTGTCGATTGTAATTATTTTTTTACGTCCTTTATAACAATTTTTTATAGAATGACGAATAAACATGCAATGTTACAGATGGTCTGGTTGACAATATTTCGCAATGTACTAACCAGAAATTGCACCTAGAAAGACTAAAAAAAGAACAATATGCTAGGGTTCTGCCCTATATTCCCTTTATCCTACATCCTCAGGCTCTTGGCTTAAGTAGTAATTACATATGAATGAAATGTGTATTTTGGCCAAATTAAAGACACGTTTTACAGTTTTTAAGAGAGCAATATCTCTTTAACATCATGGCAGTTTAAAATAAAATGTTTAGTTTTAGTTAATGTTTCAGCATATTTTATTCCAGATATATGTATGGTTATTAATTGTGAACCATTACTATTAAAGTACCTTTACGCGTGTGATCAAAGGTCCGCTCACTTCTCCCCAATACCATTGGAAGGAGAAGTCACTTCTCCCTAAAATTTTGGGCTAGGATGATCCCTGGGTATGCATGTGTATATGGACAAGGCCTTTCCATCTAAATATGGACTAAGGTTTTCGAAAAATGCTCATAACTTCTATGTCCCTAGAGATATAACCTTCATATTTGGTATGCATGTGTTTATGAACAAGGCCTTTCCATACGCACAAATTTGTTTACCCCTGTGACCTGCGCTGTCCGTCCGTCCACATTTGGTTTGTAAACACTCTAGCATTCACATTTCTCAAGCATTCTTTATCAAAGTTGCTGAAAGATCTCAGTCAAGTTTGATGATGAGCAAAATCACATAATTAATGCCATAATGATTGCCCTTAGATTGTCCAAATTTTCATTATATTATACAAAATCCTTGTAAGCAAAGTTTGATGTTTGATGTTTGGGGGGGTCAACTCAAAATATAGGTCACCATTTCAAATCTTACAAAAACAAAAACACTCCCTACGCCAGAGCTTTGGTTCAATAATGATGAAACTTGACCAGGATGTTTGTCTGGTCCATATCTAGGTCATGTTTGACATTAGGTAAAGATTGAATGAACCGACTCCTCTCAGGTGAGCGAACTAGGGCCATCTTGGCCCTCTTGTTGAAATATCAGTAGGTCACATAAACATTTTCATCATAAATTCTTACATACAATACAATAATTGTTTCAATAATGAAGGAACTGATACAGCGTAACGGTATCGATACAGCGTGTTTACATGATATTTTATTAAGAGAAAATGTCAATGCCAAATAATTCGCGAGATACCCCGGTACTTTAGTTGAAATTCACAACGAAACTTTTAATGGAAATTAAATGATCTCAATGTTGTACCCGCTACAAAATTTTATTTACAAATAAATACACCCACGCATATTTTCGCGCGCTTTTTATCAGGACAAAGAAATTCATTTCTTAAATGTAGAATTTTGTAACCTAAAATAGCTGTACACAACGCGTGCAAACCGTGGCAGGTTATTTACGCATGTTGCAATACGACGGTCCTGATTGGGAGCTTATTTCATCATATCTTTAAATAGAACCATATGCCGAAATTCATTTGACACTTTAGAAAATTTCAAACGTTTGTGTTTATGACTCTTATCGTCTATATTACCCACCCATAATTTGGTTTTAAAAATATAAATCGGGCATATATGGGATTATTGATTAACAGTATATTAATCCAATTATTAATTGACAATGCAAACTAATTAGCAGGTGTTAACCGCGTTTACAAAGTTGTCATTTATATTCGTTTTCGGTTTCGTTACCGTTTTGAAGAATCCGCTATTGTTTTGATTTATTTAATGTTTGGCGTCCTTGTATATTTAACGACATCAAAAACGTTGTCGCTATTACTCATTGTTGCGGTTAACAAAGAATTCCAAACTGCGAAATGATGTTGCATCATGTGCGCCAATTATCCAACCGGCTCTCATTATATTATTAGCAGACGACAAATGTTGATTCTGATTGGATGATTAAAATACACTGTTACTGTTTAAGACATTACCGCAAGTGATCGGTGACTGATTAGATAATTGATTGCACTTTGTTATCGGATTATACGCAATACACAGTGCAAAAACACATGGTCAGCGTGTTTATTCTATGTATGTCTGTCAATAAACCGGGCTACCGCTCTTATAGATTTATAGTAGCCCGGCGGGCGTCAGCTGGAAAATTTCAGTAGCCCGATGAAAAATTTTGGTAGCCCCCGGGCTCCGGGCAATGGATTTGTCGGACACTGTACAAATGTACATACAATTTTTGTCACAAATTAGAGGTTAGCTTTCCCGTGGAACACTCTTTACTGCGTGACCATTCTTACATCTATATAACTGATTTCCCATATTTTAGGCTTGCTATCCTGCGTGAACAGTCTTAACCGTGTGACGGAGTTGTATCAGAACTGTGAGGCATTCCTTCATGTCAAGAACCCAGTGTATCTACAGGCACGACTGTACCATGAACTGGGATTCACAACCGAGAGAAATAGATGTTCACACCAGTACAGACAGATCGACCAGCAGTACCCGACACTTTCACACATTTCTGTCAATGTAATTTGAATATTTCAGCCATTATTGTTGCTGCCATTGACACATTTCAGATGTTATTGTAAGTACCGTGTGAAAATTTCTCCGAGACCGTATGCTTTCCTTGTGTAAGAACCCACCTTAAATAATTACCGGTAAATGCAATTTGATTATTTCAGACAGTATTGATGCTGCCATTGAAATATTTCACATGTTATTGTGAGTAAGTAACATGTGAAAATTTCACCCTGACTGTATGTTTTCCTTGTGTAAGATACCACCTTAAATGATTAAATGCAATTTGATTATTTCAGACAGTATTGTTGCTGCCATTGAAATATTTCAAATGTTATTGTGAGTAAGTACCATGTGAAAATTTCACAGATTACCTAAATGCCCCTGAAATATTTCACCTGCTACTGACAATGCTTATTCAATATTTTCACAGATAATTGTTGATGACATTTTAAAAATTTACATAACTATTCATGTCATGTGAACATTTCATAAATAGCTTACAAAAGCATGTGAACAACTTTTTAAAGCCAATTTTCTTAAATAGGGGTTTAAAAGTAAACACACATAAGCATTTAACACTATAATAAGCGGTTGTAAAACCAATGAAGGACATAAATAAAACGACTTAATATTTTTAGTTATGTGATAATACAATTTGTTGCTTAAATAAACAGGTTATTCAAATACAGGTGTTTGTTCTGACTGTAAACAAGTAGCCAAGTATACCGTAAATATGTATAAAATTCGAAAAATATACTGTAAAACCATTAATATTAGTCTTCATGATCTTGTGGCCTTTTTTATCCCTGCCGAAAAAAAATTTGAAGGGTATATAGAAATAGTCTTCGTTCGTCTGTGCGTCCGTCTGTCCGTCCTTCCTTCCGTCCGAAACTTTGTCCAGAGCATAACTCCAAATCTATTCAATGGATTTACTTTTAAACTTAGAATATAAACATATGGCAACTAGGAGAAGTGCAGTGACCAAGAACCATAACTCTATCTACCTTAGTTTTTGAATTATCTCCCCTTTTATATAATTTCATAGTAAATTTTTGTCCGGAGCATAATTCCAAATCTATTCAATGGATTTACTTTAAACTTAAAATATAAACATGGCAACTAGAAGAAGTGCAGTGACCAAGAACCATAACTCTTATCTACCTTAATATTTGAAAAATCTCCCCTTTCATATAATTTCATAGTAAATTTTTGTCAGGAGCATCACTCTAAATCTACTGAAGGGATTTACTTGAAACTTAAAATATAAACTGATGGCAACTAGAAGAAGTTCAGTGACCAATAACCATAAATCTATCTACCTTAGTTTTTAGATGGTCGCTTAGCGACCGTCTAAGGTGGTTAGTAAAAAATTCAGGTCGATACGGCTTAGCTACTAGGAGCCCAATATCCGCTTACTATGCATATCCGCGCGAGAAAGAGTTGTATAATTTATGCAAGAGGTTTGAGTTCTCCAATTATATTCATTCACAGATGGAAACATGATATTAATATCGCGTTAAATGCAATAGTTTCAAACGGTGCTTTTATAGAAAAGAATCAATAAACAATGATCGTATTGTACGTGTCGCGGAGGAGATTGTTTATGAATGAATAAAATAGTCCACTTTCTGCAGCGTCTTCATGACGTAGTATTTATGCTCAGTCCATTCATAATATGAGGCTATTGATAGAAGCGCCTGTCGATAAGCAAAGGAAAGTCCACGGGCGATAACAACGCAATAGGTTACGCTCTCACATACACCTCAATGACGTAGTACAGGTCGTAAATTGAGGCTATTAATAGATTCTGGAAAAAGTTAACGCTTATTTATATTCTCAATTTATAAAGCGTTGAACATAAGTTCAACAATAACTTCAGCGATACGATAGACAAAAACAAAAAATGTTTCATAATCGCTAAACCCAAATATAACAAACAATTTATAATAATAATACGAATGACCTGTTTCGTAACCTCGTTCATGCTACTACAGCGGGTATTTCTGGAAAACGTTCTGTGGTTCTCAACAGATAGCGGCGATCTTTTGTATTTACGGGTGCTAGCAACGCAATAGTAAAAGGTTAGTAGAAGGTTTAGCTTGTTTATATTCACAGTTCTCAATACATAGACAGTTGGATATGAGTTCATCAATTACTACAGGCATACTATAGGCAACCTCGAAAATGCTTTATAATCGCTAAAACCGAAAACAACTAAATATTTTATATTAAATATATTTATAACAATAAATATCTTTTAAAAATGTAGTCGGCGTATACGCTGACTTTGAAATAAAGTTTGCAATTTACTTTTCTAAATAAATAAATACAATTAAACAAAAGTTAAACTATTGTGTTGTGTTTTTCACTGTTAAGTTGCATATTCACCGCATAAAATGTGTGTTAGCATTGTCAAACCACACAGTGTGAGTAGATAAAAAATATACTACGGGAGAGCACTTCATATGTGTCCTCATATGCCTTGTTATGAGTATCTTTCTTCACTATCGAAATATATCGTATGTTGATATTTGATTTAAACGCAGTTTTCTTTCGACACATTTAAATCACACGTCAATAGCGCCGTCATGGGAAAATGGGTTTTATGCGTTTCGGCAAGCGTTCGTTAAACCCAACATGTGCTTTTGCGCAGTCAGGCCATAGGCGATTGTGTTCGCTATAAACTCACTCAATATATTATGATTCATCTTACCAGAAGGAGAGATAGCTGAGTGGGCTATTTATATGATGGGCGCATATGGAATAAGACCCATTTTCGCATGACGAGGGTCATTACAAATCTCATTGCGAATTGAAAATGCCAATTTTAATAACAATGCGTTTTGATACAAAATTGAATTCAAAATAGCAAACTTGATTATAATGGCAGCCTATCCACACATTAAGGAATGATTTCTTGACGTGCTGACCAAGTACGGCAAACATTGTGGTATGATAATTAAACGATTTTCTCTTATCGTGACACTATATTATTTCGCTAACGATTGTTTTCTCATCTTGGAGGCGAAAGTGAAATTCTGCGAGATGGATTGTAACGCGTAATTGTAACAGGGCCACAATTTGTGTCGTTTGAGCATACAGAGAGTAGTCCGGAATTCTTTACACTAAACAGTGCTACATCCTTTGAATTGAGCACATACGCAGTGATGTAGCAAAAATTCAGAGGTTGTATCTCGAATCAGCTAATTAAATATTCGAAAATGTTCATGCGTGTCTGTTGGCGTTATGTAAAAGTCACTAAGATGAAAACTGAGTAAAACAGCTACGCCTAAAAGCGCATTAGTGCTCTATACCTATGTTTATGTCAGCGTTGTTGACACCATGTGAACTGCTCGGGTAACAAGTAAAGTATAAACAGCAATGTTTATAAACTTTTATTACTCCATATACAAGATACGAAGATTATTGTATATTTTGAATTTGTATATGGTGTCAAAAATTAAAAGTTTTGTACACGGAACTTTCATTATGAATTTATATTCTTGGTGAGATAGTTATTTGATATTAGAAAAAATATTCCTTTAATATGATGATGATTGCAAATTTTCTTTATCTTAAGTTCTCATTACCATTTTCATCATACTTTCTTTGCTTTCAGAACGTCCAAAAAGCATGTTGTTTTTATTTTGTCTTAGTAATTTCTATGAAATAATAAGGATGATAAAAAGTGCACACAAAACTCGACCCGTGTGCTATGACACACACTTTATAAAGTTGAATGGCGTGTGTTCATTTCAAACTTGCGATTGATTTTGAAAAATGAATTGCGTGTTAAATTATGCAATAGCGAAAATCTTCAGTGCCGTCAGCGCTTTGATTTAATTATATCCCCTTTTATATAATTTCAAAGTTAATTTTTGTCCGGAGTATAACTCCAAATCTACTGAAGGGATTTACTTAAAACTTAAAATATAAACAGATGGCAAATAGGAGAAGTGCAGTGACTAAGAACCATAACTCTATCTAACTTATTTTTTATGCTCCCCCAAAAAATTGGGGGGAGCATATAGTCGCCGCTTCGTCTGTCCGTGCATGTCCGTCTGTCCGTGCACAATTTTTGTCGGGTCTATTTCTCAGCAATTAATGACCGGAATTCAATTAAACTTTGTGGGAAGCTTCACTACCAAGAGGAGATGTGCATATTATCAGCCGGTTCTGGTCTGATGATTTTTCACAGAGTAATGGCCCTTTGAAATTTTCTATAAACTACATATTGTGCAATTCTTGTCTGGGCTATCTCTCCCCAACTACTGACTGGAATTCAATGAAGCTTTATGGGAAGCTTAACTACCTTGAGGAGATGCGCATGTTATTGGTGGGTTCTGGTTAGATGATTTATTTAGAGAGTTATGACCCTTTGAAATTTTTAAGTTGCTAAACCATCCATCGTATTATTTTGTCCAAAGTTATGCCCCTCAAAACGGTTCCTTTTATCTGAATATATAGTGCAATATTGTGACAAAAAAAACTTTGGGGAGCATCACCTGTCTCCGACGGTTACTTGTTTTATTATCTCCCCTTTTATATAATTTCAAAGTAAATTTTTGTCCGGAGCATAACTCTAAATCTACTGAAGGGATTTACTAGAAACTTTAAATATAAACAGATGGGAAGTAGGATAAGTGCAGTGACTGAGAACCAAAACTCTTTTGGTCGTAGTTTTTGAATTATCTCCCTTTTTAATTTTTAGCTCACTCTAGAAGCCACACTTATTCTCCGATCTTCATAAAACTTGGTCAGAAGCTTCGTCCCAATGGAATCGCGTTCGAGTTCGAAACTGGGTCGTTCCGGGTCAAAAACTAAGTCACTAGGTCAAAAAAAGGAAACAAACTTGTAAACACTGTAGAAGTCACATTTCATGCCCAATCTTCATGTAACTTTGTCAAGATGTTTGTATTAATGATATGTTGGTTGAGTTCAAAAGTGGTTCCGGTCCGTTGAAAAACATGGCCGCCAGTGGGCGGGGCAGTTTTCCTTATTTGGCTATAGAGAAACCTTGTACACACTCTAGAAGTCACCATTTTTGCTCAATCATCATGAAAGTTGGTCAAAACATTGATTTGATTTCTCGGACGTTTTCGAAAATGGTCCAGATCGGTGAAAAAACATGGCCGCCAGTGGGCGGGGAATTTTTCTCTTTCTGTATATAGTAAAAACATATGAACGCTATAGAAGTCACATTTTTGGCCCAATTTTCATGAAATTTGGTCAGAACATTTGTTTCCTTGATATGAGAGTTGAGTTCGAAAATGTTTCCGGTCCGTTGAAAAACATGGTTGCCAGTTGGACGGGCAGTTTTCCTTATATTTATATAGTAAAAAGGGGGTGGCCGTAAAAAGGCTTGTAAACAATCATGTATTAAGGTCATGCAACAAGCGAGACAACTCTTCTAAATATTGCATTTAAGTTTACAGTAGTTACTCCCCTTTGACTATTAATATTTTCATAATAACACAGTGTATTTTCTAGAGGGCACATTTCTTTTCCGATCTTCATGAAACTTAATTAGAAGCTTTGTCCCAATGATATCTCGGTCGAGTTCGAAACTGGGTCATGCCGGGTCAAAAACTTGGTCACTAGGTCAAAAAAAGAAAAACCTTGTTAACACTGGTGAAGTCACAATTCATGCCAAATCTTCATGAAACTTTGTCAAAATGCTTGTCTTAATGATATGTTGGTTTAGTTCAAAAGTGGTTCTGGTCTGTTGAAAAACATGGCCGCCAGTGGGCGAGGCATTTTTCCTGATTTTGCTATAGAGATACCTTGTAAACACTCTAAGGGCCACATTTGTTGTCCGATCTTCATGAAACTTGGTCAGAAGATTTGTCCCAATGATATCTCGATGGAGTTGGAAACTGGGTCATGCTGGGTAAAAAACAAGGTCACTAGGTAAAAAAAGAAAATCCTTGTAAACTGTAGAAGTCACATTTCATGCCCAAATCTTCATGTAACTTTGTCTAAATGTTTGTCTTAATGATATGTTGGTTGAGTTCAAAAGTGGTTCTGCTCCGTTGAAAAATATGGCCGCCAGTGGGCGGTGCAGTTTTCCTTATTTGGCTATAGAGATACCTTGTAAACACACTAAGAGTCACAATTTTTGCCCAATCATCATGAAAGTGGGACAAAACATTGGTTTTATTGATATCTCGGACGAGTTCGAAAATGCTCCAGATCGGTGAAAAACATGGCCGCCAGTGGGCGGGGCATTTTTCTCTATATGTATATAGTGAAAACTGTAAACACTCTAGAAGTCACATTTTTGGCCCAATTTTCATGAAATTTGGTCAGAACATTTGTTTCCTTGATACGAGAGTGGCGTTCAAAAAATGGTTCTGGTCAGTTGAATAACATGGCTGCCGGGGGGGCAGTTTTCTTATATTTATATAGTAAAAAAAGCTTGTGAACACTCTAAAAGTCTCATTTTTTGCCCAATCATCATGAAACTTGGTGAAATAATTGGTTTTATATATATCTCAGATGAGTTCGCAAATGGTCCCGATCGGTCAAAAAACATGGCCGCCAGGGGGGGGGGGCAGTTTTCCTTATGTGACTAGAGAGAAACCTTGTGATCGAACACTATAGAAGTCTCATTTTTTGCCTAATCATCGTGAAACTTAGTCAATACATTGGTTTTATTGATTTCTCGGACAAGTTGAAAAATGGCTCAGATCGGTAAAACAGATTTTTTAGCTCACCTGATTGCTCAGGTGAGGTTTTAGAATTGGTCTTTGTCCGCCGTCCGTTCGTCCACATTTGGTTTGTAAACACTCTAGCATTCACACTTCTCAAGCATTCTTTATGAAAGTTGCTGAAAGATCTTAGTCAAGTTTGATAATGACACAATTAATGCCATAATTATTGCCCTTAGATTGTCCAAATTTTCATTATATTATACAACATCGTTGTAAACACTCTGGAGGTCAAAATTTTGTTTCAGATTTTATGAATCTTGGTCAAAATATTTTTTTTGTAAGCAAAGTTTGATGTTTGGTAAGGGGGGTCAACTCAAAATATAGGTCACCAGGTAAAATCTTACAAAAACAAAAACACTCCATACGCCAGAGTTTTGGTTAAATAATGATGAAACTTGACCAGGATGTTTGTCTGGACAATATCCAGGTCAAGTTTAACGTTTGGTAAAGATTAAATGAACCGACTCCTCCCAGGTGAGCGAACTAGGGCCATCTTGGCCCTCTTGTGTTTTTTAATACATATATATATGAAAAAAGAAATGTAACACACTGTATATTAATATTACTCCGTTCCGAAGTCGACATTGTAAAGCACTGAATGTACTGTTGTTTAAGAACCGATAATTTATTAAGACTTGTACAGAACATCGTCTTCATAATATGTGTACATAATACACAAAAGGTCTTGTGTCAACATGGTAATGACAATGTTAGCAAAACATGTTTAATCTTGTATATTCAAATAACTAAATTTCAGTAAAGATATACATTTATAAAGTAGTAAGCAAATGGGATGTAATCTAATATATTACAATAACTTAATGTTCTATAACAGTATACATTTATAAAGAAATAACAAATGAGGATGAACAAAAAGACTATTGTAATCATTCGACAATATTAAAAAGAGTTTTTCGGAGAAACATAACTTCTTTCATGTATAGGGAAAGTTTGATAAGATCTCTTTTACACGATTTCATAAGTTCTAAAAATTAAAAATACAGATGGATTTCTATGATATTTCGCTTTGATGTACTTTTTAGCTCACCTGTCACGAAGTGACATGGTGAGCTTATGTGACCGTTTGATGTCCGGCGTCCGTATGTGTGTGTGTGCGTGTGTCCGTCAACAAATTGTTTGTGTATACAGTAGAGGTCACAGTTCTCATCCAATCTTTATGACATTTGGTCAGAATGTTTATCTTGATGAAATCTGGGTTGGGATTGTATTCGGGTTATCTGAGGTCAAAAACTATGTCACTAGGTCAAAAACTAGGTCACATAATAGGTCAAATAATCGAAAAACCTTGTGTAGACAATAGAGGTCGCAGTTTTCATCCAATCTTTATGAAATTTGGTCAGAATGTTTATCTTGATAAAATCTGTATTGGGATTGTATTTGGGTCATCTGGGGTTAAAAACTAGGTCACAAGGTCAAAAACTAGGTCAAATAATATAAAAACCTTGTGTAGACAGTAGAGGTCACAGTTTTTATCCAATCTTTATAAAATTTGGTCAGAATGTTTATCTTGATTAAATCTGGGTTGGGATTGTATTTGGGTTATCTGGGGTCAAAAACTAGGTCACTAGGTCAAAAAGTAGAAAAACTTTGTGTAGACAGTAGAGGTCATAGTTTTCATCCAATCTTTATGAAATTTGGTCAGAATGTTTATCTTGATAAAATCTGGATTGGGATTGTATTTGGGTCATCTGGGGTCAAAAACTACGTCACTAGGTCAAAAACTAGGTCAAATAATAGAAAAACCTTATGTAGACAATAGAGGTCGCAGATGTAATTATCCTTTTTCTTTCAACTCATATATTTTCTGCACAGAAATTCTTATTGTTTACAATCTGTAAAGTGCACTCAATGTCAAGGTCGTCCGCGGGGAAATTTTTCTATTTTAAAACGGATTGACTTACTTGTATTTTTTAATAAGAAATTTCGGCCAATCAGCGCCATCGTTATATAAGCCTTTCAACCAATTGAAACGCCGCTTTTTAACAGCGTTGGGCTCAGACAATATGCAGTTTATATTGAGTATTGCGTTTATATCGCATCTAATTTTATTATCAGTAAAGCTATATTTTAACTACTAGATTTTTATCAAAGCACCGCATCCACACTGCAAAGTATTTTATATTATAAATGGTACAGCCCAGTAAAATCGGGCTGACCATAATATGGCCGTTTTCGTCTTTTTTACGCAGAGTTTTATGTTAAGCAGTGTGCTCGGGCAATGGTTTCTAACCGAAGTCCCGAGGGTAAATAATCCCATTAGACAGTAGAGGTCGCAATTTTCATCCAATCTTTATGAAATTTGGTCAGAATGTTTATCTTGATGAAATCTGGGTTGGGATTGTATTTAGGTCATCTGAGGTCAAAAACTAGGTCACTAGGTAAAATAATAGAAAAACCGTCAACAATTTGTTTGTGTAGACTGTAGAGGTCACAGTTTTCATCCAATCTTTATGAAATTTGGTCAGAATGTTTATCTGTATTTGGGTCATCTGGGGTCAAAAACTAGGTCACTACGTTAAACACTAGGTCAATAGGTCAAATAATAGAAAAACCTTGTAAAGACAATAGAGGTCACAGTTTTCATCCAATCTTTATGAAATTTGGTCAGAATGTTCATCTTGATAAAATCTGGATTGGGATTGTATTTGGGTCATCTGGGGTCAAAACTAGGTCACTAGGTCAAATAATAGAAAAACCTTGTGAAGACAATAGAGGTCACAGTTTTCGTCCAATCTTTATAAAATTTTATCAGAATGTTTATCTTGATGAAATCTGGGTTGGGATTGTATTTGGGTCACCTAGGGTCAAAAACTAGGTCACTAGGTCAAATAATAGAAAAACTTTGTGTAGACAATAGAGGTCACAATTTTCATCTAATCTTTATGAAATTTGGTCACAATGTTTATCTTGATGAAATCTGGGTTGGGATTTATTTGGTTAGTCAGGTGAGCGATTCAGGGCCATCATGGCCCTTTTGTTATTTATTGTTGTGAAACTTGAACAAACAAGTACAAAATGGTATTCGTCTTCAATGTCCCTTGTGTTACAGCAAAGGCAATACATTTCTTCTCCTGAATTCGATTTCTATCGAACCGCCCGGTTTGTATCCTTAAAGGATGTACCAAGAGTCTGAGTCGACTAAAATAAAATCGTAAGCATTTAGGTATAATATCTAAATATGTTTCGCATTCAAAATTTAGTTTATATTCCAGTTTATTCCTTATATAGCATCAAAACTGGACTTTGTAGCGACCTAAATCACTCTTGTTTAAAACAATAACTCTATTTTTGAATTCACATAAAAACGTTTTTTTCATTGATAGAAGCGCAGTTTTCGAAAACAAAAGTAAAACCATAATCATTCAACAGTTTCTTTATATTTGTTACCCAGTTTTTATAACCTTTCTGATAATCTCTAAGTGCATCATAATACACTGTGCGTAAAATAATGTTGTCACTATTGACCACTTTTAACCAATATTTCAACAATTGTACATATCTTTGAACATACAGCGGAAATCTACCAAGCTCACCGTAAACACCTGCTGTACAAGTTTTACTCCTAACCTGCAATATCCGTTTACAAAACTAAAGATGAATGCGCTCAATTTCTTTTGACTTTGTACAGCCCCAAATTTCAGAAGAATTATTGGTGATAGGGGAGACAAATGCGTCAAATAATTGACATAGGGTTTTAGGCTTAAAATCAAACTGTTGACATTTAAGCAATAACAGCTTTAAAGTTTTTAAGTATTTACCAATGAGGTGTTCAATGTTTAGACCAAAATTTCCAGTATAGTAAAAACACATCCTAAATAGTTACATCATTGACCACCTCGATGGGTTGGCTATTGTAGGTCCAAGTTTCCGAAGGAAGCAGTCCTCCACGTTTCCAAAACACCATAATCTTAGTTTTAGAAGTATTAACTTGTGGACCCCATGTATCACAGTATGTGTACACACAATCTAGATGGGCTTGTATTTCTTCCGGAGTTTTACCTACAATAGCCATATCACCTGCAAATAGTAATACAATAAAAACAATCTCATCAATATGTAAGCCAGACTGTATGTCACTTTTCAAAAATAATTCAAGGTATTCAACAAAAAGAGAAAATAGGAGAGGCGACATCACCTCCCCTTGACGAAAACCAACAGCGTAATTGAAATAGTTTGAACAGTTAGAACACGATCTAACACACGATTTTACTTTTTCGTACATGCCATATATTATTCTGAGTATTTTACCGTCTATACCTTGGTTATATAATTTTAACCAAAGTGCGTTACAAATTATGGAATAAAAGATTTCATCATGTCCACGTAAATAATATACACTCTTTTATTCTCGTTTAAAAAATGTTCTTACTAACGAATGAAGTCGAGCGCCCTTTTTGAAATCCGAATTGTGCGTTAAAGTTGCACAACTTGTTTAGTTTTTCGTACTTGCATCTTAAGATGCATTTAATGAATATTGAAACTTAAAGCAAAATTAATAGCTGCATTGCATGCTATCGTCATATTTGCAGGAGAGGTAGCTTGGGTACTTGTGACATCTCTTCTGTAACACTGTGGCAGGGCAATTGTTTCACGTAATGAAATCCTATTAATTCGATCTTAATTAAGATGAAGGCCCCAATTACTAGTATTGATGACATACACATATAAATTGTTACTGGGGTAAAAATGTTGAAGCTCATTTTTCTTACAATTTCTTGGTTACAATTTAATTATTATAAATTAAAACATAACGCAAATTGACGATTTCAAATACATGTACATTTATTGATTTACTCAAATTGTGTATTTTATGTAACAACTGAAATATATGGCATTCTAGCATGTCATTAAGACGTACGTTTCTTCCTCAATTCAACCATGTATGTCTACTTGTAGATTCTAAATGAATACTATAACCACAGCACTTTCGATAAAAAATAATGCTTGGTTATAAGAAAACAGACATGTCGGTTCTATAACAGATCAACGGGAAAGATTCGACTCGCATCATTGCAACACGAAATTCTTCAACAAGTTGTGCGTTTGGCAAACAGTTTTTTTTTCTATGTTTTTCTATGGTCTTTTCTTTCTATGGCGATATTTTTCTTTTATATAACTTTTAATATAACTTGGTCGCTTCCGATTATCAGTCACATGTAAAGAACGAGCCCTTACCTATAGGTGTACAATCAAGAGGTCACAGAATACCTTGTAAAAAAGAGTATTTAATATATTAACTTCTGACGTTGCTTGCAAGAATATTGATAGCAAACTATGTTGGCCAAATGCTGTTTAAACAATTATCGATTCACTTGGTTTCAGTAATTTATGGTTGCATCAGAATCACAAAATCGATTACATCTGTATGCTTAAACAAAGAGTCCGTGATGTTAACATTCAAACCTGGTTTGAATGTATAGAGTCTCAAAGTAAGCTTAATTATTATAACATATTAAAAACTGTTTTGAAACCTACTTGAATTGTGTAGATGATGAAAAACATATAATTGAATTTAGTAGATTCCGATTGCGCTCGCATCACTTAGAAATAGGAAGAGGAAAATATAATTCTATGAACGTCAATGATCGTGAGTGTGAAGTGTGTACTACTGGAATGATTGAATGTGAATTTCATTTTCTATGTATTTGTCCAATTTATAGAGATCTTAGGTCAAACTACAATATAACAATGTCATTTAACAAATTGAATTGCATGTATTTTGAAAAAAAAATGTCAACAAAGTCTGTAAACGTATCCGTAAAGTATCGAAATTTATCTATATTTTAATGTAAAACGAAAAGATGCCATTGATTCTTCTGTTGCTTCCTAGTTGTTTTAAATTCCTTCAGATTGTTGTGTTTCTTTTTTTGCTACATTTTACAGTTTCTTAAACCTTTTTGGCTTTAATTACGTCATCTATCGACATTATTGATATGTTATAATTTACTTTCCTTTACTTGTGGAATAACAATAATCAATATTGCATACAATAATTCTCTGTATAGCCGAACTTCATCTGACTGTATATATGTATTTATAATATGATTTATTTTGCCAAAAGCATATATTGCTGATTATGCGAATAAATAAACCAATAATTTATATAAAATTCATTCACTATTATTGAAGTACCTTAGCTAGTGGCCGCCCTATTGCGTTGATAAGTATGGCGTTTCACTTGCCTAAATAACCTACTAGGTAAAAAGAGAAATGTACTTCGACGCACAAAATATACGTCGAAGTACATTTTTTTGTACTTCGACGTACAAAATTGTAGGCCTTATTGCAACACAACAAACTGCAAAAAATGAGTCCACATATCTGATTAACTTATGTCAACTTTTCGATCTGTGCAAAAAACTTACAATTCACCGATGAAATATGTACATATTTGATTAAAACTCGCTATTATTTACATAGTAATATGTTATAATATTTCAATTTTAGTTCCATTGGTGAAGTGCAATTTTTTCTTTACACATCAAAAGGTTTGCAACATTTCATGAATTATGTGGGCTTAATTTGTTAATAATATTTGTTACTGAAAAACGACTTTAGATTAAATACCGTCAAGTAGATACTTATTTTTAAATCTTTGTTTGTTTTGTTTTTCAATTTTGATATTTTTATTCATCAGTCCTCAATTAAAAACGAGATTTTAAACATTTATTAGGAATAAATCTGAAGAAAAAGCGGCTAAAGAGACAATTGTTTTGATTGGCTGTTTAGAAAATTTGTACGTCGAGTACAAACATGTACGTCTACTTCGACGTACAAATATATACTTCGAAGTGTATTTCATGAATGTACTTCAAAGTACAATTTTTGTACTTCGACGTACATATTGTACGTCGAAGTACATTTATCTTTTACCTAGTAGGTCTTGATGACTTTCGACCAAAATGGTACGCCATAAAATGGTACGCCATAGTTTTATGCCCCGATAACGCAGCCTGCAATTTGCAGCCTGCGCTAAAAGCTGCGTTTTATACACCTAATTTTATTGATCACAATTAATACTATTAAAAGGAAAATTATCAACTTCTAAGTAAAACAGTTTTAGAAAGCATGCAAAACAAAATGTACATTTAGAAAAGTGATCATCCCGTAGTCGGGCGTAGAATACTTACTTTAGTTTCAACAGTTATAGCTCTACCACGGACTGTAAGCGGCTCTAAATCATCGCGAAGCAAGTTAACTAATTCACGAACACCTTCTTTGCTGAATATGTAATGCGACATAAACACATCCTCTGGGACGTCGTCCAACAAAACACGGGACAAAAAGCGTCTTACTCGGCGTCTACGCACAACATACGCGGCGTCCATTTTGGTTTTGACGTTACTGCGACTGCTACTTACTTTTTGTAAACTTTGCTACTTACATCTTGAAAACTTACGACAGCATTCTACGATATCGTAAGTAACGAAAGTTTAGTGAAACGTTTAAAGGGAAGTTGCGATTATCGCAACTAGTTTACGAGTCGTAACATACTTACGAGAGCTTATTGAAACGGTCCCCTGGTCCTTCCCTGTTTGCTAACGCCGGTCGACCGGCGAGAACCGGGATGATATGTCGAAAAACTTTCGCACTATTTCCCGGTGCCGCCCCTGTTGAAGCCGGTCAACAACCCTGCAGAGTCCCAGTCAACCCCGGATAAGCTACGGTTTATCCCGGTGAAGCCCCGGCAGAGCCCCGGTTTTCGCCGGTAATGCCCAGGTGAAGCCCCGGTGAAAGCCGACACGGTCCCGGCAGAGCCCCGGTCTACCGTAACTCCACCGGTACTCACCGGTGCTATACCGGCATCAGACCCCGGCAGAGCTACGGCAACGCCCCGGCTTAATCGCGGTCGTCGCCGGTAGTGCCCAGGCGGAGCCCCGGTGAATGCCAGTGGCATCCCGGCAGAGCACCGGTTTACCGATGTACCATAGCTATACCGGCACTTTGCCGCCATTCACCGGGGCTCCACCTAGGCACCACCGGCGATAACCGGGGCGTTGCCGTAGCTCTGCCGGGGTCTTATGGGCTCCGGTGGAGCTACGGTGCCGTCCCTGTTGTTCCCGTTGCCGTCCCGATTTTTCCAGGTGCCGCGCCGGTTGTTGTCGGTCCTTCCCGCTGACTACTGTTTCATCCCGGAGGTATTAAACATTCAAATACTTACCCGGTGAAGCCCCGGTCGTCCCCGGTTCAACCCGGTCGTCCCCGATGGAGCCCCGGTTCATCCCGGTAGATCCCCGGTTCATCCCGGTAGATCCCGGATCACGCACCTGGGCTCCACCGGCATCATAGCGAGACTGAGCCTTTATGTTACTCAAAATGGTAAAAACAACCCATGTTGGTTTTGAGGAGTATATCGTTATAATCAGTGTGCCTGTCTGGTAATTAGAATTTTATTACTGTATCCTAATTTGATTTTTTAAAGAATTTTCTTTTCAATAACATCTAGCAAAGTATATAACTTTTATAAACATGATTTTGTTCTTATAATTCGAATAATTATAAAGAGTTAAATTCAATTAGCTCTTTCCAAATCAGTGGATTTTATCGCCTTTTTACACCAAAATGGCCAGAAAAAGGCCCGAGCTTGGGAGTTTTAGACTAATAAAATCAGTGAGCCATGAGACAATGTACTGGACTGTTACCATAGCTACTTTTAACATTGTTGATTTGTTTAATCCTCAAATCTATTTCTCAAAGAGCTGTGCAAGAAAATCAGAGACAAGATAAAAACTGAGCTCTATGTCCTGTTCTTGAAAAAGTAAGTGAATAACTCATAACATGTTTTTTAATAATCATGCAAATGTATTTGACCAGATTGCCATTGCTTTCGTGTACGCTATCATTCGGATTCATTAATAGTATAAATTGGCACATGCTTCTAACCAAATTAAATACGTCTTGTTTCAGCTATGATTTCAATACTGTGACTGTTAAAAGTTCATGAAAATTTATAAATGAAACAGAGTTTGCTATATTGGTGATACTAGGATATTTTGTCCTTTTTGTGCTTAAAATAATAATCTTTGAATGAAATTGTATTTGTCATCAGAATTAGATAATGTGTGGAAAGATGTATGTAAATGACACAGATTCCAGCTGTCCAGTCGGACGGTCAACATCGATTGACGAAAAAAGAAAAGTTCTTCAGTACCGTATTTTTACAATTATTAGTTTATATTGATTAAAATATCACATGGTATAATTGTTTTCATATTAATTAATGTATAACTAAGTTTTCATATTTTCAGTATATTCGGTAATAAATTTTACTGGGTACTGGTACCAGGTAACACCAGTTAACTATAAAAAACGGAAGTAGATTGATCATCATCGTCATGTAGTAAACCCAGGAATGCAAATTGTGTATGCGTAGTGAATTGTATATATTTTATATATAAAATTATTAATCTACTTGCGTTATTTATAGTGTGTACATGTATATCGTTATGTCACCTATTTTCGCAATGTACTTTCGATTTCACATCGCGAAATTTTATTACCGAATATACTGAAATATGAACTTTTTTCAAGTAATGTAATATACCAATATTGCATGATATTTTAATCAATATAAACTAATAATTGTAAAAAAGGTATTTCAGAACTTTTCTTTTTTTCGTCAATCGCGGTTGACGGTCCCTTTAAGAGAACATCAAAGCCAGCTTAAACCAAAGATCTACTTGAATAAACATACTGAATGTTTCATTTACGAGGAACAAATGATAAATTCTTTCACATGCCTTATGTAAATAAATAAAACTTTGCAAGATAGGCGTGTTGTGTGTGTACATTTTTTGTTGCTGCTGTTGTATTTTTATAATAAAAAAATCAATTCTGGCTGGATTGTATATTCTTGAAATATTGTTTAAATACAAAATATTGCTTAACATTTCAATATTTTCAAACTATGAAATATTGCATATATATATATATATATATATTTATATATTTATATTTATATATATAGCAATAAAATATTTTGTAACAATGAAATATGGTGTAAAAATCAATGTACGTTAACTGTTTGTTTATCGCTTTTATTTAAGGGAGAGAAAACATACATTAAATGGCCAAGTTCTCTACTATAAATAGATCAACACGGTTGACTGATATCATAAGCTATTTTTAGACCATGGTTGAATGAATATCGCTATTTTTAGAATACCTTAGGATATTTATAAAGTTATGTTTACCTCGAAATGGAGAAATGTTAAAGTCTGTTATAACAACCTGAAACTAAATACAATATAAATATTAAACACAAATTTTGAAATCATATCAAACTCTTTACTTAATTATAACAAGATTGAAATAAAACAATTTCTTCAATAATAAAAATATAAATATAGAAACACTTGTTAGATTCAGTTCTTTAGTCAGTTTAACCTGATTCTGAATATCATGACTGAGTCTAAAACCATAAAATATCGTATTACGTTAGAATAGCTTACCTGCTATCTCTAGCTATACCTATTTCAAGGAAATTTTTGTCGGCGTTAAAACTAACGCTAATACTGAAAAAGTAACAATTGAAGCATGATTTATCCTGTCACATGCCTTTAAAACAGCCCGATAAACCGGTAACCTAATATCCCAAAAGATATAGAGAATATTATGTGAGTTTTGGATAAAGATCAAGTTTATCATGCGAGGCTTAGAACCGGGGCCGAGCATGATGAACTTGATCTTTATCCAATACTCACATAATATTATATTTATCCTATTATTTTGTGGTCGTTTATCGTTCAAAAAGAGTAAAAATACTTTAAAATTCGAAGAAACAGCGCTGGTTTTCCAAGTTGACTCCGAAGTGTTTGTTTACTTCAACGTCATCATTTGCTATGACGTCACATTGAAACATATAGTGTTCTTAAGATAGAGATCGGAAAACCATGGTCTGAAAAAAACCAATAGTATAAAGGTAAAGTTTATACGATCGTTGCTATACTATCGATTTTCATCTGGTAATAGGATAAATTAGGCTAGATGACCACATGACCTCGAATATCCATCAGTTGCTCTCCGCGCATGCGCACGCCTGTAGTATTTTCTATTAATAAAATATACTTGTTTTAAATTTTAAAAAAACAAAACAATATACATGTAAAGCACTGTTTGTTTAAACATTATTATTTAAACAGCATAATTTTGTCTTTGTGTATTGAATTAATAACGATTGACTCGATTTCTGTGTTGTTTAACAAGATGGAAGCTAGCCTAAGCGTTTTGCATGACGTGACGTAACAATGTTTTTGTTCGCGCGTGTTTTTTCCCATATTAAATATTTAAACACAAAATACTCGAAAACTAGATATTTTAGAAACATTTCAACGAATGTGACAGGATAAATAGAATAATAGGTTGGTGACGTGGATGGAGAATGGTTATCTGGCTCTTCGGAGGATCTTATCGGGTTCTCCTTCGGCTCAACCGATAACTTCCTCCGACTTGCCAGATAACCATTCTCCATCCACGAAACCAACCTAATATGATTATAGGTGCTACCTAATGTACGGGCAAAAGCTTTTTAAGTTTTTTTGATAACTATGTATTTTTAATAAATATATTGACATGATTGTGTTCAAAATATTATAATTGTTGCAATAATTAAGTAATGCATCAAAAAAAAAAAATCAAATCTTAAAACAAGTTACATGTTCCAAGCTTAAAGATCTAGCATCTTATATTTTTTTGTTTTCTAGCCACAGGAATTTATAGCTGGTTCGGTGTCTGTGGTATAGTGGATGGGGTGTCTGCTAACTGGCTTAGTCACTGGGAGGTCTCTGTATTGATCTCTTAAGTGGGGGCATTCTTTAGATAACCCTTAAGACATACTATGGCGTACCATTTGGGTTGAAAGTCAAGAAGACCTACAAGTTAAAAAGAGAAATGTACGTCAAAGTACAATAATTGTACGTCGAAATAAATATAAAATACACTTCGAAGTATATATTTGTACGTCAAAGTACAATTTGTACTTCGACATACATGTTTGTACTTCGACGTACACATTTTTTGAACAGCCAATCAAAACACTAGTCTCTTGAGCCGCTTTTCCTTCAGATTTATTCACAATAAATGTTTAAAATCTCTTTTAATTGAGGACAAAATGAATAAAAATATCAGAATGGCAAAAAAACAACACATAGAAGTTTCAAGTATTTAATGCATTGAAATAGATTATATACAAATTTGAAGAAGATTCAATTGTTACCTTTTTAAAATTAAAATTATTCAGAATATTGTGAGTATTTATTGATCATGCGGGGCGGAGTATCAAGACCATCCACTGCATTACTGTGTAGGAAATTCCCAACGGTAACCAAACAGTTATCAAGCGTTAACAGGATAAATAATGTATTATAACCTCTCCGTTGGTCGTATTTTGTGATAACCATAACTTGCATAAGTCAGAGGTTAATTCCGCCACGCCAGGTCAATAAATACGCACAATATCTATGAGTTAGCGGTCGATAGTAGCATAATTTGGTATAAATTATAATAATAATAATGTTTAATAAATACGCACAATATCTATGAGTAAGCGGTCGATAGTCGCATAATTTGGTATAAATAATAATAATACTTATGTTCAATGTCAAATATCTCTAAAAGCAACAGATGTAAGGTGTCTTCTGAATGGCTAACACTCAAGGGTTGGTGAAAACTGTACGTCGAAGTACATTTCTCGTTCTACCTAGTAGGTCTTGTAGACTTTCGACGTCATGGTATGTCATATAGACACTAAGTACTGGTCCTACCCAGGAACCAGTTTGTTTCATCAAATGTCTCAATTCAACTTGACAGCTTGCTAAAGCAGTTGCATTTAGCATACAGTACATGTGATGTGTCAAATCAATTTTGATTGACAAATTTGACAGGATTTTTTTTTAATCCAATAAGTTTTAGACTGCCAAATAACACACACTACGTATTGAAAGCCATACCTGGAGCTTTCGTCTGTATACCACTGACTTCATCAGAAGAATGATTTCTACTGTTGGGAAACGTTAACACCACTAATTGTCTTCTTATTTATTATCAATGTATAATTATGTGTAACAGCATAACAACATACTTGTTTCGCAATTAAAATATTTAATAAATACAGGTATCTTGCAGGTTTCTAATTTTCTTTCGCAAACTATTGTTGAATAGTTTAAATTGTGTCGCCACTAAAAAACTAGCCATTTTGTAGCAATTCTAAAATCACAGTCTTAACTGCATACACTTAGCTTTACAGTTACAATTTGAATGAAAATATTAGAATGCATCATGTTATATCATCCATATTTTTTTATTTAAACATTCAAATAACGCTCGATTGGTCATTGTCGGCTCGGGTACTACTTACATGTACCCCGGGTTCTCTTAAGTATACTTACATGTACCCCGGGTACGGTAAATATACTTAATCGTACCCGGTCAATATTAGACTGTACCCGAGTAGTATTTCCTCCCCAAATCCGGTGTTGTAAAACGCGCTTTCGATTAACTTAAGCAAACTTCTTTTTTTTTTTAAACTGCATCAACATGCTTTTTGAGTACGAGTTTCGATGATATAGAGGCCATTTTACAGAAAATCGATATAAATGTCAATATAATTTAAATTTGAAAAAAATAGCCGACAACGACCGATTTAGCGTCAAATTTCCCGGGTACGATTAAGTATATTTACCGTACCCGGGGTACATGTAAGTATACTTAAGAGTACCCGGGGTACATGTAAGTAGTACCCGAGCCGACAATGACCAATCGAGCTCAAATAACACATAATACAGTACATATATAAAAAGATATGTGGTATTGTGTGGATATACAAAACACTTCACATCATTTATTTGCACATAAAATAATAGTTACAAAATAAGTAAAACTCATCAACCTACATTTCAAGAATATTTACGTATATGAAATAACAAAGTGGTGTTATTGTATTACCTTTTACAAAATTAACATTGCTGGTTTTGCACTAGCCATAAAACATTTATCATGGATTAGCAAGTAACAACCAATTTATTAATTACACAATAGAACGGAAATCATATTAATTGCATTATGCATTTACTAAACAAGCTATTTGCTACTGTTTAGAATTACACTATCTTTCTAAAAATGATCACTGGTACTTAGTGCTTTTACATACTTGTGGTAAGTTTTGTATTACTAGTTTGACAATAATCGGCAGACACTTGTCCATATACAGACAAAATTTGCATGGAAACTTTTCATATTTTTTCAGCATAATTGCCTTCAAATTGTTAATTTAACAACCCTTTGACATTGTTTGCACATCTGATCTTATTATACCATAGCTGATTTTTGTTTATAGATAGACATATATAGACTTTTCAAAGTTCTATAAAAGTTCACACATGTTCCATCCAAGTAATCAAACAGAACCAATAAAGATCACCACAAATAATAACTGTGTGTATAGCTTGGAAATTTTGATAGTTCGGGAATCCCTCCTTTGTTGATTTCTGTAAACCAAAACTGTCAGTTTTGCTGGATATAATGGCTTGTATAATGCCCAGCTCTTGCCTTGGCAGAACAGCTTCTAAAAACGAAAAACCAACAAATATCTTAAAATTTGATCAATAATGCAGACAATTTATAAATGTCTTGTTTTTTGATGACTTCGAATCTGAAAGATTTTTTACGTAAGATTGTGGTACGAAAATTCCAACGGTATCGGATTTTGTGGTTTTAGGCCTAAACTATTTATAGTGATATGTAACCTTTTGGGATATCGGTAAAGTGCGAGCAGACGAGGTGAAAATACTTTAAAAATTAAAGCTAAAAGACTAAAAAGTTAGATCTGAATATCTTAAAAATTTGTGAATAAATGTGTTTCTGGTGGGTAACCAGAATATTGCTCATGATCAAACGTAAAACTTCTTTCTGAGAGCGAATGGAAAATGCGTCACAAATTCTGATACATAAACAGTAGGGTGTCGTTATTGAAATACCGCGAGAATACTTGAAGAATAGAGATGCCAACTATAGTGTTTAAAACAAATAATTTTTTAACAAGCGTTTGTGATTTGTCAGGATAATAATAACAATAAGATATCGAAAAGATCAAAGCAAATAAATTCGACAGAAATCGGAGATTCGGCAATATATTAAAGACGGGTTCTGTTCCCATAAATTGTGTTCGGTGAAGACTGTTACTATGTGTCGTGAACCAGTCTTCGGCTTATACCCACTGAAGAAGAGCATTCAGGGGAGATAATTGAGTAATGACCTAATTCTGGAACGGTTGCGAAGAAAAACAAATAATGCGAGAATATTAAGTGCGATTCGCTACACAATTATGATGTCATTGATATAACTTTTTCTAAGGTATGTATTTACATGTGATTTAGCATATGTCAAAGTGTTTTTGATTTGTTCAAGTTCATAAATAGCATCGCGAAAATATATGTCGCGTGGCAAATTATTTTGAGACGTATCCATATGTGGTATTCTTATGTAATTTTATGTCTAAATTCCCATATGTTTGAACGGTCAACGCCCGCTTCGCGGGCTTTTGCCCGTATTATTCTCTATATACATGTACACATATATATTTTTATATTGAATACAAAAATGATATACATGTTCACATTAATTGTATATACACCCAAAATATTGATGTCTTTATTTTCAGCACCAAAAGTATTCCAATATATTATAAAATCTCAAACGTTTTGTGAATGCAGTTTGCCATTATGGAAGGTTGGAAAAAAAACATGTCTCGGAGCTGTACAGTTGGCCTCGATACAGGTATGACACTCGCTCAAACCCACCACCTTGAGTACAAGACTGCTCTTGAAGCTGTACAGTTGGCCTCCATACAGGTATGCCATTCCCTATAACCCTTCACCTTGAGTACATGACTGCTATTGTAACTGTACAGTTGGCCTCCATAGAGGTATGACATTCCCTAAAACCCACTACCTCGAGTACATGACTGCTCTCGAAGCTGTACAGTTGGCCTCCATACAGGTATGACATTCCCTAAAACCCACCACCTTGAGTACATGACTGTTATTGGAGCTGTACAGTTGTCCTCCATACAGGTATGACATTCCCTAAATTCCACCACCTTGAGCACATAACTGCTATTGGAGCTTTGCATTTGGACTACATACATGTATGACACTCCCTAAAACCCACCACCTCGAGTACATGACTGCTCTCGGAGCTGTACAGTTGGCCTCTATACAGGTATGGCACTCGCAAAAACCCACCAACTCGAGTACATGACTGCGCTTCGAGCTGTACAGTTGGCCTCTATACAGGTATGACAATCCCTTAAACCCTCCACCTTGAGTACATGACTGTTCTTGGAGCTGTACAGTTGGCCACCGTACAGGTATGGCACTCCCTAAAACCCACCACCTCGAGTACATGACTGCTCTTGGAGCTTTACAGTTGGCCTCTATAAAGGTATGACACTCCCTAAAACCCACCACCTCGAGTACATGACTACTCTTGGGGCTGTACAGTTGGCCTCCATACAGGTGTGACACTCGCTAAAACCCACCATCTTGAGTACATGACTGCTCTTGGGGCTGTTCAGTTGGCCTCTATGAAGGTATGACAATCCCTAAAACCAACCACCTTGAGTACATGACTGCTCTTGGAGCTGTACAGTTGGCCTCTATACAGGTATGACAATCCCTAAAACCCACCGCATTGAGTACATGACTGCTCTTGGAGCTGTACAGTTGGCCTCTATAAAGGTATGACAATCCCTAAAACCAACCACCTCGAGTACATGACAGCTCTCGGAGCTGTACAGTTGGCCTCTATACAGGTATGACACTCCCTAAAACCCACCACATCGAGTACATGACTGCTCTTGGAGCTGAATAGTTGGCCTCCATACAGGTATGACACTCGCTAAAACCCACCACCTCGAGTACATGACTGCTCTTGGAGCTGTACAGTTGGCCTCTATAAAGGTATGAGATTCGCTAAAACCCACCACCTTGAGTACATGACTGCTCTTGGTGCTGTACAGTTGGCCTCCATAAAGGTATGACACTCGCTAAAACCCACCACGATGAGTACATGACTGCTCTTGGAGCTGTACAGTTTGCCTTTATAGAGGTATGACACTCCCTAAAACAAACCACCTTGAGTACATGACTGCTCTTGGAGCTGTGCAGTTGGCCTTTATACAGGTATGACACTCCCTAAAACCCAACACCTTGAGTACATGACTGCTCATCGAGCTGTACAGTTGGCCTTTATACAGGTATGACACTCCCTAAAACCCATCACCTTGAGTTCATGACTGCTCTTGGAGCTGTACATTTGACCTCCATACAGGTAGGACATTCGCTGTAACCCACCATCTTGAGTACATGACTTCTCTTGGAGCTGTACAGTTGGCCTCCATGACACTCGCTAAAACCCACCATATTGAGTACATGACTGCTCTTGGACCTGTACAGTTGGCCTCAATACAGGTATGACACTCCCTAAAACCCCCCAACTTGAGTACATGTCTGCTCTTGGAGCTGTACAGTTGGCCTTCATACAGGTATGACACTCGCTAAATCCCACCACCTCGAGTACATGACTGCTCTTGGAGCTGTACAGTTGGCCTTCATACAGGTATGACACTCCCTTAAACCCACCACCTTAAGTACATGACTGCTCTTCGAGCTGTACAATTGGCCTTTATAGCATCGTAGCCCCCGACTACACAGTGCCATGTAGGAAAACAGTGAGGTCTCGTATCCATCGACGCTATGACGTGGAGCGTGAGGCGCTGAAGTCACAATTAGAAAGCGTTCCGTCCGTGTCTATCACTACGGATACCTGGACCTCCAACTCTACCGAGAGTTTCATCACCGTCACTGAATACCATATGACCACGCATGGGACCTCAAGTCAAACGTCCTCATCACACGTGCCATGACTGAACGTCACACTGGGGAGAAATTTGCTCATCGCCTTAAGGACTGCGTGACCGAATTTAGTTTGGACGGTAAAGTGGACACGTGTGTGCATGACAATGCGAGAAACATCGAGTGTGCTGCAAGTTTGTGTGAGGATTGAGGCGATCTGGGTTGTTTCGCCCATACTCTACAACTGACATTGAAGCCTGCGATGGAATTGCCTTCAGTGTCTACAGTTGTCAGTCGGTGCAGAAAACTCGTCGGCCACTTCAAGCATTCCACAAAGCTGACGGTGGAACTGGGTGTTTAACAGATGACGATGAACGTCCCTAAACACACTCTTATCCAGGATGTCCCTACCCGGTGGAACTCCATCTATCTGATGATGGAACGCCTGGTAGAGCAGCAGCGCGTTCTTACTGACATCATGCTGGATCCAAAGTTAACAAAGAAGGAAGACGCCGCACTCAACTTGAGGGAGTCGGCTTGGGACATTATTAAAGAGTTGTGTGTTGTTCTAAAGCCGTTAGCGGATACGACGGCATACATGAGTACAGAGAGTCACGTGTCTGTGTCGGACATATATCCGATCGTTTGTGGATTGGTCACCAAGAGCCTTGTATCTTGCTCAACGGACAGTTCCATCGCTCATCGAGTGAAAAAGGCGATTCGTGATGATTTGGTCCATCGCTACCAGCCAGAATCGGAAGAAGCAGCAAGGTCAACGGCTGCATTGGGTGCCCTATTGAACCCGCGTTATAAGAAACTGGCGTTCTTCTCGTCCAAACAACGGAACATTACTCAGGATACGTTGGAGTAACGCATGGACGATTTGCCCCTTAGGTTCACAATAGACAACGGTGACATTGAGACCCCATCAAAACGCCGGAAGTTGGACTACCTGGACTTTGACTCACCGGAGAGTACGCTGGAGGATGAGCTTCAGTGCTATGTCAACAAGAAGTCCGTTGGCATGGATCCTCTGCAGTGTTGGCGGGAGAACGAGGAACGATTCCCAAAGGTGGCAGTGGTAGCCCGACGTGTTCTCTCGGTGCCCGCGACGTCAGTGCCATCCGAAAGGGTGTTTTGTTCAACCGGCTTACTGCTCAGTAAGTTGAAAAACAGACTCTCAAGTTGCATCGTGGATGCCATCTTGTTTCTAAACAAAAATCGTGTGAATGTCTGTGACGTTGACGAGAATGAAGCGTAGATGAATGTATTGTTTATTGTTAAAGATACGAAATATATGTAAATATGTTTTGTAGCGATTAACTGTTTTGTGAATGCACACTGCATGTACATAATAATTACGAAACAAGAAAACTAGTTCGTATATGCATGTTGTCTGAATGTGTACCAGTATGTTGTTGCTACGTTATCTTTGTGTAAATAAAAAACAACTTGTGCACTAAGGTTTTTGTTTGTGTTTATTTTAAAGTACAAATGAGGAATATAATTTATATAATATTTAAGTTCTATCCAAGTTTTGACATCGTCGTGGTTCTGGAGTCCGTACTGAAAAAATGCGAAAACAAAAGAACAAATATAATCTAAGAGAAGTAATCCAAAAATGATATTCAAATAAATCAGAATTAGAGTAATATGTTTACCGGCAACATGTGAAATAAATAAATGATATGAAACTAACATGTATAAGCGAATATAAAGAGAAAAATAATCATGTATCGATCTCAAAAATGATAAATCTATCTCATTTTATACTGATGCATATACAAAACGATTGAAAGTGTAATGTGTGGCAATGAGGAACAGTACTTTACTCCGGACGGGCGTAAGTTCGGACATTTTCATTTTATGTCTAAATCGAATATTCGAATATATTCGAATAAGAGAAAACGAAATTTCGAATATCATTTTAGTATTCGAATCCCATCCATACTTATTAGATTTGATGGCATCAAGGTGTGCATTTGAAAACATTTTCATTCAAATACCATTAATATAAAGACAACCAAATTTCTTTGCTCTACTTATTTTCAGCTAATAATGAAACTCCCCCCACCAAGCCCTTACGATGCTGTATCATTATATTTTCCTACATGGTTTCAGCTGATGATGCAACTCCCCCACCAGGCCCTGGCGTTGCTGGATCAGTACTTGCTTACCCTACAGGCTCATGGCACAGTGTATGACCAGACAAACTTTCTCATGTGCTACTTCAAGTGTAGGGTCGTTATAGCAACAAGGCAGGCGGGCGACAACAAACGTGAGTGTATACTGATATTTTCATCATTTTTAGATGTGAGCGTTAGCGAGAAACTAATGTAGATGCAGTTTTGCAAGTCATTCTGCTGTTAGCTACGCTAGGAACGCTAACCACTGCCTGTGTCTTCTGTTAGCTACGCTAGAAGCGACAACCACTGCCTGTATATATATCACCACTGGTACATTGCAGACAGTCTGTATGTTATCAATAGTGTTTGAGAGCTTGTGCGACGATATTGGCCAGTCTAGTGTTTATAACAGCTTGTGCGACGATGTTAGCCAGTTTATCATTGAAATCTGTATTGGCTGCTTTCAGGGAAAACGGAGCTTAATGCTGCATTAAATGTATTAGATTTACATAACACAACATGTACATCATTCTAGTCGTGTTATTCTTTAGAAAGGCAACCAAAATTTTAAAGATGGTTGCCATTGCAGCAACCAATTGTGAAAAAAGAGACGTATTGTTGTTATTTTGTCTAAGTTATCTAAATAACAAAAATATGAGGATAAACACTTCACACACATCTCGACCTGTGCTTTAAGACACACTCTTTATAAATTTGAATGGGTTGTGTTCATTTCAAACTTGCGATATAAAAAAGTAAAACATAATTTAAAAAACTGAGTTGCGTCTAAGATTATACAATAGCGAATAGACTGCATTCCAATTTTCAAAGACTTGTTCTGTGACATTCAGTACATACATTTCCAAAAAGAGTTTTATTTGTATCTAAACCGTATGCTCCATAGTAGAATGACACGAGCTTTTCATTAATCCATACCAATTATACGACGTCCGTCGTTAATTCGATTGTTATTTGTCCTTTTCGCTGAGCATCGTTATTTTTTATTGTCATCTTGGATCACGTTAACACCATGTGTGTAACGAACGTAAATTTGTATATGTCCGACTTCTTTCGCGAACCAATAGTTAAGTATGATGTCGTTCGGCCACACGCTCTTTTAACGTTTTTAATCACTTCCGGAATTTATCGATGCAGTTTGTTACAAATTCAACGAATTATGTCCGGAAATATCATGAGTCGGTAATAACGAAATAATAAAGTTGTGAAAACTGCAAGAGGGTTACACACTTTTGAAGCAAAAATCGCCAGACAGTAAGGTTGACGATTTGCATTTCACCGTCGGCCTTTTTAAATGTTCGTCGGCAATGGCCGACCGGCTTTCGCCATGTCTGTTAACGTACATGAGCATTGGCCTTCGACAGTAGATGACCGCTATTGAAATTGGGATCACTAAGTCAAAGGTTAATGTCACTATCACACTTAAGTGTGAAAATTGTTTCCGATAAAAATGTCAATGAATTGACGGATACTTCACATGTTCATTGGCCTTGGACAGTAGATTATCCATATTGAAATTGGGGTCACTAGGTCAAAGGTCAAGTCACTGTTACACATTAAGAGCAAAATCGTTTCCGCTCAATAACTCGTCAACTGATTCCTCAATTGGCTTGACATTTCCCATGTGCATTGGTTCGGACAGTAGATGACCCCTAACGAAATTGGGGTCACTAGGTCAAAGGTCAATGTCACTGTTACACACTAAGTGTGAAAATATTTCCGATTAATAACTCGTCATCTGATTCACCGATTGGCTTGATACTCCCCATGTGCATTTGCCTTGGACAGAAGATAACCCCTATTGAAATTAGGGTCACTAGGTCAAAGATCAAGGTCACAGTTACACACTACGTGTGAAATCGTTTCCGATCAATGACTAACCGATTGGCTTGATACTTCTCATGTGCATGTGCCTTTGGACAGTAGATGACCCCTATTGAAATTGGGGTCACTCGGTCAAGGTCACTGTCACAATAAATGTGAAAATTGTTTCCAATCAAAAACCCATCAATGAATTGACCGATTGGCTTGTAACTTAACGGACATTAACGGCTCTTCATTAATTTGAAAAACCTAAGAAAATTAAGTACATTTTATTTTACTCTGGTCCTTTGTATCTTCTGCTGTTTTTGAAATATCAGTGGGTCACATAAACATTTTTGTCATAAATTCTTACATACATACAATTTCTGTCACATATTTTAGGTTCTCTATCCTGTAGGAAAACTTTTACTTTGTGACCATTCTTACATACATATAACTGATTTCCCATATTTGAGGTTCGCTTTCCTGTGGAACACTCTTTACTTTGTGACCATTCTAGCAGACATAAAACTGATTTCCCATATATGAGGTTCGCTATCCTGTGAAGCACTCTTTTCTGCATAACCGTTCTTACATACATATAACTGATTTCCCATAATTGAAGTTTGCTATCCTGTAAAACACTCTTTACTGCATAACCATTCTTACATACATATAACTGATTTCCCATATTTGAGGTTTGTTATCCTGTAAAACACTCGTTACTGCATGACAATTCTTACATACATAAAACTGATCTCCCATAATTGCAGTTTGCTATCCTGTAAAACATTCTTTACTGCATAACCATTCTTGCATACATATAATTGATTTGTCATAATTGTAGTTCGCTATCCTGTAAAACACTCTTTACTGCATAACCATTCTTACATACATATAACTGATTTGTCATATTTGAGGTTTGTTATCCTGTAAAACACTCTTTATTGCATAACCATTCTTACATACATATAACTGATTTGTCATATTTGAGGTTTGTTATCCTGTTAAACGCTCTTTACTGTATGACCATTCTTACATACATATAACTGATTTCCCATATTTGAAGTTTGCTATCCTGTAAAACACTCTTTACTGCATAACCATTCTTACATACATATAACTGATTTCCCATATTTGACGTTTGATATCCTGTAAAACACTCTTTACTGCATGACCATTCTTACATACATATAACTGATTTCCCATAATTGAAGTTCGCTATCCTGTGGAACACATTTTACTGCGTGATCATTCTTACATATAAACTGATTTCCCATGTTTTAGGCTTGCTATCCTGCGTGAACAGTCTTAAGCATGTGACGGAGTTGTATCAGAACTGTGAGGCATTCCTTCATGTCAAGAACCCCGTATATCTAGGCACGACTGTACCATGAACTGGGATTCACAAACGAGAGGAATAGATGTTCACACCAGTACAGACAGATCGACCAGCAGTACCCGACACTTTCACACATTTTTGTAATTTGAATATTTCACATATTGTTAATGTAATCGAAATACATTGTATTTCACATGTTATTGTGAGTGCCATGTGAACATTTTACCAAGACCGTTATGCCCCAGAAATATTTCACTTGCCACTGATGTTGCTTTTTCAATATTATTACAGATAATTTGCAATGCCATTTAAACAATCAGATAATAAATTATTAATGTCATGTAATCATTTCATTAATAGCTTCTGACAAACATTCTGACCATATTTCATTAAGATCCGATGAAAACTGTGACCTCTATAATCTACAAAAGATTTTATTATGATTTGACCTATTGACCTAGTTTCTGACCCCAGATGACCCAAATACAATCCCAATCCAGATTTTATCAAGATAAACATTCTGACCAAATTTCATAAAGATTGGATGAAAACTGTGAGCTCTATTGTCTACACAAAGTTTTTCTATTTTTTTTACCTAGTGACCTACTTTTTGACTCCAGATGACCCAAATTTCATCAAGATAAACATTCTGACCAAATTTCATAAAGATTGGATGAAAAATGTGACCTCTATTGTATACACAAGGTTTTTCTATTATTTGACCTAGTGACCTAGTTTTTTTACTCCAGATGACCCAAATACAATCCCAACCCAGATTTCATCAAGATAAACATTCTGACCAAATTTCATAAATATTGGATGAAAACTGTGACCTCTATTGTCTACTTAAGGTTTTTCTATTATTTGACCTAGTGACTACGAGTCGTAACATACTTACGAGAGCTTATTGAAACGGTCCCCCGGTCCTTCCCTGTTTGCTAACGCCGGTCGACCGGCAAGAACCGGGATGATTCGTCGAAAAAATTTCACGCGGTCACACTATTTCCCGGTGCCGCCCCTGTTGAAGCCGGTCAACAACCCGGCAGAGTCCCAGTCAGCTCCGGATTAGCTACGGTTTATCCCGGTGAAGCCCCGGCAGAGCCCCGGTTTTCGCCGATAATGCCCATGTGAAGCCCAGGTGAAAGCCGGCAGCGTCCCGGCAGAGCCTCGGTCTACCGTTACTACACCGGCACTCACAGGTGCTATACCGGCATCAGACCCCGGCAGAGCTACGGCAACGCCCCGGCTTAATCGCGGTCGTCGCCGGTTGTGCCCAGGCGGAGCCCCGGTGAATTCGGGTGGCATCCCGGCAGTGCACCGGTTTACCGATGTACCTTAGCTATACCGGCACTCTGCCGGCATTCTCCGGGGCTCCACCTAGGCACCACCGGCGATAACCGAGGCGTTGCCGTAGCTCTGCCGGGGTCTGCATGGGCCCCGGTGGAGCTACGGTGCCGTCCCTGTTGTTCCGGTTGCCGTCCCAATTTTTTTCCTGTGCCGCGCCGGTCGTTGTCGGTCCTTCCCGCTGACTACCGTTTTATCCCGAAGATATTAAACATTCAAATACTTACCCGGTGGAGCCCCGGTCGTCCCCGGTTCATCACGGTCGTCCCCGGAGGAGCCCCGGTTCATCCCGGTAGATCCCCGGTTCATCCCGGTATATCCCGGATCACGCAGCTGGGCTCCACCGGCATCATAGTGAGACTGGGTCTTTATGTTACTCAAAATGGTAAAAACAACCCATGCTGGTTTTGAGGAGTATATCGTTATAATCAGTGTGCCTGTCATGCAATTAGTATTTTCTTTTCAATTACATCTAGCAAAGTATATAACTATTATTAACATGATTTTGTTCTTATAATTCGAATAATTATAAAGAGTTAAATTCAATTAGCTCTTTCCAAATCAGTGGATTTTTTCGCTTTTTTACACCAAAATGGCCAGAAAAAGGCCTGAGCTTGGGAGTTTCGGACTAATAAAATCAGTGAGCCATGAGACAATGTACTGGACTGTTACCATAGCAACTTTTTACATTGTTGATTTGTTTAGTCCTCAAATCTAACTCTCAAAGAGCTGTGCAAGAAAATCAGAGACAAGATGAAAACTGAGCTCTATGTCCTGTTCTTGAAAAAGTAAGTGAATAACTCATAACATGCTTTTTACTAACCATGCAAATGTATTTGACCAGATTGTCATTGCTTTGGTGTACGCTATCATTCGGATTCATTAATAGTATACACTTATTTCATGGATGCGCGGTGAACAGTCAAAACTGTTTCCCAAGGTATCAGGGATGACTTTGGTACTGTTGCCCGAGGCCGAAAGGCCAAGGGCAACAGTTCCAAATGTCAGCCCTGATACCGAGGGACAACAGTTTTGACTGTTCACCAAGAATCCATGAAATAAGTGTTTTATTACCTGATCAAATTTCCAGCATGGAAATAAGAGCAAACTAAATTTTGATTTACACACAACAGTAATCGATAAAATAAATAAGTTTGACTGTGTAACTGTAAAATGACGTCATTTTTTCGACGAAATTACGTCATTATTCCAGCGGGCAACAGTTCAAACTGTTGACCGGTCAACAGTTCGATATTCACCGGTAACAGTTTAAAACATTGCAAATTTCTTTTTCGACGAGGAAATAGCAAAAAATAATTAATTATCATTTATATAAGACATCAGGTAATAATATAAATTGGCACATGCTTCTAACCAAATAAAATACGTCTTGTTTCAGCTATGATTTCAATACTGTGACTGATAAAAGATTATGAATATATATATATATGAAACAGAGTTTCCTATATTGGTGATACTAGGATATTTTGTCCTTTTTGTGCTTAAAATAATAATCTTTAAATGAAATTCTATTTGTCATCACAATTAGATAATGTGTGGAAAGATGTATGTAAATGACACAGATTCCAGCTGTCCAGTCGGACGGTCAACATCGATTGACGAAAAAAGAAAAGTTCTTAAATACTGTATTTTTTTACAATTATTAGTTTATATTGATTAAAATATCACGACTGGTATATAAAATTACTTTAAAAAAGTTGTCAAGTTTTCATATTTTCAGTATATTCGGTAATAAATTTTACTGGGTACTGGTACCAGGTAACACCAGTTAACTGTAAAAAAACGGAGGAAGATTGATCTTCATCGTCACGTGGTAAACATTGGAATGCAAATTGTGTATGCGTAGTGAATTGTATATATTTTATATATAAAATGATCAATCAACTTGCGTTATTTATAGTGTGTATATCGTTATGTCACCTATTTTCGCAATGTACTTTCGATTTCACATCGCAAATTTTTTTTACCGAATATACTGAAATATGAACTTTTTTCAAGTAATATGATATAACAATATTACATGATATTTTAATCAATATAAACTTATAATTGTAAAAAAGTGTATTTTAGACCTTTCCTTTTTAGTCAATCGCGGTTGACGGTCCCTTTAAGAGAACATCAAAGCCAGCTAAAACCAAAGATCTACTTGAATAAACATACTGAATGTTTCATTTACGAGGAACAAATGATGAATTCTTTCACATGCCTTATGTAAATAAATTAAACTTTGCAAGATAGGCGTGTTGTGTGTGTACATTTTTGTTGCTGCTGTTGTATTTTTATAAAAAAAATTCAAGTCTGGCTGGATTGTATATTCTTGAAATTTTGTTTAAAGATGAAATATTGCTGTAACATTTCAATATTTCAAACTATAAATATGTTATAATATATATAGCAATAAAATATTTTGTTACAATGAAATATGGTGTAAAAATCAATGTACTTAAACTGTTTGTTTATCGCCTTTATTTAAGGGAGAGAAAACATGCATAAAAATAAAAATAAAAATAAAAAAATGTAATGGCCCAAGTTCTCTACTATAAATAGATCAACACGGTTGACTGATATCAAAAGCTATTTTTAGACCATGGTTGAATGAATATCTATTTTTAGAATGCCTTAGGATATTTATAAAGTTATATTTACTTCCGTTATGGAGAAATGTTATAATCTGTGATAGCCAACCTGAAACTAAACATAAATATTATTATTAAAACACAAATTTTGAAATCATATTAAACTCTTTGCTTAGTTATACAAAGATTGAAATGAAACAATTTCTTCAATAATAAAAGTATAGAAAAACTTGTTAGATTCAGTTCTTTAGTCAGTTTAACCTGATTGTGAATATCATGACTGAGTATAGAATCTTAAAATGTCGTGATACTTTGGTTGCGGGACGGTGTACATTTGAGTTCTGCGGGGCTGGAGGAGTTCATGAACAGTCTAAGATTGAAGCTGCTGAAGATTATGCCGTCCAAGGACTTATTATTGTGTAGAGGAATGTGTGTGTGTTGTTTAAGGTTAAATAAAGGAGTGAAATAAGCTTTGAGTTTTGTGACATGTTTTACTTATGTGCCGTCCTTAGGTCCCTAAGCATCAGATTTTAATGTTGCCTAAGTCAGGTCTAATATTTAATGTTAACCTAAGGATTAGCTGCGGTGATCTGTCTTGTCAGGATATCAAATTAATCTGTGTGATTGGTGTATTTGTAGTTTTCCGACGTACCCCCGTGTTTTCTCAAAGATATGCCGCTAGTTTTAAATTGGTTTTCGTCTCAAGATATATTTAGTATAAATAACTACTGGGATATTAATAGTTCGTATCATTGTGGGTTTCCTATATACTTTCTATTGTCGGGGGATGCTTATACTACATAAACTGGCAGAATTTGTAGCAATAATGTTTTAAGATTTCGAATGTACGTTTAAAAATTGCGATCTTCCTTATAACTTGCTATTGCAGGGGAGGTAATAGTAACACGCCAATATCTCAAAAACATTCCTTTCTGCACATACATGTATTTATGTTTATTTTGCTTGGTATAAGAGAGTAAAACCCTTAAATTACTATAAGTATGAGGACAAAGAGATATTGTTACGGATATATGATGTTTGTATAAACTCCTGGGATGAAGCAAAATATACTGCTACACTAATTTCCTCCCCTCGGCGTCTCCCGCAACACCGCGGCGTCCCATACGGGATTATTGTTTTCGATAGCCACAAGGGTCTACGGGTTATTAGTTTGGTTGTTAAGGACACGATGTATCTTGTGTATTTATACTGTATTATTTCTTGTTTATTTTAATAAGGCATGTGGAAGCTCTCTGTCGGAGTATTTAATTGTAGGTTTCATGCGCGATGTAATTAGTGTATTTATATTTTATTCAGATATCCCGTGTCTCGCAAAAATGTAAAAACATGTTGCCTTACAACTGATCCGATCTTGTTCGGAGGCATTAACAGTAGACGGCGATCAATGTTTACAGTGATATTGTTCTATGCTGCTATTATACCTGCACTTAGTTCTAGTCTTTGGGCCGCATGATGAGGGCATATGAAGAATAAATGTTCGAATGTGTCTGGAACGCTGCATTTGGGACACAGAACAGTTTTGTAGCAATCACCGTGTAACCTAGTCACCCCTAGACGCATACGCGTGTATGCCCTATCTTCTAGTTTAATGGGGCTATAGATATGGATCTTATGACTGGGGTTAGTCATTAGTGGTAAATCATGCTCAGCGCAGTATTTTGACCATTGGCTGTCCTGTTCATTGTACGCTTTTTGGTTGATAATGGCAATAAGTTCGCGTGCGCTGGGTTTTAACTCGGAGTGTAGGCCTTCTTTGCAAGTTTATCGGCGTATTCGTTGCCCGGGATGCCTACATGACTCGGTATCCATATTAATTTAGGAGATATGTTTTTATTAGTCAGTTTTGTGATACCTTTTAGAACTGCGTATATCAAGTCTGGACGCGTTTTCGAGGAACCTGCGTGTAGTGCTTGCAATGCGCTAAGAGAGTCAGTTAAAATCGCGTAGTTTGTTTGTTCGTGAGTGTCAAGCGTGTTTAGCCACATTACTGCGTCGTTAATTGTTGCTTGTTCGCAGGCAAATATGAAACGTTCTTTTTTAAGTTTTACTCTGTTGTGGTAGATAATGGCATTTTGAGGGTTGTATACTACGTACGCAGCGCCGGCTAGTTCTAATTTCTCTTTTTTACTACCGTCCGTGAAAATCTGTGTGTACCCGCCGTATTTATTACTTATATAATTTAAGGCTATGGTTGCGCTATTGGAGTCGATTTCGGATTTTTTAATAAGTGTTGATAGATGAAAGTCGATGTCTGGTTTTACGATTTCGCTTAGGCTGTAATAGGTAGGTGGCTTAATTTTAATTTTGTTAATTTGATAGTATACATTAAGTGCTTGGTAATTTCTCGCGTACGGGATTCCAATATGATTTTTTGGTTTACGGTTGGCCGGGTCTACGGAGACCTTTGAGTTGATCGGTAGGTTATTTTCCATAGGATTAGTGCGCGCGTAGTACTTCATTTGATTTATTTGCCTTTGTTGGCCCAGATCAAGCATTCCACACTCGAGATGGAGTAGAACGTAGCTTGTGGTTTTACGCGTGCCCGTGATTATTTTGAGTGCCGTATTTTGGAGAACTTGAAGCTTGTTAAGTAGTCTATCGCTGGCTGAGTTATATGCTATGCTTCCGTAATTTATCTTTGCCCCGATAGTGGCTTTGTAAATACGCATAAGTGCTTTTTTGTCTGTGCCCCAGTTATTTTTTTGGATGCATTTGAGAAAATTAAGGTCTTTCTGGCAGCGCACTGTTAATTTGAGGATGTGTTCTTCCCGTGTTAAGTATTTATCAAATGTCATTCCCAGGAAAGTAATTTTGTCAAGGTACGGATGCGGAGCGCCACATAGTGTTAATTGCGGAAGTTCTGCGATTTTTTTAGATGTTGCTTTGGATGCGCGGTTTGAGAAAACAATTGCTTGGGTTTTAAAGGGATTAATTTGAAAGCCGTATGATGCACTCCAAGTTTCTATAGCAGTTAGGGCTTTTTGAATTTTATTAATTGCTAGTTTAGGCGATTTTGAGGTGGTCCAGATGGCACTGTCATCTACAAAGAGGGAAAGATCAATTAGATCTGTTTTATTTTGTGCATTGTGCTTATGAATTGTGCGTTCAAGCGTATTCATTGTAACGGAAAATAATATGGGTGAGAGGACACTTCCTTGGGGGCAGCCGTTTGTTGTCTCGACCGTTTTGGAAGTCGCGTAATGCAATCTTACTTTTATAAAACATATATGGAAGCTCACACCCTACGGACGTTCGAAATCTCAACCATTTATCTTCACAAAATCTGTTCTGTTAGAATTAAATTTAAAACTAGATGTATACCTGCACTTAATCTATAAAATAAAGCGATACAATAGGGCATACTAATCAATCTAGCGTCTTCTTGTATAAATTACCTCCCTTATGCTTATCCGAAAAGCAAAAGTATGCATATAAGCAAATCGCGTACCTTGCATAAGTGCGAATAAAGCGCGTGCCGGTGCCAGGATAAAATACATTTAGGTAATTATATAACATTTACCCTGTCTTCCGGACCCTTCAGTGGACTATAGCCATGAGAGGATCCCCTGGGCGGGCACGGATGACGGGTCACTTCGGTGAGTACCATGGGGCAACTCGCCCGGGCCCGCTCAGAAGGAGCCTACGGTATTTTCACGGCCCGAGCATGGCACGGATATGACAACCGACCTATAGTTACCCCGTCGCAGGGCATAGCCGACGGGTCTCATCGGTGAGTACCATGGGGCCCCTTGGTCTGTGCCCTGTGAGGACGCCACGGACGGGCGCGGGCTGACAGGCTGCACATTATAACCCAGTATAACAACAACAACACTCCTTTAATACAACGACGGAAGGGATTACGTTACCAAATATACTAGTAACCGACACCCAACTCATGAAATGTATCGGCCACCAGCCTCGTTAACAACCGCGACTTAACAACATTGATGTAATTTACCCCCCCCCCCCCGTGACGAATTTTAATCCCCCTTTTTGAAAACCAAAAAAATCGGGCTAACAGTATCCGGGTTCCGCGAGACCCCCTCCCCCCCCCCCCCCCCTGGTGCTGGTCCTCGTTATTTTATTTTTTTCCGCTGCACCCAGCACGCAGCAGCCGACGACGATGTGTATTGGGGAAAGCACGCAGACACCTCACCTCTGTACAAAGACGGAAGCCGCATTAAGTGCGCACTCAGGTAACTCAGTAGAGAAACCTTCAGTGCAACCCCTACATATGTAAATATCACAATCATGTATTCTATGTATGCATTATATTTAAAAAATGTTGCATGGAGCGTGTCGACTGGGATGGTGAGACCCCCCCCCCCCCCCCGCACTATGTCTCTGCCGACAAGTCCCACCCAAGATAATAAAAAAAAAAAAAGAAAAAGAAAATAGAAGGTAATTATTTTATTTGTTTCTCTGTGTATTGATGAGACTAACTAATTGCAGTTCATTTGTTACTAACCATTGTAATAGCCACAATAGCACATAGGACTGCTGCCTCTGATTCCATATATAATATAACCAGAACCAGTAAAGTGCTCGCTCTCCTAATACCAAACTATCAAAACCACAGACCCTCTCTTCTATCATCAAGTAAATGATCTTTCAAAAACCAGTCTGGCCCTGGCAAAAACCACAGTGCCACAAGACAACCACCTCAGCAAGAAGAAAGAAAATCTAGAAATTGTCTATGCCCACAAACAAAAAAGTCATCTTGATCCAATTACACACACTCAGTCCCTTTCTTCTATCGTCTAGTACACGATCTTTCAAAAATCTAGTCTGACCCTCACGACACCATACAATCAATACTCAAAATAGCAACAGAGAGTGCCCATGTTACTATAAGATATGACACAAGGCAGCAGAACAATATATGTACCAATACTAACGCTAAGTACTAATATGTCTTCAGCGAGGGACGATAAATGTTGTTTCTCTTTGAAAGGTACTGACAAGAATCAATGATTGTAGTTCATTTTGCATACTAACCATTGTATTTTCCTATGTAGCTGGATCGAGCCCATAGCTCGACATGCTCCAGACCAGACCACGATACTAACCGGGCATAATATAAGAACACATAGGAATGCTGCCTTTGCCTTTATAACCAGAAACACTATAGTGCGCGCTCTCCCTAATACCAAATACACTATTATCTCAAACTCAGCCCCTCTCTTCTTTCATCAAATAAATGATCTATCAAAACTAGTCTGGCCCTTACAACACCAGAGTAAAGACATCTAAAAAAATTGATAGTATATATTATGATTTCAAAAACAGTTTTCGCCCTTCGAAAAACGATAACTGGTTTGCTCAAAGAAATTTTGGGCCAGCACTAGCCCTGACTTAGATACTTATTTTTATGTATTTTGAGTCGCTCAGAAAGTTAAATTGAATTAAAGACCTTCCTTACTAGATTTAAGTTTTAAAGGCTTTATTGCCAACCCTTAGATACTGATGAGCAGCAAAAGGCATGAAACCTGAACAGACTACGAGTTAATTGCAGGCTATTCTGGTTTATGCTGTTTACGTAGTAATTTTCACGTTGCTTCTGAGTGGGAAAGGGTGAAGAAATATGACCAATCTCCACACGTGTTATGTAGCTAAAGTTAAGACAGAAATGCGTTGTTTCGAAATATGTACTTTTATTATAAGTATGACTGTGAAATGAAGACCATGTGAAAGTAAACTAAGACGTGTAAGACGTATATTTACTGAACTTCGGTATTCATAGATATTGGTATTAAGCAGTTATGCTTCTTTGAAAACCAACTCTGAACTTTATTGAGTTATAATTGTTATCACAAATAAACTACAAAACTATACCACTGTTGTTGTATTGTCTTTATTTATAAGGCTTTCAGAAAATTTTGACCTATGCATAATAATTTTGAGTTACAAAGGGAAGCCTGTAACAATCAAACACAAAAATAAACAGAATTTGTAAGTCTTTTCTGCATTATGAATTCAATATTACCTATGATCACTTATAATATACTTTCTTCTTACAGGGTTTATCTGGAGCTGGGAAGCCTGTATCGTCAGACAGGTAATGCAAGCATTGCCCAATCTTACATACTGGAGATTATGACACTGGCTAAAACCAACCACCTCGAGTACATGACTGCTCTTGGAGCAGTACAGTTGGCCTCCGTACAGATATGACACTCCCTAAAACCCACCACCTCGAGTACATGACTGCTCTTGGAGCTGTACAGTTGGCCTCTGTACAGGTATGACACTCCCTTAAACCCACCACCTCAAGTACATGACTGCTCTTGGAGCTGTACAGTTGGCCTCCGTACAGGTAGTACACTCCCTAAAACCCACCACCTTGAGTACATGACTGCTCTTGGAGCTGTACAGTTGGCCTCCGTACAGATATGACACTCCCTTAAACCCACCACCTCGAGTACATGACTGCTCTTGGAGCTGTACAGTTGGCCTCCGTACAGGTAGTACACTCCCTAAAACCCACCACCTTGAGTACATGACTGCTCTCGGAGCTGTACAGTTGGCCTCCGTACAGGTAAAACACTCCTTAAACCCACCACCTTGAGTACATGACTGCTCTCGGAGCTGTACAGTTGGCCTCCATACAGATATGACACTCCCTAAAACCCACCACCTCAAGTACATGACTGCTCTCGGAGCTGTACAGTTGGCCTCTGTACAGGTAGTACACTCCTTAAAACCCACCACCTCGAGTACATGACTGCTCTTGGAGCTGTACAGTTGGTCTCTATACAGGTATGACACTCCCTAAAACCCACCACCTTGAGTACATGACTGCTCTCGAAGCTGTACAGTTGGCCTCTATACAGGTATGACACTCCCTAAAACCCACCACCTCGAGTACATGACTGCTCTCGGAGCTGTACAGTTGGCCTCCATACAGGTATGACACTCCCTAAAACCCACCACCTTGAGTACATGACTGCTCTTGGGGGTGTACAGTTGGCCTCCGTACAGGTATGACACTTCCTAAAACCAGCCATCTCGAGTACATGACTGCTCTCGGAGCCGTACAGGTATGACAATCCCAAACACCCACCACATTGAGTACATGATTGCTCTTGGAGCTGTACAGTTGGTCTCCGTTCAGGTATGACACTCGCTAAAACCCACCACCTCGAGTACATGACTGCTCTTGGAGCTGTACAGTTGGCCTCTATACAGGTATGACACTCGCAAAAACCCACCACCTCGAGTACATGACTGCTCTTGGAGCTGTACAGTTGGCGTCCGTACAGGTATGACACTCCCTAAAACCCACCACCTCGAGTACATGACTGCTCTCGGAGCTGTACAGTTGGCCTCCGTACAGGTATGGCACTCCCTAAAGCTCACCACCTTGAGTACATGACTGCTCTTGGAGCTGTACAGTTGGCCTCTATACAGGTATGACACTCCCTAAAACAAACCACCTCGAGTACATGACTGCTCTTGGAGCTGTACAGTTGGCCTCCATACAGGCATGACAATACCTAAAACCCACCACCTCGAGTACATGACTGCTCTTGAAGCTGTACAGTTGGCCACCGTACAGGTATGACACTCCTTAAAACCCACCACCTTGAGTACATGGCTGCTCTTAGAGCTGTACAGTTGGCCTCTGTACAGGTATGACACTCATTAAAACCCACCGCCTTGAGTACATGACTGCTCTTGGAGCTGTACAGTTGGCCTCCGTACAGGTATGACACTCCCAAAAACCCACCACCTTGAGTACATGACTGCTCTAGGAGCTGTACAGTTGGCCTCCGTACAGGTATGACACTGGCTAAAACCCACCACCTTGAGTACATGACTGCTCTTGGAGCTGTACAGTTGGCCTCCATACAGGTATGACACACCCTAAAACCCACCACCTCGAGTACATGACTGCTCTTAGGGCTGTACAGTTGGCCTCTGTACAGGTATGACACTCCCTAAAACCCACCACCTTGAGTACATGACTGCTCTTGGAGCTGTACAGTTGGCCTCTATACAGGTATGACACTCCCTAAAACCCACCACCTCGAGTACATGACTGCTCTTGGAGCTGTACAGTTGGCCTCCATACAGGTATGACACTCCCTAAAACCCACCACCTCAGGCAAATGACTGCTCTTAGGGCTGTACAGTTGGCCTCTGTACAGGTATAACACTTCCTTAAACCCACCACCTTGAGTACATGACTGCTCTTGGAGCTGTACAGTTGGCCTCTATACAAGTATGACACTCCCTAAAACCCACCACCTCGAGTACATGACTGCTTTTGGAGCTGTACAGTTGGCCTCCATACAGGTATGACACTCCCTAAAACAAACCACCTTGAGAACATGACTGTTCTTGGAGCTGTACAGTTGGCCTCCGTACAGGTATGACACTGGCTAAAACCCACCACCTTGAGTACTTGACTGCTCTTGGAGCTGTACAGTTGGCCTCCGTACAGGTAGTACACTCCCTAAAACCCACCACCTTGAGTACCTGACTGCTCTAGGAGCTGTACAGTTGGCCTCCGTACAGGTATGACACTGGCTAAAACCCACCACCTCGAGTACTTGACTGCTCTTGGAGCTGTACAGTTGGCCTCCGTACAGGTAGGACACTCCCTAAGACCCATCACCTTGAGTACATGACTGCTCTTGGAGATGTGCAGTTGGCCTCCGTACAGGTAGGACACTCCCTAAAACCCACCACCTCGAGTACATGACTGCTCTTGGAGCTGTACAGTTGGCCTCTGTACAGGTAGTACACTACTTAAAACCCACCACCTTGAGTGCATGACTGCTCTCGGAGCTGTACAGTTGGTCTTTATACAGGTATGACAATCCCTTAAACCCATCACCTTGAGTACATGACTGCTCTTGGGGCTGTACAGTTGGCCTCTGTACAGGTAGGAAACTCCCTAAAACCCAACACCTTGAGTACATGACTGCTCTTGGAGCTGTACAGTTGGCCTCCATACAGGTATGACACTGGCTAAAACCCACCACCTTGAGTACATGACTGCTCTAGGAGCTGTACAGTTGGCCTCCGTACAGGTATGACACTGGCTAAAACCCACCACCTTGAGTACATGACTGCTCTTGGAGCTGTACAGTTGGCCTCCGTACAGGTATGACACTGGCTAAAACCCACCACCTTGAGTACATGACTGCTCTTGGAGCTGTACAGTTGACCTCCGTACAGGTAGGACAATCCCTAAAACCAACCACCTCAAGTACATGACTGCTCTTGGAGCTGGACAGTTGACCTCTGTACAGGTAGGACATTCCCTAAAACCCACCACCTTGAGTACATGACTGCTCTTGGAGCTGTACAGTTGGCCTCCGTACAGGTAGGACACTCGCTAAAACTACCACGTTGAGTACATGACTGCTCTCGGAGCTACAGGTATGACACTGGCTAAAACTCACCACCTTGAGTACATGACTGCTCTTGGAGCTGTACAGTTGGCCTCTGTACAGGTAGGACACTCGCCAAAACCCACCACCTTGAGTACATGATTGCTCTTGGAGCTGTACAGTTGGCCTCCGTACAGGTATGACACTCCCTAAAACCCACCACCTTGAGTACATGACTGCTCTTGGAGCTGTACAGTTGGCCTCCGTACAGGTATGACACTCCCTAAAACCCACCACCTTAAGTACTTGACTGCTCTTGTGGCTGTACAGTTGGCCTCCGTACAGGTATGACACTGGCTAAAACTCACCACCTTGAGTACATGACTGCTCTTGGAGCTGTACAGTTGGCCTCCGTACAGGTATGACACTCGCTAAAACCCACCACATTGAGTACATGACTGCTCTTGGAGCTGTATAGTTGGCCTCCATACAGGTATGACACTCCCTTAAACCCACCACCTTGAGTACATGACTGCTCTTGGAGCTGTACAGGTGGCCTCTGTACAGGTAGGACACTCCCTAAAACCCACCACCTTAAGTACATGACTGCTCTTGGAGCTGTACAGTTGGCCTCCATACAGGTATGACACTCCCTAAAACCCACTGGCTTAAGTACATGACTGCTCTTGGAGCTGTACAGTTGGCCTCTAAACAGGTATGACACTCCTTAAAACCCACCACCTTGAGTACAGGACTGCTCTTGGGGCTGTACAGTTGGCCTCTATACAGTTATGACACTCCCTAAAACCCACCAACTCGAGTACATGACTGCTCTTGGAGCTGTACAGTTGGCTTTCATAGAGGTAGGACATTCCCTAAAATCCACCACCTTGAGTACATGACTGCTTTTGGAGCTGTACAAATGGCCTCCGTTCAGGTAGGACACTCCCTTAAACCCACCATCTTGAGTACATGACTGCTTTTCGAGCTGTACAGTTGGCCTCTATACAGGTAAGAAACTCGCTAAAACCCACCATATTGAGTACATGACTGCTCTTAGAGATGTACAGTTGGCCTCCATACAGGTATGACACTCCCTAAAACCCACCACCTCGAGTACATGACTGCATCTTGGAGCTGTACAGTTGGCCTCTATACAGGTATGATACTCGCTAAAACCCACCACCTCGAGTACATGACTGCTCTCGGAGCAGTACAGTTGGCCTCCGTACAGGTAGGACACTCCCTAAAACCCACCACCTCGAGTATATGACTGCTCTTGGAGCTGTACAGTTGGCCTCTATACAGGTATGACACTCCCTAAAATCAACCACCTCGAGTACATGACTGCTCTTGGAGCTGTACAGTTGGCCTCTATACAGGTATGACACTCGCTCAAACCCACCACCTCGAGTACATGACTGCTCTTGGAGCTGTACAGTTGGCCTCCATACAGGTATGACACTGGCTAAAACCCACCACCTTGAGTACATGACTGCTCTAGGAGCTGTACAGTTGGCCTCCGTACAGGTATGACACTCCCTAACACCAACCACCTCGAGTACATGACTGCTCTTGGAGCTATACAGTTGGCCTCCGTACAGGTATGACACTGGCTAAAACCCACCACCTTGAGAACATGACTGCTCTTGGAGCTGTACAGTTGGCCTCCGTACAGGTAGTACACTCCTTAAAACCCACCACTTTGAGTACATGACTGCTCTAGGAGCTGTACAGTTGGCCTCCGTACAGGTATGACAGTTTAAAATCTTTTGAGCCTCGTTCTGGTAAAATTGGGCTTAATGAATGTAAATGAAGTGTTGTCCCATGCTAGTATTTGCAGTCTGCATAGGCTTATCTTGGATAAAACTTTACGCTTTTATCAAACTTTTCGTTTTAAACAAGTATCTTACAAACAAAAATCAAGTTTAGACGAAGTGTCTTTCCAAAATAACCTGTGAACAATGCATTAACCCAGTTTTCCCAGAACATGGATTATATCATTTAATCCATCACGGAGTACATTTTTAAAAAAATCCATATTTTGAGCTGATGATGGACCTCCCCCACCAAGCCCTGTTTGTTATCTCCCGCCCGGAGCCATATCTTGGAAGTGCTTTGGCGGATTTCATTGAAGCTTGGTATGAGTATATATATGGATAAGAGGATGATGCACGCCAAATGGCATTGTACACCATCTGTTAATAACAGAGTTATGGCCCTTTGTATCTTAAAAAATGCTTTTTTTCAGGGTTGGTATTTTTCCGCAGATCCGCTGATTTCCGTGGATCGGATTGTCCCGGGGGTCACTTCTGAGATGCGCGTAAATCTGTTTTTAAAAATGTTGGGGAAAGGGGCTACCACCGATTCCGCGGACGTATTTCATAAGCGGTCCGAAATATCCACGGCCTGCGAAATTTCTCCGCATTTTATCCCTGGTAGATTCTGACTAAGCATTTTTAAAACGAGCAATATAATTGGCTGTTGTTTCCCAATCTTCCAATTAAAATCGTTTTCTTGAAATGTGTTTGGTATTTCTTAGCTGATTCGTTTGCAAATGGCGCCGTTGTGAAGCTAAAATTAAGATTATTGAAATAACAAATAGCAATCGATTAAACGACTGACATCACCTAGTCTGATAGGAATTATGAAATGTGTCAACGAAAAAGACTACGTTTTAAATACAAGCAACACATTTTGTTAAGAAATGTGCTCAGTGAATTGGTGTCATGGAAACCAGTGGCAGTGTTTGCAAATTGGAGTTAAGTTTACTTGCGAAGTAAAACAATTCTGAAGTGGAGTATGGTTCGAACATGGAAATAGACAAGCAGGCATGTCGACAAACATGATTTGATTTATATGATAGTGGATCTGTGTATAATCAGATTCATGTGCATATTCTGCTTTATTATGTTTGTCAGGCTGTTCTGAATCAGTTAATTAAAATAGCATTGAACTAAAGATGTGAAATGCAAGATATTGAAAGGTAAACAAATTGAATATATTAATTTAACTCAGTTTAAAACATCTTTCACACAAGAAGAACACTCAAGTGTGTTTGTTTATATTTAGTCCATTAACTGTAATTCAATACATTGAAAAATTGCTGCTATTGATCACAATGAATACTGACTTTACTGTTTACTTTGCACCCTCAGTATGTTAAATGTGAAGTTTCACGGGTATTTATATAGAAATATTGTTATGAAGTTCAAGAAGTTGTTTATTTTAATGTCTGTTTTAAGGTTTGTCATTGCGTTATGCGCGCCATTAGCATAGTGAAATCAGTTGACAGAATTTTTATCTCCTCTGACTTTGCCTCAATCACACCCCTGTTTTTTGTGTGTCCGGAGCCATATCTTGAAAGTGCTCTGGCCGATTTCATTGAAACTTGGTATGAGTATATATATGGATAAGAAGATGATGCACGCCAAATGGCATTGTACACCATATATTAATAACGGAGTTATGGCCCTTTGTATTTTGAAAAAATGCTTTTTTGAGTGTCAAATATAACACTTTTGTTTCCAGAAGCATATTGGCGGGGGATATCAATTCAATGAATTTGCTTGTTCCACATATTTTCAGCTTATGATACAACAACTTCCCTACATATTTTGAGCTGATAATGCCAATCCCCCACCAAGCCCTGTTTGTTCCACATATTTTCAGCTGATTATACAACTACTGCTCTACATATTTTCAGCTGATGATGCAACTCCCCCACCAAGCCCTTACGATGCTGTATCAGTACATGCTGTCCCTACAGGCCCATGGCACGGTGTATGACCAGGCAAACTTCCTCATGTGCTATGTCAAGTGTAAGGTCGCCATAGCAACCAGGCAGGCGGGCGACAAGAAACGCGAGGGTAATCTTGAGATTTTCCATCATTTTTGTATCATTTTGGAGGAGGAGTGGGTCTGTTTATCATACATGACTACGAAGTTGTCCTATTTTGTTTTTAATCCTTGCAAAAAGCATTTTTATTCAAATGATGACTTATAGATGAAGGATGTTCAATGCGAACATTGTTTTTAATGTACCTTTGGACGTAAAAGGCTCTTCAATAATTTGAAAAACAAAAAAGGCTCTTCATTTTGAAAACCTAAGAAAATTAGGTACATTTAATTTTACTCTAGTCCTTTTTATCATCTGCTGTTTTTAGCTCACCTGATTGCTCCGGTGAGCTTTTGTGACCGGTCTTTGTCAGTCGTATGTCCGTCCGTCAGTCCGTTAACATTTGCTCGTAAACACTCTAGAGGCCACATTTCTTGTCCCATCTTCATGAAACTTGGTCAGAAGCTTGTCCCAATGAAATCTCGGCCGAGTTTGAAACTGGGTTGTGTCGGGTCAAAAACTAGGTCACAAGGTCAAAAAAAGAAAAACCTTGTAAACACTGTAGAAGTCACATTTCATGCCCAATCTTCATGTAACTTTGTCAAAATGTTTGTCTTAATGATATCTTGGTTGAGTTCAAAAGTGGTTCCGATCCGTTGAAAAACATGGCCGCCAGTGGGCGGGGCAGTTTTCCTTATTTGGCCATAGAGAAACCTTGTAAACACTCTAGAAGTCACAATTTTTGCAAAATCATCATGAAAATTGGTCAAAACATTGGTTCAATTGATGTCTCGGACGAGTTCGAAAATGGTCGAGATCGGTGAAAAAACATGGCCGCCAGTGGGCGGGGCATTTTTCTTTATATGTATATAGTGAAAACATGTCAACACTCTAGAAGTCACATTTTTGGCCCAATTTTCATGAAATTTTGTAAGAACTTTTGTTTCCTAGATACGTGAGTTAAGTTTTTAAATGATTCCAGTCTGTTGAAAAACATGGTTGCCAGGGGGACGTGGCAGTTTTCCTTATATTTATATAGTAAAAAGGCTTGCAAACAATCATGAATTAAGGTCATTTAACATGTGAGACAACTCTTCTAAATATTGCATTTAAAAATACAGTAGTTACTCCCCTTTGATTATTAATGTTTACATAATAATACAGTGTAGTTGTGTTTCATTTATGTGTTAATAGTTATTAGAGGTTGCATGTTTTTATGCCCCCTTTCGAAGAAAAGGGGGCATATAGTGATCGGACTGTCCGTCCATCCGTCTGTCTGTCTGTCCGTCTATCTGTCACACTTTGCATTTAGGTTTCAAAAAATGCTCATAACTTCTTTGTCCCTTGAGATATAACTTTCATATTTGGTATGCATGTGTATATAGACAAGGCCTTTCCTTACGCACACATTTTTTTAGCCTTGTGACCTTGACCTTGAACTTAGGGTCCGCGTTTAGGTTTCAAAATCTGCGTTTAGGTTTGAAAATTGCTCATAACTTCTATGTCCCTTGAGATATAACCTTCATATTTGGTATGCATGTGTATATGGACAAGGCTTTTCCATCTAAATCTGCGTTTAGGTTTCGAAAAAATGCTCATAACTTCTATGTCCCTTGAGATATAACCTTCATTTTTGGTATGCATGTGTATACGGACAAGGCCTTTCCATACGCACACAATTTTTAACCCCTGTGACCTTGGCCTTGAACTTAGGGTCCGCGTTTAGGTTTCGAAATCTGCGTTTAGGTTTCGAAAAAATGCTCATAACTTCTATGTCCCTTGAGATATAACCTTCATATATGGTATGCATGTGTATATGGACAAGGCCTTTCCATACGCACAATTTTTTACTCCTGTGACCTGCGCTGTCCGTCCGTCCACATTTGGTTTGTAAACACTCTAGCATTTACATTTCTCAAGCATTCTTTATCAAAGTTGCTGAAAGATCTCAGTCAAGTTTGATGATGAGCAAAATCACATAATTAATGCCATAATTATTGCCCTTAGATTGTCCAAATGTTCATTATATTATACAAAATCCTTGTAAGCAAAGTTTGATGTTTGGGGGGTCAACTCAAAATATAGCTCACCATTTCAAATCTTACAAAAACAAAAAAACTCCCTACGCCAGAGCTTTGGTTCAATAATGATGAAACTTGACCAGGATGTTTGTCTGGTCAATATCTAGGTCATGTTTGATATAAGGTAAAGATTGAATGAACCGACTCCTCTCAGGTGAGCGAACTAGGACCATCTTGGCCCTCTTGTTAAAATATCAGTAGGTCACATAAACATTTTCATCATAAATTCTTACATACAAATGTACATACAATTTTTGTCACAAATTTGAGGTTAGCTATCCTGTGGAACACTCTTTACTGCGTGACCATTCTTACATCTATATAACTGATTTCCCATATTTTAGGCTTGCTATCCTGCGTGAACAGTCTTAACCGTGTGACGGTGTTGTATCAGAACTGTGAGGCATACCTGCATGTCAAGAACCCCGTGTATCTACTGGCACGACTATACCATGAACTGGGATTCACTGAGAGAAATAGATGTTCACACCAGTACAGACAGATCGACCAGCAGTACCCGACACTTTCACACATTTCTGTCGATGTAATTTGAATATTTCAGCCATTATTGTTGCTGCCATTGACATATTTCAAATGTTATTGTGAGTAAGTAACATGTAAAAATTTCACTGAGACCGTATGTTTTCCTTGTGTAAGATACCACCTTAAATTATTAAATGCAATTTGATTATTTCAGACAGTATTGTTTCTGCCATTGAAATATTTCACATGGTATTGTGAGTAAGTACCATGTGAAAATTTCACAGATTACCTAAATGCCCCTGAATTATTCCACCTGCTACTGACAATGCTTATTCAATATTTTCACAGATAATTTTCGATGACATTTAAAAAATTTACATAACTATTCATGTCATGTGAACATTTCATAAATAGCTTACAAAGTTACAATATCATGTGAACAACTTTTTAAAGCCAATTTTCTTAAGGTTCATGGGGGATAAAATTCATTAAAACTTCGCTTTGGTTTTTCTTCATTGAATGTGGTACAATATGGACAAACTATATATCATTTTAAAGCTAAAGACGGATAGAATAACATAAACACATTTTTGACATTCAATATTTGTGTGCTTTATTCATATTTTGGTTTAAAAGCAATACATTTTTACACTAATTTACAAAATCTCAATATAAAGTTAGGAAGGATATGCACTACCTTAAGTTGAATAAATAGAAAGCTATATACATATACAAGGTCAAGTTAGCAACATTTCACAGAAAATTATTGTCATAAAACAACAAATTAGTTTTTATTCAACTGCCTTTTTTGGATAAATATCCTAAACAAAGTTCTAAAAATAACTAAAACGTAACTACTTTTTAAAAATCCAGGTATGGTGGATAATAAGAGTCACAATTTTATTTCAAAGGCTTAACAATTTTGTTATTTACCTCTCAACCAAATTGAAAATTTAAACCATCTCAAATTGAAATAGATTGCAGACGACATATAAAATTGTAAAGAAATTTAAAGAAATTGGCAAAACGATTGATTTTATATTTCGATTCCATCTACCCATTTTGAAAACGTGGCTATCGCTGTGATCCGTAGAAAAACGTGCAAAACAAATCGGTCGAAACCACGTGCAGTGGTGAGAAAACCGGGTATGTGTATACACATACCTGACAAAACACATACTTATGTTGACAGTTGGGTGGCAACTAGTAAAACAACGATTAACATTAATCAGCAAGAGATCGCATTAAATAACAGAAATGACCACGTAGAGATATCATCACTTACCCTATTTCAAATATTTTCCAGCTGAAAATTGTCCCCCACACGTCTTTTTTAGTTTATTTGTATTGCTTTTCTGGAGCCGAAGTGCATCTCACAGAATACCCATCCAACTTCCGTTGTTTTCACTTTCGTTATTAAAAACTCCATTTAAAAGAATTATTTCTAATTTAAGATTGTTAAAGCGATGTATTATTATATATTATCAATAGAATAGTATACCGTGATGAATTGAACGGAGTTTAACTGTTACGTATCGATTTTTTTGTCAGTCTGTAAGCGTTCTATTTTATGCGCAATAATATAATACGTGTGATTCGACAACGATTGTAAACATTGGTGAAATGCTTCTTACATAGTTATTCTTTTGAGTGTTTATGAGGTCTGATCGTGCAATTTGCAAACATCAACGGAAAGATTACAATCCAATGCATTTGTCATCGTCAACCGTTTGGAATGTCAATTAGGCGATGAGTGAGTTTTTAGCATGTTTCTTTCTATTTTATTAATTTAAAAATGGCTGCCTCCATGGTGATGAAATGACATGTGTTCGAGTTTTGATATTTCTAGATATGTAAAGTTTTTTTTTACTATTTAAGCGTAACTTGCCCTCGTAAATGTCGATATTATTCACTAGTTATATAATTTTCCGCCGAAATACGTGGAATAAACATGATTCAGATTTTTGAAAATAATGTATATTTTAGTGTTAAAATCGCTTTGTATTTTGATTGATTTTGTGGATGTTATGATACGTTGATATACAAAATTGGTAGCAGTTTGAAGGAAAAACATCCTTTAAAGCATATATGTATACATTTTCAATGTGGCACTCTTCCTTTAGTAAAATTTGAGTTCAATGCTAGGGGTCCCACATTTTTCAAAATGAAGCCTCTACATGAACCTTAAGTAGGGGTTTAAAAGTAAACACACTTAAGCATTTAACACTAAAATAAGCGGTTGTAAAACCAATGAAGGACATAAATGAAACGACTTAATATTTTTAGTTATGTGATAATACAAATTGTTGCTTAAATAAACAGGTTATTCAAATACAGGTGTTTGTTCTGACTGTAAACAAGTAGCCAAGTATAAAGATGTATAAAATTCGAAAAACATACTATAAAACCATTAATATTAGTGTTCATGATCTTGTGGCCTTTTTTATCCCTGCCAAAAATAAATTCGGAGGGGATATAGTAATAGTCTTCGTCCGTCTGTGCGTCCGTCTGTCCGTCCTTCCTTCCGTCCGAAACTTTGTCCAGAGCATAACTCCAAATTTATTAAATGGATTTACTTTTAAACTTAGAATATAAACATATGGCAACTAGGAGAAGTGCAGTGGCCAAGAACCATAACTCTATCGTCCTTAGTTTTTAAATTATCTCCCCTTTTATATAATTTCATAGTAAATTTTTGTCCGGAGCATAATTCCAAATCTATTCAATGGATTTACTTTAAACTTAAAATATAAGCATGGCAACTAGAAGAAGTGCAGTGACCAAGAACCATAACTCTTATCTACCTTAGTTTTTGAAAAATCTCCCTTTTCATATAATTTCATAGTAAATTTTTGTCAGGAGCATCACTCTAAAGCTACTGAAGGGATTTACTTGAAACTTAAAATATAAACTGATGGCAACTAGAAGAAGTTCAGTGACCAAGAACCATAACTCTATCTACCTTAGTTTTTAGATGGTCGCTTAGCGACCGTCTAAGGTGGTTAGTCAAAAATTCAGGTTGATACGGCTTAGCTACTAGGAGCCCAATATCCGCTTACTACGCGTATCCGCGCGAGAAAGAGTTGTATAATTTATGCAAGAGGTTTGAGTTCTCCAATTATATTCATTCACAGATGGAAACATGATATTAATATCGTGTTAAATGCAATAGTTTCGAACGGTGCTTTTATAGAAAAGAATCAATAAACAATGATCGTATTGTACGTGTCGCGGAGGAGATTGTTTATGAATGAATAAAATAGTCCACTTTCTGCAGCGTCTTCATGACGTAGTATTTTTGCTCAGTCCATTCATAATATGAGGCTATTGACAGAAGCGCCTGTCGATAAACAAAGGAATGTCCAGGGGCGATAACAACGCAATAGGTTACGCTCTCACATACACCTCAATGACGTAGTACAGGTCGTAAATTGAGGCTATTAATAGATTCGGGAAATTGTTAACGCTTATTTATATTCTCAATTTATAAAACGTTGAACATAAGTTCAACAATAACTTCAGCGATACGATAGACAAACACAAAAAATGTTTCATAATCGCTAAACCCAAATATAACAAACAATTTATAATAATAATAAGAATGACATGTTTCGTAACCTCGTTCATGCTACTACAGCGGGTATTTCTGGAAAACGTTCTTTGGTTCTCAACAGATAGCGGCGATCTTTTGTATTTACGGGTGCTAGCAACGCTATAGTAAAAGGTTAGAAAAAGGTTAAGCTTGTTTATATTCACAGTTCTCAATACACAGACAGTTGGATATGAGTTCATCAATTACTACGGGCATACTATAGGCAACCTCGAAAATGCTTTATAATCGCTAAAACCGAAAACAACTAAATATATTTATAACAATAAATATCTTTTAAAAATGTAGTCGGCGTATACGCTGACTTTGAAATAAAGTTTGCAATTTACTTTTCTAAATAAATAAATACAATTAAACAAAAGTTAAACTATTGTGTTGTGTTTTTCACTTGTAAGTTGCATATTCACCGCATAAAATGTGTGTTAGCATTGTCAAACCACACATTAGTGTGAGTAGATAAAAAATATTCTACGGGAGAGCACTTCATATGTGTCCTCATATGCCTTGTTATGATTATCTGTCTTCACTATCGAAATATATCGTATATTGATATTTGATTTAAACGCAGTTTTCTTTCGACACATTTAAATCACACGTCAATAGCGCCGTCATGCGAAAATGGGTCTTATGCGCTTCGGAAAGCGTTTGTTAAACCCAACATGTGCTTTTGCGCAGTCAGGCCATAGGCGATGCTGTTCGCTATAAACTCACTCAATATGTTATGTTTCATCTTACCAGAAGGAGAGATAGCTGAGTGGGCTATTTATATGATGGGCGCATATGGAATAAAACCCATTTTCGCATGACGAGGGTCATTACAAATCTCATTGCGAATTGAAAATGCCACATTGAATAACAATGCGTTTTGATACAAAATTGAATTCAAAATAACAAACTTGTTTATAATGGCAGCCTATCCACACATTAAGGAATGATTTCTTGACGTGCTGACAAAGTACTGCAAACATTGTGGTATGATAATTAAACGATTTTCTCTTATCGTGACACTATACTATTTCGCTAACGATTGTTTTCTCATCTTGGAGGCGAAAGTGAAATTCTGCGAGATGGATTGTAACGCGTAATTGTAACAGGGCCACAATTTGTGTCGTTTGAGCATACAGAGAGTAGTCCGGAATTCCTTACACTGAACAGTGCTACATCCTTTGAATTGAGCACATACGCAGTGATGTAGCAAAAATTCAGAGGTTGTATCTCGAATCAGCTTATTAAATATTCGAAAATATTCATGCGTGTCTGTTGGCGTTATGTAAACGTCACTAAAATGAAAACTTAGTAAAACAGCTACGCCTAAAAGCGCATTAGTGCTCTATACCTATGTTTATGTCAGCGTTGTTGACACCGCGTAAACTGCTCGGGTAACAAGTAAAGTATAAACAGCAATGTTTATAAACTTTTATTACTCCATATACAAGATACGAAGATTATTGTATATTTTGAATTTGTATATGGTGTCAAAAATTAAAAGTTTTGCACACGGAACTTTCATTATGAATTTATATTCTTGGTGAGATAGTTATTTGATATTAGAAAAAATATTCCTTTAATATGATGGTGACTGCAAATTTTCTTTATATTAAGTTCTCATTACCATTTTCATCATACTTTCTATGCTTTCAGAACGTCCAAAAAGCATGTTGTTTTTATTTTGTCTTAGTTATTTCTATGAAATAATAAGGATGATAAAAAGTGCACACAAAACTCGACCCGTGTGCTATGACACACACTTTATTAAGTTGAATGGCGTGTGCTCATTTCAAACTTGATTTTGAAAAACGAATTCCGTGTTAAATTATGCAATAGCGAAAATCTTCAGTGCCGTCAGCGCTTTGATTTAATTATATCCCCTGTTATATAATTTCAAAGTAATTTTTTGTCCGGAGTATAACTCCAAATCTACTGAAGGGATTTACTTAAAACTTACAATATAAACAGATGGCAAGTAGGAGAAGTGCAGTGACTAACAACCATAACTCTATCTACCTTAGTTTTTATGCTCCCCAAAAAAATTGGGGGGAGCATATAGTCGCCGCTTCGTCTGTCCGTGCGTGTCCGTCTGTCCGTGCATAATTTTTGTCGGGTCTATTTCTCAGCAATTAATGACCGGAATTAAACTTTGTGGGAAGCTTCACTACCAAGAGTAGATGTGCATATTATCAGCCGGTTCTGGTCAGATGATTTTTCACAGAGTGATGGCCCTTTGAAATTTTCTATAAACTGTACATATAGTGCAATTCTTGTCCGGGCTATCTCTCCCCAACTACTGACTGGAATTCAATGAAGCTTTATGGGAAGCTTAACTACCTTGAGGAGATGCGCATGTTATTGGTGGGTTCTGGTTAGATGATTTATTTAGAGAGTTATGACCCTTTGAAATTTTTAAGTTGCTAAACCATCAATCGTATTATTTTGTCCAAAGTTATGCCCCTCAAAACGTTTCCTTTTATCTGAATATATAGTGCAATATTGTGACAAAAAAAAACTTTAGGGAGCATCACCTGTCTCCGACGGTTACTTGTTTTATTATCTCCCCTTTTATATAATTTCAAAGTAATTAAAAGGAGCATAACTCTAAATCTACTGAAGGGATTTACTTGAAACTTTAAATATAAACAGATGGGAAGTAGGATAAGTGCAGTGACTGAGAACCAAAACTCTTTTTGTCGTAGTTTTTTAATTATCTCCCTTTTTTAAATTTTAAGCTCACTAGAAGCCACATATATTCTCCGATCTTCATAAAACTTGGTCAGAAGCTTCGTCCCAATGGACTCGCGTTCGAGTTCGAAACTGGGTCGTTCCGGATCAAAAACTAAGTCACTAGGTCAAAAAAAGGAAAAAAAACTTGTAAACACTGTAGAAGTCACATTTCATGCCCAATCTTCATGTAACTTTGTCAAAATGTTTGTCTAAAGATATGTTGCTTGAGTTCAAAAGTGGTTTCGGTCCGTTGAAAAACATGGCCGCCAGTGGGCGGGGCAGTTTTCCTTATTTGGCTATAGAGAAACCTTGTAAACACTCTAGAAGTCACCATTTTTGCCCAATCATCATGAAAGTTGGTCAAAACATTGGTTTTATTGATTTCTCGGACGTTTTCGAAAATGGTCCAGATCGGTGAAAAAACATGGCCGCCAGTGGGCGGGGAATTTTTCTCTTTATGTATATAGTAAAAACATATGAACACTATAGAAGTCACATTTTTGGCCCAATTTTCATGAAATTTGGTCAGAACATTTGTTTCCTTGATATGAGAGTTGAGTTCGAAAATGGTTCCGGTCCGTTGAAAAATATGGTTGCCAGTGGGACGGGAAGTTTTCCTTATATTTATATAGTAAAAAGGCTTGAAAACAATCATGAATTAAGGTCATACAACTCTTCTAAATATTGCATTTAAGTTTACAGTAGTTATTCCCCTTTGACTATTAATGTTTTCATAATAACACTGTATTTTCTAGAGGGCACATTTCTTTTCCGATCTTCATGAAACTTAATCAGAAGCTTTGTCCCAATGATATCTCGGTCGAGTTCGAAACCAGGTCATGCCGGGTCAAAAACAAGGTCACTAGGTCAAAAAAAGAAAAACCTTGTTAACACTGAAGAAGTCACATTTCATGCCAAATCTTCATGAAACTTTGTCAAAATGCTTGTCTTAATGATATGTTGGTTGAGTTCAAAAGTGGTTCTGGTCTGTTGAAAAACATGGCCGCCAGTGGGCGAGGCATTTTTCCTGATTTGGCTATAGTTTGTAAACACTCTAGCATTCACACTTCTTAAGCATTCTTTATGAAAGTTGCTGAAAGATCTTAGTCAAGTTTGATAATGAGCAAAATTACATAATAATGCCATAATTATTGCCCTTAGATTGTCCAAATTTTCATTATATTATACAAAATCGTTGTAAACACTCTAGAGGTCAAAATTTTGTTTCAGATTTTATGAATCTTGGTCAAAATATTTTTTTTGTAAGCAAAGTTTGATGTTTTGTAAGGGGGGTCAACTCAAAATAAAGGTCATCAGGTAAAATCTTAAAAAAACAAAAAACACTCCATACGCCAGAGTTTTGGTTTAATAATGATGAAACTTGACCAGGATGTTTGTCTGGACAATATCTAGGTCAAGGTTAACGTTTGGTAAAGATTAAATGAACCGACTCCTCTCAGGTGAGCGAACTAGGGCCATCTTGGCTCTCTTGTGTTTTTTTAATACATGTATATATGAAAAAAGAAATGTAACACACTGTATATAAATATTACTCCGTTCCGAAGTCGACATTCTAAAGCACTGAATGTACTGTTGTTTAATTATTTACAGAACAGATAATTTATTTAGACTTGTACATAGAACATCGTCTTCATAATATGTGTACATAATACACAAAAGGTCTTGTGTCAACATGATAATGACAATGTTAGCAAAACATGTTTAATCTTGTGTATTCAAATAACTAAATTTCAGTAAAAATATAAAGTAGTAAGCAAATGGGATGTAATCTAATATATTACAATAACTTAATGTTCTATAACAGTATACATTTATAAAGAAATCACAAATGAGGATGAACAAAAAGACTATTGTAATCCTCGACAATATTAAAAAGAGTTTTTCGGAGAAACATAGCTTCTTTCATGTATATGGAAAGTTTGATAAGATCTTCTCATTTACACGATTTCATAAGTTCTAAAAATTTAAAATACAGATGGATTTCTATGATATTTCGCTATGATGTACTTTTTAGCTAACCTGTCACGAAGTGACATGGTGAGCTTATGTGACCGTGTGATGTCCGGCGTCCGTATGTGTGGGCGTGCGTGTGTGCGTGTGTCCGTCAACAAATTGTTTGTGTATACAGTAGAGGTCACAGTTCTCATCCAATCTTTATGAAATTTGGTCAGAATGTTTGTCTTGATGAAATCTGGGTTGGGATTGTATTCGGGTTATCTGAGGTCAAAAACTACGTCACTAGGTCAAAAACTAAGTCACATAATAGGTCAAATAATCGAAAAACCTTGTGTATACAATAGAAGTCGCAGTTATCATCCAATCTTTATGAAATTTGGTCAGAATGTTTATCTTGATAAAATCTGGATTGGGATTGTATTTGGGTCATCTGGGGTCAAAAACTAGGTCACTAGGTCAAAACCTAGGTCAAATAATATAAAAACCTTGTGTAGACAGTAGAGGTCACAGTTTTCATCCAATCTTTATAAAATTTGGTCAGAATGTTTATCTTGATGAAATCTGGGTTGGGGTGGTATTTGGGTCATCTGGGGTCAAAAACTATGTCACTAGGTCAAAAAGTAGAAAAACCTTGTGTAGACAGTAGAGGTCACAGTTTTCATCCAATCTTTATGAAATTTGGTCAGAATGTTTATCTTGATAAAATCTGGATTGGGATTGTATTTGAGTCATCTGGGGTCAAAAACTAGGTCACTGGGTTAAATAATAGAAAAACCTTGTGTAGACAATAGAGGTCGCAGATGTAATTATCCTTTTTCTTTCAACTCATATATTTCCTGCACAGAAATTCTTATTGTTTACAATCTGTAAAGTGCACTCAATGTCAATGTCGTCCGCGGGGAAATTTTTCTATTTTAAAACGGATTGACCTACTTGTATTTTTTAATAAGAAATTTCGGCCAATCAGCGCCATCGTTATATAAGCCTTTCAACCTATAGAAACCCCGCTTTTTAACAGCGTAAGGCTCAGACAATATGCAGTTTATATTGAGTATTGCGTTTATATCGCATCTAATTTTATTATAAGTAAAGCTATATTTAAACTACTAGATTTTTATCAAAGCACCGCATCCACACTGCAAAGTATTTTATATTATAAATGGTACAGCCAATAAAATCGGGCTGACCATATTATGGCCGTTTTCGGCTTTTTTAAGCAGAGTTTTATGTTAAGCAGTGTGCTCGGGCAATGGTTTCTAACCGAAGTCCCGGGGGGTGAATAATCCCATTAGACAGTAGAGGTCGCAGTTTTCATCCAATCTTTATGAAATTTGGTCAGAATGTTTATCTTGATGAAATCTGTGTTGGGATTGTATTTAGGCCATCTGAGGTCAAAAACTAGGTCACTAGGTCAAATAATAGAAAAACCGTCAACAATTTGTTTGTGTAGACTGATGAGGTCACAGTTTTCATCCAATCTTAATGAAATTTGGTCAGAATGTTTATCTTGATGAAATCTGGGTTGGGATTGTATTTGGGTCATCTGGGGTCAAAACCTAGGTCACTAGGTTAAAAACTAGGTCACTAGGTCAAATAATAGAAAAACCTTGTATAGACAATAGAGGTCACAGTTTTCATCTAATCTTTATGCAATTTGGTCAGAATGGTTATCTTGATAAAATCTGGATTGGTATTGTATTTGGGTCATCTGGGGTCAAAAACTAGGTCACTAGGTCAAATAATAGAAAAACCTTGTGTAGACAATAGAGGTCACAGTTTTCATCCAATCTTTATAAAATTTGATCAGAATGTTTATCTTGATGAAATCTTGGTTGGGATTGTATTTGGGTCACCTAGGGTAAAAAACTAGGTCACTAGGTCAAATAATAGAAAAACTTTGTGTAGACAATAGAGGTCACAATTTTCATGTAATCTTTATGAAATTTGGTCACAATGTTTATCTTGATGAAATCTGGGTTGGGATTTATTTAGTTAGTCAGGTGAGCGATTCAGGGCCATCATGGCCCTCTTGTTTCTTATTGTTGTGAAACTTGAACAAATAAGTACAAAATGGTATTCGTCTTCAATGTCCCTTGTGTTACAGCAAAGGCAATACATTTCTTCTCCTGAATTCGATTTCTATCGAACCGCCCGGTTTGTATCCTTAAAGGATGTACCAAGAGTCTGAGTCGACTAAAATAAAATCGTAAGCTTCTAGGTATAATATCTAAATATGTTTCGCATTCAAAATTTAGTTTATATTCCAGGTTATTCCTTATATAGCATCAAAACTGGACTTTGTAGCGACCTAAACCACTCTTGTTTAAAACAATAACTCTATTTTTGAATACACATAAAAACGTTATTTTCATTGATAGAAGCGCAGTTTTCGAAAACAAAAGTAAAATCATAATCATTTAACAGTTTCTTTATATTTGTTACCCAGTTTTTATAACCTTTCTGATAATCTCTAAGTGCATCATAATACACTGTGCGTAAAATAATGTTGTCACTATTGACCACTTTTAACCAATATTTCAACAATCGTACATATCTTTGAACATACAGCGGAAATCTACCAAGTTCACCGTTAACACCTGCTGTACAAGTATTACTCCTTACCTGCAATATCCGTTTACAAAACTAAAGATGAATGCGCTCAATTTCTTTTGACTTTGTATAGCCCCATATTTCAGAAGAATTATTGGTGATAGGGGAGACAAATGCGTCAAATAATTGACATAGGGTTTTAGGCTTAAAATCAAACTGTTGACATTTAAACAATAACAGCTTTAAAGCTTTTAAGTATTTACCAATGAGATGTTCAATGTTTAGACCAAAATTTCCAGTATAGTAAAAACACATCCTAAATAGTTAAATCATTGACCACCTCGATGGGTTGGCTATTGTAGGTCCAAGTTTCCGAAGGAAGCAGTCCTCCACGTTTCCAAAACACCATAATCTTAGTTTTAGAAGTATTAACCTGTGGGCCCCATGTATCACAGTATGTGTACAAACATTCTAGATGGGCTTGTATTTCTTCCGGAGTTTTACCTACAATAGCCATATTATCTGCAAATAATAATAAAATAAAAACAATCTCATCAATATGTAAGCCAAACTGTATGCCACTTTTCAAAAATAGTTCAAGGTCTTCAACGAAAAGAGAAAATAGGAGAGGCGACATCACCTCCCCTTGACGTTAACCAACAGCGTAATTGAAATAGTCTGAATAGTTAGAACACGATCTAACACGCGATTTTACTTTTTCGTACATGTCATATATTATTCTGAGTATTTTACCGTCTATACCTTGGTTATATAATTTTAACCAAAGTGCGTTACAAACTATGGAATCAAAAGATTTCATCATGTCCACGTAAATAATATACACTCTTTTATTCTCGTTTAAAACATGTATTTACTAACGAATTGAGTCGAGCGCCCTTTTTGAAATCCGAATTGTGCGTTAAAGTTGCACAACTTGTTTAGTTTTTCGTACTTGTATCTTAAGATGCATTTTACGAATATTGAAACTTACAGCAAAATTAATAGCTGCATTGCATGTTATCGTCATATTTGCAGGAGAGATAGCTTGGGTACTTGTGACATCTCTTCTGTAACACTGTGGCAGGGCAATTGTTTCACGTAATGAAATCCTATTAATTCGATCTTAATTAAGATGAAGGCCCCAATTACTAGTATTGATGACATACATATAAATTGTTACTGGGTTAAAAATGTTGAAGCTCATTTTTCTTACAATTTCTTGGTTACAATTTAATTTATAATAAATTAAAACATAACGCAAATTGACGATTTCAAATACATGTACATTTATTGATTTACTCAAATTATGTATTTTATGTAACAACTGAAATATATGGCATTCTAGCATTTCATTAAGACGTACGTTTCTTCCTCAATTCAACCATGTATGTCTACTTGTAGATTCTAAATGAATACTATAACCACAGCACTTTCGATAAAAAAATAATGCTTGGTTATAAGAAAACAGACATGTCGGTTCTATAAAAGAGCAACGGGAAAGATTCGACTCGCATCATTGCAACACGAAATTCTTCAACAAGTTGTGCGTTTGGCAAACAGTATTTTTTTCTATGTTTTTCTATGGTCTTTTCTTTCTATGGCGATATTGTTCTTTTATATAACTTTTAATATAACTTGGTCGCTTCCGATTATCAGTCACATGTAAAGAACGAGCCCTTACCTATACGTGTAAAATCAAGAGGTCACAGAATACCTTGTAAAAAAAGAGTATTCAATACATTAACTTCTGACATTGCTTGCAAGAATATTGATAGCAAACTAGTTGGCCAAATGCTATTAAAACAACTATTGATTCACTTGGTTTCAGTAATTTATGGTTGCATCGGAATCACAAAAACGATTACATCTGTATGCTTAAACAAAGAGTCCGTGATGTTTACATTCAAACCTGGTTTGAATGTATAGAGTCTCAAAGTAAGCTTAAATATTATAACATATTAAAAATGTTTTGAAACCTACTTGAATTGTGTAGATGATGAAAAACATAGAATTGAATTTAGTAGATTCCGATTGCGCTCGCATCACTTTGAAATAGGAAGAGGAAGATAAAATAATATTAACGTCAATGATCGTGAGTGTAAAGTGTGTGCTACTGGAATGATTGAATCTGAATTTCATTTTCTATGTATTTGTCCAATTTATAGAGATCTTAGGTCAAACTACAATATAAGAATGTCATTTAACACATTGAATTATTTTGAAAAAAAAAGGTCAACAAAGTCTGTGAAACGTATCCTTTAAGTATCGAAATTTATCTATATTTTAATGTAAAACGAAAAGATGCCATTGATTCTTCTGTTGCTTCCTAGTTGCTTAAAATTCTTTCAGATTGTTGTGTTTCTTTTTTTGCTACATTTTACAGTTTCTTAAACCTTTTTGGCTTTAATTACGTCATCTATCGACATTATTGATATGTTATTATTTACTTTCCTTTACTTGTGGAATAACAATAATCAATATTGCATACAATAATTCTCTGTATAGCCGAACTTCATCTGATTGTATATATGTATTTATAATATGATTTATTTTGCCAAAAGCATATATTGCTGATTATGCGAATAAATAAACCAATAATTTATATAAAATTCATTCACAATTATTGGAGTACCTTAGCTAGTGGCCGCCCTATTGCGTTGATAAGTATGGCGTTCCACTTGACTCAAAAGTCAACATAACCTACTAGGTAAAAAGAGAAATGTACTTCGACGCACAATATACACGTCGAAGTACAGTTTGTGTACTTCGACGTACAAAATTGTAGGCCTTATTGCAACACAACAAACTGCAAAAAAGTCCACATATCTGATTAACTTATGTCAACTTTTCGATCTGTGCAAAAAACTTACAATTCACCGATGAAATATGTACATATTTGATTAAAACTCGCTATTATTTACATAGTTATATGTTATAATATTTCAATTTTAGTTCCATCGGTGAAGTGCAATTTTTTCTTTACACATCAAAAGGTTTGCAACATTTCATGAATTATGTGGGCTTAATTTGTTAATAATATTTGTTACTGAAAAACGACTTTAGATTAAATACCGTCAAGTAGATACTTATTTTTAAATCTTTGTTTGTTTTGTTTTTCAATTTTGATATTTTTATTCATCAGTCCTCAATTAAAAAAGAGATTTTAAACATATATAATGAATAAATCTGAAGAAAAAGCGGCTAAAGAGACAAGTGTTTTGATTGGCTGTTCAGAAAATTTGTACGTCGAAGTACAAACATGTACGTCTACTTCGACGTACAAATATATATTCTTTGAAGTGTATTTCAGGTCTTGATGACTTTCGACCCAAATGGTTTGCCATAAGATGGTACGCCATTGTTTTATGCCCCGATAACGCAGCCTGCAATTTGCAGCCTGCGCTAATAGCTGCGTTTTATACACCTAATTTTATTGATCCCTATTAATACTATTGAAAGGAAAGTTATCAACTTCTAAGTAAAACAGTTTTAGAAAGCATACAAAACAAAATGTACATTTAGAAAAGTGATCATCCCGTAGTGGGGCGTAGAATACTTACTTTAGTTTCAACAGTTATAGCTCTACCACGGACTGTAAGCGGCTCTAAATCATCGCGAAGCAAGTTAACTAATTCATGAACACCTTCTTTGCTGAATATGTAATGCGACATAAACACATCCTCTGGGACGTCGTCCAACAAAACACGGGACAAAAAGCGTCTTACTCGGCGTCTACGCACAACATACGCGGCGTCCATTTTGGTTTTGACGTTACTGCGACTGCTACTTACTTTTTGTAAACTTTGCTACTTACCTCTTGTAAACTTACGAAGGCATTCTACGATATCGTAAGGAACGAAAGTTTATTGAAACGCAAAAAGGGAAGTTGCGATTATCGCAACTAGTTTACGAGTCGTAACATACTTACGAGAGCTTATTGAAACGGTCCCCCGGTCCTTCCCTGTTTGCTAACGCCGGTCGACCGGCGAGAACCGGGATGATTCGTCGAAAAAAATTCGCAATATTTCCCGGTGTCGCCCCTGTTGAAGCCGGTCAACAACCCGGCAGAGTCCCAGTCAATCCCGGATAAGCTACGGTTTATCACGGTGAAGCCCCGGCAGAGCCCCGGTTTTCGCCGGTAATGCCCAGGTGAAGCCCGGATGAAAGCCGGCAGCGTTCCGGCAGAGCCCCGGTCTACCGTAACTCCACCGGAACTCACCGGGGCTATACCGGCATCAGACCCCGGCAGAACTACGGCAACGCCCCGGCTTAATCGCGGTCGTCGCCGGTAGTGCCCAGGCGGAGCCCCGGTGAATGCCGGTGGCATCCCGGCAGAGCACCGGTTAACCGATGTACCATAGTGTCGCAAATTTTAGAACTTCAACGGTAGCAATCAAAGTTAAACTTTGGGCAAATTATCTCAACTAAATTTTAATTAAGTCAAGAACCTGTGGTCTTATTTACGGATACTGCCACCAGTCCATTTGGACAAATTTCCATGTAACTTGTACACTAGCCGAGCTAGTAGAAATTAAATAAAGTCATTTGTTTCTACAACTACAGTTTATTTACATTATATACACGTATTATTTTAGCATTTTCCAACAAAAGTCAAACATTAGACATTTAAATCACATACGAAATATGTTAAGTTTAGATACATTCCAACAACTCCAGAAAAACATCCAAAAGCCTCCAAAAGCCTTCTCCCGTCTTTTTAATATAACTTCAGGTTTATATACTTAAACCCCTACCCGAACTTTCAGGTTAACCTGAATCCTCGGTTAACCTGAATCCTCGGTTAACCTGATAAACAGGTCTGTCACAATTCTTAAACTTTAAGGGTACCTGAAATTGTACTTAATCATGGACCTGACCATTCAATACCGAAGTGTCAGATACCCATTGATAAACAATTATCCCCCATCGATAAGCAATTATCCAGAACTTATCTGATAATGACAGTTGTAGGTGTACCTGAGTTTACATACATGTTTTATGTAGTAAAATATTGATACGAGTATTAATGAATAATACCTCAAAAAGTGAAGAAAATCATTATTGCTATAAAACATTTTAGATGCAAAATAGTAAAAGAATCACTAATAAAAATCAAATGTATGATTTTTAAAAACTGCAACACTACTCCCCCCTCAGCTTGACACCCCCTGGTGTCAAATCAGCGGGAAAAAAAATATTATTAAAAATCCAAATAAATCAATGACATTCCCCTCTAATTTAAAGAGGGAAAAGAACAATAAGATAATGAATACAGCCTCAATATATATATATGAAATACCGATTTTTTTTTTCAAAAATTGAAAAATGAATACATGAGATTTATATACAAAGTACATATTTATACTATCATCATTTTTGAAAACGGTTCTAAAACATAAGAAATCATATATTTACAAATTAATGCAAATAACAGTTGTGTGCTTAATGTCTCTTTTCACATACAACATATTAAAAGATTATTGTAGTTAGAATCACAATTTTATCATATTTGGTGAATGAATCAGAAAAGCATTTATTGTTTATTTTAATGAAATTAAATCAGTCACAAAAGTAAATCCAATTCGCAGTGAATATTAAGTCCAGTCACACATTGAATAAAATAAAAATGATGTACATTATTTACAAATAAACACACACACACACAAATGAATCCATATTAAACAAATTAAATTGTTTATCATTGGCACGTCGCGTCGCTCTACCCGGACATCACGGTGGGAATTCGTCCATCATGCCTACCCACTCATGGTCAACAATGTGGCCTGACCATGGTGGACCCTCCAGGGGCGACTTACCCGCGACTGCCTCGTCTGGGCGGCAGATGCGGACCTGATACACATGCGAAATTGAATCATTTTTTAAAAGTTTTCATGGTGGTTTCTGCCATGTTTATTAGAAAGTTCTTTAAGGTTTCGTCTTCTTTTTTTGAGTTTAGATATGTGTTAAAAAGTTCTTGCTGATATTGGAGTGTTTTTGTCATTGCGTCCAGAATTTCATCATTTCTGTCCTTAATCAATGTTTCTAATTTATTGGTAGTGTCCGTAATGGTCTTTTCTAATTTTTGTATTTTTGCGCAACAGCAACCCTCCACTTTTTCATCTTGCAGAGGTGTATTTGCACGCCTACGTAAGTTTGGCGGGGCTGGAACACTAGTACACGTAGACAGACTAGTGGATTGACTGGATAAAAGGTATGGCGATGCCGTGAGTTGACCTCCAGTGTTCCACGTCATGTATGGTAATGCGGATGTATACAATCCAGCGTTATACGGCGAAGTACTTGTAGTAATGGATGTGTCATTTTCTGAGCATATGCTTTCCAGCAAGTTATTTTCATGATGAGAATCGACGTTCTCTGGCGATGGCGATGGCGATATCGGCGTTAGTTCAACTTGAACCTTTACCTTCCGTTTATCTTCTGTGATAGTAGAAGTTAGATTTCCTTGATGGTGTTCCATGTTAAGCTTATCCTCTATGCTCGAAACTATGTCTATACACTCAAAGTTTGTTTCACTGGGTGAATAAATTAAATATTTTATTTCTTTTTCAGTAAATTGTGCACTGTTTATTCCAAAATGTTTATTGTGTTGTTCATTAAAGTAATTCTGTCTTTTAATTTTTATGTCAATACTGGCAGCTACTGCTTGTCTTTTATGTCTTTCAGAAAATGAATGTTGAAGAAGTTTCAGTTTTGTTTCAAATTTTACTTCACAAGTAACACAGCAATAAAATCCAAAGAAATACGGTAAATAAATCAAATAGTGTCTCCTCAACTTTTGTACTGTTCTGAATATTTTTTTACAATTTTTACATTGTTTCATTTCAATAAATCCGACATTATTTTTGTTTTAATTCACAATTTTGTTAAGAAGTTTCTGATAAAGTATACGTATGAGTGCTGTTAGTTAACTGAAGAATGAAAGTCTAATCTTATTCCTTGAATATATACACAAGAGTAAACCTGAAGGTCCATAAAAATATTAGTCATGGTTAATCTTTTATGCATTCCGTTTCTTGACATCAGAAGGAGTCATGGTACCTTAGCAGTAACCTTTATTCTAGGTTAACCTGATTCCTCGGGTACCTTATGTAATAGCTTAATCCAAGCATTTTTTTAATGCACTGTTACAGTGGATAGTAGTTGAATCTTTCTGGAGAAACAATGAACCACCTTTGCCATTAGTGTCATTTCTTCAAGCCTTATAGAATTCTGTGTGATTTCGATTTCTCACGCCTCTTCTAACAGAACTTTTAGTATCATCTTCTACCCGTGACTGATTAGTCTTTGGTGTATTGCACGTGTTATTGCTCTGTTGTTTACAGCTACCTAATTGTTGTTTGATAGGTGATACTGTTCCTTGACCTAATTTCATTTTCATTACATATGTCCAGTCCGGTATTATATTACTGTTATATGGCTTCAGTCTATCATGATGCACAATTTTTGGTTTCTGCACATTTGACTTGATCTCGAATAATAAGTCCCCAAATTTTCTAGTTATCACTGAGGGCCCTTGCCATATTATTGGTTCTAGTTTCTTTGATCGCCCCACTGTTTTAGATTTATCTAAACAGTACACTAAGTCTCCAACTTTATAAGAATTTGTATTTAATCTTGAGTCATAATCTCGCTTTTGTCTCTTAATTGTTGATTTAGTGAATTGTCTTGCTAAAGAAAAGCTATTTTCTAGTTTAGCTTTCAAACTTTCCACATATTCAGATTCTTTTTCACAATTGTGTGATTTCGGGAAACATCCGTATTGAAGTTGAATTGGCAAAGTTACCTCCCTTCCAAACATCAGATAATTTGGACTATAACCTGTTGAACTATGAACATTAGAACGATATGCCGATGTCACAAGAGCTAAGTCTTCGTCCCAGTTGGTTTGATTGTCATCAATATATGTCGTAACCATGTCATATAGGCACTGATTAAACCTTTCAGACATCCCATTTCCAGAAGGATGGTATGAACTAGTTCTTGTTTGATTTATTTCGAGGAGCCTACACATTTCCCTAAATAATTTCGATTGATAATTAGATCCTTGGTCACTGTGAATATCCAAACTAACTCCATATCTACTGAAATATTCATACACAATTTTTCGTGCAACAGTCTCTGCTGTCTGATTTGGAATAGCATAACACTCCGCAAATCGTGTAAATTGATCCATCACTACGAGAATGAATCTATTGTTCTGCTGTGTAACAGGAAGTGGACCAATTATATCCGTGCACACTCTGTCTAAAGGAAACGAGACTGAATATTCCTGCAGTCCGTGTCGACCTGGTTTCGTTGGTCTCTTTCTCGCTGCACAAACTGTACAATTGCGAATAAAATCCCTGATATCATCTTTCATTCTGTACCAATAAAAGGATGACTTCACTTTGAAAACTGTCTTATCTATTCCAAGATGAGCTGATAACTTCAAACTGTGACATGATTTCAAAATATCCTTCTTTAGTAATGAAGGTATCACTAACTGTTCTCTTACTGTCTTATCCTTATATAGGTGTTTTCGAAACAATACACCATTCCTTAAGTGTAATATGTCCCAATTTAGCCACAAATTACGCACTACTGGTGATTCACCAGCAATAACATCCCTGGTTGGTTTAACACCTTTTTCCAACCAGATGATAATGTAACCCACGTCTGGGTCATTCCTTTGTAATTTCGCGATACTTTCCGGAGAATGGTCAACTAAGAGCGAGGATTTGAACTGGTCACTGACATTGAGGGTAGTATCAATGTCGTTAGATTTCAAATCAAATGGTTCCTCTTCCACCCTTTCGGAGATACTCCATGTTTACTTCCCTGTTCCCGGTTTCGAATCCTGAGACGCAAAACACTACCAGTAACTTTGTGTAGTGCACTTTTTGCATTACTGATTATTATGGCTAAAAGCACAACCAAAATATTCCAATAGTAGAGAAATGATTGCACAGCATGAAAACTTGTACTTCCATTATTTATCCTGAAAGCGGAAAAGTTCCTGGTAAATAAAGGTATCACATCATCTACCTTTGCAAATTCTGACCACTCATTATGACGCTTTAAGCAGATTTTGCAGCCTTTACACGGTAAATTCTCCAGTATGGAATTTGCGTTATAACAGTCACACTCATTTGGATCACACGGTATCCTGGATAAGCTATCACAATTCACGTGTTTGGTACCCTTCCGGTGTTCAATTTTAAAATTGAATTGTGCCATAATCTCCATCCATCTCGCCATTTGATCTGTGGGAGATTTGAATGACATAATCCATCGTAACGAAGAATGATCTGTCCTCACTAAGAACTCGCGTCCCAGTAAGTAATGTCTATATTTGTGCATGAAGGTAACCATTCCTAGCAATTCCCGACGAGTAACACAGTATGATCTCTGCGCTTTTGTAAGAGATTTGCTGGCGAAGAATACAGGTTTCTCTATTTCACATCCTGCTTTGTCACAATACTGCATCTGGGACAAGCAACCACCAACCCCAGTATCACTCGCATCAACATCCAAAATAAACATTCCTTCATCCTTTGGATAGACTAAGATGTCTCCACTTACAAATGCAGACTTTAAATCTTCAAATGACGCCTGTTGCTCCGAATCCCAATGAAATTTCTGACCGGCCATCATCAGTCCATTCAATGGTGCAGCTCTAGTAGAAAATGACCTGATAAATCTTCTATAATACGAACAAAATTGAACAAAACTTCTAACTTCAGTTAAGTTCTTTGGCACCGGCCAACTTTTAATACATTCAATTTTATCATCATTTGGTTTAACTCCTTCCTTGCAAACTGTAAACCCAAGAAATTTAACAGAGGTTTGAAACAGTTCACATTTCTCAGGTTTCAGTTTTAATCCAGCGTTCATTAAACGTTGAAACATTTCACGCAAACGTTGTAACTGTTCTGTGAAATATTTTCCAAAAGTAATAAGGTCATCTAAATATATTAATAAAGACTTCCATTGAATGCCACGGAATATTAATTCCATACAACGCTGAAATGTCGCAGGCGAATTTGACAGTCCCATAGGTAATGTCACAAATTCGTAAAGTCCATTTCTACTAGTACAGAACGCTGTCTTGGCTCTGTCTTTTTCCTCTACCTCTATTTGCCAAAATCCTGAAGCAAGATCACAAGTACTAAAATAGACAGCTCCATCCAAACTGTCCAAACACTGGTCAATTTTGGGTAGCGGGTATGAATCTTTGACTGTAATGTTATTTAAAAGTCTATAGTCAATACAAGCACGAGTACCGCCTCCCCGCTTTTTGACAAAACACATTGGGAAAGACCAAGGGCTATTACTCTCCCGTATAACTCCTGCTTCAAGTTGTTGCTGAATAATCTTTTCTTCCTCGCCTTCAAATGCCTTGGGTACCCGCCGTGGGGGTACTTTAATTGGTCTATGATTTCCAACATTTATGGTATGTTTTACAACACTGGTACGCCCTAAATCACCAGGACCAATTGAAAATATAGGTTTAAATTCATCCAATAGATTCATAAGTAAAATCCTTTGATTATCAGAAAGTTCTGCGCTTGAACGTTTGTACAAATCTTGTAAAGGTTTGCACAACTTGGAAAGAACTTTCTCGATGTCAGAACTGTCACTGCACGCTTGGTTAAATCCATGTGAAACATTTTCACTTTGAAGTCGAGAGCTTTCCAAATCACTTTCTTGTAAATCCTCTGCATAACCAAGAGTAGAACCTTTCTTAATGGTGACACTTTCTGGTGATGTATTAATTATCCTAATCGGTATTGAATCGCCATTGTTAACATTTTCGGCATTGAAGACAGTATTTCCAATTAAAAGTCCCTCACCAATACCTCTATTTGGTAGTGAATTTTTCACAAATTGACCAAATTTTGTATTAAATACACCACCATTTGATTTAATTCCTGGGATTAAACACTCTGATTCTGCTGGTAAAACAATATCTTTGTTGCAGGTGATCCTGACTGCTCTAAGAGGTACATTTTCAATAACAGTGTCATATTTCTTGCCTTTTAATTTCAGGCCAATCTTGTTTAAGTTATAATTGAAATTATGCAAGAAATCAAGTCCCAGTAGTCCATCTTCTCTAATATTTGCCACAAAAACGTCCCACTGAAACACGTCTTTACCTATATGAATTACAACACTAGCAACACCATCTATACTTAAAAGTCCATTATCCGCAACTTCAAGCCTTATGGATGAATCCACGGGTTGTAATTCCGGCCTTAAATTATCAGCAATTTTATTGAAAAGTGCTGTAGAAATTATTGTTGCACAGGCACCTGTGTCAATCACAAAATGACAAGTAATATCACTGAGTAATGTTTTCAGCAAAACTGATGTTCCTAAATTAATCCCTCTGCATTTCACAATTTTATAAAGTTGTCGTTCGCTAGGTTGGACCAATACAGGGCCGTTTGTACCAGTCCTTCCTAGTTTAACTTCTTGCTTCCCAGGTTTCCGCCATTATTCCGGTTGCAATCGCGTGAAATATGGCCATTTAAGCCACAGTTATAACACACAATATCTTGCGGGGTTCTAGCAAACTCCTTGCGAGGTTGTTGAGAAGTAGCCCTCTTATTGGGTTGTTGGTAGGACTGCCGGTTAACAGTCTTAGAAGTTTTCATCTGATTTGCAAGAATATCAATTTTCTTGCCAATTGAAGACTTGATGTCTTTGCCGAAAGCCTGAAGTCTCTCCTCTGTAACATATTCAGCAGAAGCTGGCTTGCTCGATTGCTGCACCTCTCGTACTCGGGCGCTGCCTTTCACTTCATCTTTAAGACTATTGTAGGTCTCAAGAATAGTCCTAGCCTCCTCAATGGTCTTTGGATCCTTCATGCCAATATTCAGGGCAGCCTGTTGATCCTGTAAACCCTTAATGAAATAACGAATGTTGATTGTCTCCCTTGTTATTCCATCCGCAGTGGGGTATCCTTTAATCACCAGTCTCCTAATATCAGGGACATATTCCGCTAACTTTTCCTTCGGTTGTAGCTTACGACTTTCCAACTCAGCCAGATAAGAGGAACTGTTACGATGTTCCTTATATCTCGTCTCGAGAGCCAACATCAATTTACTATATGATGCTGTGGTTTCTGATGTCGTCTGGTTGAAGGCAAACTCAGCAGCCTCTCCTCTGAGATTACTTTGAAGACGGAATAAACATTCATCTTCATTCCAAGCGCAAGATTCTTGTAAAGCTCTAAAAGGCTTCACAAAACTTTCCCAGGAAGTCTTCCCATCAAATAAGACTTGTCTTGGCATGGGTATTTCATGCCCCTTCCTCCTTGGAACTCCCCTGTTTTCCCAAACTTCTGCCCTAAACAATTCATTTGCCTTTGATAGAATTCTTATCTCATCATCTTTTTCTGCGCTTACTCTATTAATTTCATCTTGATATTTATTTATCACAGAGTTTCTTTCGCGAATGGAATCTTGTAAGCTCCTTTCTCTGGTTTCTTCCGAGATCACCAGTTTCTTTTTTAAGTCAGCAATTTCTTGCCGAAGCATTTCTTCTTCACTATTATCATCGGACATGTTGATTATTTATTATTGATATCGTACTGATATTACACTATCACTATGACACTATTTTACACCGAATGTAAGAGATAATCCAGTTATTTATGGCAAAGCAAACGCTATAATCCCTAGATCCACTTTACTGAATCGTACACTGCTTTCAAATGAGCCATCCGATCCTGGCTCCCAATAGGTGTAAAAAAATAATAATACACAAACTCATTAAAAACACTATCTGAGTAACTTGGTATTGATTTGCACCTTTTAACATAAATTTTATTTTGTGGCGGATGTCTTTTGTATATTTCAGCAAAAGATGTAACTTTTCTTTCTGGAGGAGGACACCTCTTGTAAATTTCAGAAAAAGTCACTTTTACTTTGTTATTTTCCATTGATAATTATCAAAATTTAATCAGATTTTGATTGTCCTTCACCACCTTTGGGTGCTACTTTCCTGAGAGCATCTTTAAGTTGACTAATTTCCCTTTTTAAGCCTGTAATTTTATCATTTTTCTGCATAATAATGGCACGTACAACATTTGTAAATTCATCCAATTCTTCCCGAAGATGATCGCACAAGTTTCGAAATTCAAGGCCAATCTGATGTAACGAAGCTTCTCGTTCAGTAAGTTGCTCCATCAATTTTCTGAATTCTAACACAAACGCATGTGTTAAAGTCCATATCCCACCGCTTGGCACCAGTGTCGCAAAATTTGAACTTCGATGGTAGCAATCAAAGTTAAACTTTGCGCAAATTATCTCAACTAAATTTTATTTAAGTCAAGAACCTGTGGTCTTATTTACGGATACTGCCACCAGTCCATTTGGACAAATTTCCATGTAACTTGTACACTAGCCGAGCTAGTAGAAATTAAATAAAGTCATTTGTTTCTACAACTACAGTTTATTTACATTATATACACGTATTATTTTAGCATTTTCCAACAAAAGTCAAACATTAGACATTTAAATCACATACGAAATATGTTAAGTTTAGATACATTCCAACAACTCCAGAAAAACATCCAAAAGCCTCCAAAAGCCTTCTCCCCTCTTTTTAATATAACTTCAGGTTTATATACTTAAACCCCTACCCGAACTTTCAGGTTAACCTGAATCCTCGGTTAACCTGAATCCTCGGTTAACCTGATAAACAGGTCTGTCACAATTCTTAAACTTTAAGGGTACCTGAAATTGTACTTAATCATGGACCTGACCATTCAATACCGAAGTGTCAGATACCCATTGATAAACAATTATCCCCCATCGATAAGCAATTATCCAGAACTAATCTGATAATGAGAGTTGTAGGTGTACCTGAGTTTACATACATGTTTTATGTAGTAAAATATTGATACGAGTATTAATGAATAATACCTCAAAAAGTGAAGAAAATCATTATTGCTATAAAACATTTTAGATGCAAAATAGTAAAAGAATCACTAATAAAAATCAAATGTATGATTTTTATACGCCCGTCTATGACGGGACGTATTATGGTATACCCCGCGTCTGTCCGTCCGTCCGTCCGTCTGTCCGTCCGTCCGTCTGTCCGTCCGTCCGTCCGTCTGTTAATGTCGTACGCTACGTCAAATATCCTTTGACAGATTTTCTTCAAATTTTAACACAATCTTAATATTGATAAACCCTGATCCCCTTTCGTTTTTGACGGAATTCTGAATTGTCGTTCCAGAGTTATGGGACTTTGTTCGTCAAAATTTCGTGATTTCATTGAATGTCCTACTGTAGCTCAAATATCCTTCGATGGATTTTTTTCAAATTTCAACACAATCTTAATATTGATAAACCCTGATCCCCTTTCGTTTTTGACGGAATTCTGAATTGTCGTTCCAGAGTTATGGGACTTTGTTCGTCAAAATTTCGTGATTTCATTGAATGTCCTACCGTATAATAACTGTGTATAAACCGCCAAATAAACCAACAAAACAACTTTGCGAGCTACTTTTATCTATTCACAAAAAACACATCAAAGATTCAAAAGTAGTAGTGATGGGTGATTTCAACATTGATTGGAATAAAGAAACACCAGACAAAAACCGACTGCACAAACTAATGGTTCAACAGCTGGACTACAAACAAGTGGTAACTGATCCTACTAATGACTACGGATCCACTATTGATTTGATATTCACAAATATTGACAACTTCCAATGTGGCACACTAGAGACATACTTCTCAGATCATAAAGCTATCTGGATTTCTCTCAGTCAATAAATCTTGAGTATACCATCTCATTTATGACAAACATTATTGACAAACATTTTTGCAGATATTACTTGTGTATTCTTCTAATTGCTCTATGGACAAACCTCAATCTAAATTGATGTTGCAAGATGATACATTATGCTCCATTGAAATAGTATCCCTGAAAAATTGAACAAGGTGAGCTTTTTTCTATTCCGATTGTACACTACCACTTACCCATCTACATTTCTCTTTTATTATTGGTCAAAATATCTATAACAGGTTTACTTCAACTCCATATCCTCTAAAGAAATGCATACATATACTCAAAAAAAGATATGGTATGAATGTCAAGGAGACGGCGCTCCATGCTCATGTACTTATAAAATAAACCATGTATTCAAATACAAATAAACTGAAGTAAAAAAAATGATTCAAAGGGTTATTTATTACCTTACTACTTCATTGGCGAACGACGGGCGTATCATGCGCTCATGGCGCAGCTCCTCAGTTAAAAACTGCAACAATAGCTATACCGGCACGCTGCCGGCATTCACCGGGGCTCCACCTAGGCACCACCGGCGATAACCGGGGCGTTGCCGTAGCTCTGCCGGGGTCTTATGGGCCCCGGCGGAGCTACGGTGCCGTCCCTGTTGTTCCCGTTGCCGTCCCGATTTTTTCCGGTGCCGCGCCGGTCGTCGTCGGTCCTTCACGCTGACTACCGTTTTATCCCGTAGGTATTAAACATTCAAATACTTACCCGGTGGAGCCCCGGTCGTCCCCGATGGAGCCCCGATTCATCCCGGTAGATCCCCGGTTCATCCCGGTCGTCCCCGATGGAGCCCCGGTTCATCCCGGTAGATCCCCGGTTCATCCCGGTAGATCCCGGATCACGCACCTGGGCTCCACCGGCATCATAGTGAGACTGAGCCTTTATGTTACACAAAATGGTAAAAACAACCCATGTTGGTTTTGAGGAGTATATCGTTATAATCAGTGTGCCTGTCTGGTAATTAGAATTTTATTACTGTATCCTAATTTGATTTTTTAAAGAATTTTCTTTTCAATTACATCTAGCAAAGTATATAACTATTATTAACATGATTTTGTTCTTATAATTCGAATAATTATAAAGAGTTTAATTCAATTAGCTCTTTCCAAATCAGTGGATTTTATCGCCTTTTTTACACCAAAATGGCAATAAAAAGGCCTGAGCTTGGGAGTTTCAGACTTATAAAATCAGTGAGCCATGAGACAATGTACTGGACTGTTACCATAGCTACTTTAAACATTGTTGATTAATTAGTCCTCAGATCTAACTCTCCAAGAGCTGTGCAAGAAAATCAGAGACAAGATGAAAACTGAGCTCTATGTCCTGTTCTTGAAAAAGTAAGTGAATAATTCATATTATGCTTTTTACTAACCATGTAAATATATTTGAGCAGATTGCCATTGCATTCGTGTACGCACATGCTTCTAACCAAATTAAATACGTCTTGTTTCAGCTATGTATTCAATACTGTGACTGGTAAAAGATTATCAAAATATATATATGAAACAGAGTTCGCTATATTGGTGATACTAGGATATTTTGTCCTTTTTGTGCTTAAAATAATAATCTTTAAATGAAATTCTATTTGTCATCAGAATTAGATAATGTGTGGAAAGATGTATGTAAATGACACAGATTCCAGCTGTCCAGTCAGACGTCAACATCGATTGACGAAAAAAGAAAATTAATTATTAGTTTATATTGATTAAAATAGCACATGGTATATTGCATTTCTTGAAAAAAGTTGTTAAATTTTCATATTTTCAGTATATTCGGTAATAAATTTTACTGGGTACTGGTACCAGGTAACACCAGTTACGGAAAAAACGGAAGTAGATTGATCATCATCGTCACGTAGTTAACCCAGGAATGCAAATTGTGTATACGTAGTGAATTGTATATATTTTATATATATAATTATATCTACTTGCGTTATTTATAGTGTGTATATCGTTATGTCACCTGTTTTCGCAATGTACTTTCGATTTCACGTCGCGAAATTGTATTACCGAATATACTGAAATATAAACTTTTTTCAAGTAATGTAATATACCAATATTACATGATATTTTAATCAATATAAACTTATAATTGTAAAAAAAGGTATTTTAGAACTTTTCTTTTTTCGTCAATCGCGGTTGACGGTCCCTTTAAGAGAACATCAAAGCCAGCTTAAAGCAAAGATCTACGTGAATAAACATACTGAATGTTTCATTTACGAGGAACATATGATGAATTTTTTGACATGCCTTATGTAAATAAATAAAACTTTGCAAGATAGGCGTGTTGTGTGTGTACATTTTTTGTTGCTGCTGTTGTATTTATATATATATTTTTTCAATTCTGGCTGGATTGTATATTCTTTAAATATTGTTTAAAGACGAAATATTGCTTAACAGTTCAACATTTTCAAACTATGAAATATTGCATATATATATATATATATATATATATATATATATATATAAATACTATCGCGACCGTTGGGCGAAGCCGAAATCCAGTTTTGCAGAGTTAAGTCGACCTCGACCATTATGGCGAAGGCGACTTAATTCTCGTAATTAATTATTAATTATCTGTCGACGATTACGGTTTGAAACTTTGTACGTTGATACAGTTCGACCTAGCAAATATTTAAATACATTTGAAGACGTTTTCAAATGTAAAATGAATTTTTCATGATTTTTTTTTTAAATAAATATGTATATGGTTATAAAATCCAGGCTTAGGGCGAAATTTAAAATATGTGGAATTTATTCTCCAAAACTAATAATATATGTTGTGGGTTTGACCCTGTAAAGATTGTTTTTCGAACGCCGCCTTTGATAGTGCAGTTTATATAACGTTGGTTAGTTGATTTAGGCTTAAGAAATACATTTCAAAATTTCGACTTGTCCAAAAACACAGAGTTTTCTTTTCTAAACCGGAAACCGCTACGCAGTGAATGTTAGCAATCATAGCACCTTAATGTTGCTTTTGAGTAAAAATTCATGCATTACTGTTCTCAATGGTAAAGTTATTTTATTCAAATTTAAACAATATAAATACGACAACGCCATAATAAAATAACCACAACCGGTTTAGTCTTATTGTTGATCCAATTTCAGATTGATTGCGCGAGAATGATATAATTGGTACTATTTAATACTTTCTAGTGATGATGAATGTTTCTCCCTTGATTATTTTATGCAATTTCATAATTGTTGTGTTCTGGATTCATTAAAACGAATATGCTGCACTGTCACTTTATTATATGAAGGGCAATATTATGACAGTTTAAGCATCTTCTCTTACATTTGATGTTTTTATTTGTTAAAGAAATAGCATTATGTCGAAATATGTGAACGCATCTTTCTTTTGCCGCCGAAAAAGAATCTCATTATAAACCATATGTAATCGATTTAATGTTCATTCTTATGAGTTTTGGATTATTAGAGTGCTATACTGCCAGGAAGCTTGAGTTTCACCCCCTTACATTTCATAAATAGAAGACAATACAAATATCGACATATCAACAAATAATGAAGTAAAATTAAAAAAACCGTTGAACCTGTATTAAGCAGCCATCTATGGGAAGCAGCAGATCTGACCAATTAGTGCAGGTGGCTGCTTAATAGAGGTGCATTTGCACTATATAAGGTCATTTTGGAAATCAAAATTGTGCTTGCTTATGACAAGTGTTTGAAAACAGAGGTGGCTACTAACACAGGTTGTACTGTAGTTATTTCAAACGTATGAATTTTCAAAGATTAGAACGTCTAAATGTGTAACTGTGTCCTAAATAATGTGTATGGTATCGCCGTATTGTTGTACAAAATGCATAATTTATAGTATTCATAAATAAACATTAAAATTAAGAAAAAATCAAAGCAGGTAATACAAACTATTGCTTTCAATGATCATGTTTTCCACAAATATACACTCTAAGACAATGCACAATTTTACACAAAAATACTGCAACATGCTTAAATTGGCAATAATTTCTAACGCTTTATTAATCTGTAAAGGATTTTAAACACACATGGTAGGCATATATTCAATTCACGAAACTAGTTCCATTATAGTTTGCGCATGTGTTAATTTCCAGCATTAGGTAGAATTTTCTCGAGTATAAAGCATTGAGACAATCAGTTTACCTTGTATAGGTGGTATTTCTAGGTTTAATTGTAAATTATTTTATATAAATAGGATATTGATAATATGATTTATTGTTCATAGTATTAAGTGTTTGTTTTTTCCTTATTAGTAGACTTCTTCGCTTCTCTCCGGGATATTCACAAATATGCATTAAACATGTAATCAAACCAGTATTATGTCTAAATGTCTGAACTCGTATTCCTTTCTTCTAATTTCAATCAATGTTATCCAAATGAAAGATCTACAATCACAAAGGTATTCAAATAAAAACATTGTATTTACTGCATGTAAATAGATTTAATTCGGAACTCGCACGCTGTGGGTTTTTCCGATTTCTGAGCGCACGGGAGGTACAAACATTGTCATTAATACAGTAATGACCAGTAACGTCGATATCCGATTTGCTTCCCATTCAGTAGTGGATAATACGTATTTAAACGACAGTAGTGTTTCTTTTAGGAAATGTCAAAATTCAAGTATTTTGTTGTTATATAATATTATTATTATCATTGATAATTACACATAACAAATCTAATAAAATTAAACACGATCGAGATTAGTTCATTTAAAGAAAAAATGATTAAATCATGGTATTTTTTATCAACTATAACGAACGTTTGAGCAGAAAAGTGGTGTTGACTATCAGCGATAAGAGAAATTATTGATTCACTCTCTTTTAAAATATGCTAGTCAGCTTTTGTTTGTACCTAACGCGTGTGCTCAAACATCGGAAAAACCCAGACATGAGAGTTCCGAATAACAACTATTGTCAGCACTTCGACTGTTCGGCATTTTTATTAAAACGTGGCAACACATATGAAAGATGGTGCATATTAAACATTAGAAATATCATATTATTCATTGTTAAAAAAGTTGGGATGTGTGGCTTATTCGTCAACATTTTCTTCAGAAAACGACGGGCGTTATTTCCCAAACTCACCGAAATGCGTACAAATGACAAACAAACACAACGCCAAAAATTTATACAAAATAAAATTATACGGCCACTGTTTCGATAAAACATAGATCTATTTAAGCTTTCGAATTCGTTTTACATGTGCGAAATGTTCATGAGCTATTTTAGTGAAACCGGTATCTTTGTTTTAAAGCGTCATTATGTAGTTTATGCTTATGTCATAGACCATATATCATACATTGTATTTTACGAGAAAAATAAAATGCGTATGATGATCAAAATAAAATGCGTCCGGATAGTTTGAAGTTAATACCCTAGTGACATTGATGCAACAACAACTTCACCAGAACAAAGAAGAAAACAAACATGGGATATAAGCTAAAAGGTATGGTGCTAACTAAAACGGTGCATGAAATGCTCCCTTATGCTGGAATTGTTTACACAATGTCCTTTGAAAACAGATATTGATATAATATGTTAATAATAATAATAGTTTCGTAATGCGAATACATGCTAAAAATATAATTTCAAATGTGTGAGTTTATGCTTTTTAAGAGGACGCATCAAGTCACTGGTTTGACCATCCGTTTCCTCGCCATTTCGTCTGTTCGTCCGTCCCTAATCAATTCCAGAAACTATTGAATCCGTTGTATTCAACTATAAAACATCGTGAACTACCAAGAGGAGATGCGGATTAAGTATTATCGTTCCGGGTCAATTATATCAATCTGACTTATGTACTTTGAATATTTCTGCAATATACATAAACATTCCTCGCCAGTTCTGAGAAACAACTAACGGTTTTTATGGAACTATAAACAGCCTTAAGTACAATATATGATGCGCATTTCTACATGTAGCTCCGGGGAAATGATTTATGTTTGAGTAATTGCTCTTTAAAGATTTCTACATTTTACATAAATACTTTTTCTTTTCTACATTAATTCAGGTAACTTTATTGTTGAGGCATAAAAAAACAACTCTACAAATGTTACATTTTCCAACCGATTTGTACGTGAAAGGGATCTATTGGTGTATCAGACAACAATATATAATATTGAATGCCTATTCTTTCATTAAAATGGACAACAACAAAAACGCATTAACATATTAGCAAATAGAAAAGATCAAGTTAAAATATGAATTCCAAACGAATGCATACTGATAGATTAACACGTCTGAATGCTCTACTGTGATCAAAATAATTGGTATTGTACCGCCGTATTTTTATGTGAATGCATATAGTACTCATGAATATACATTACATTCAGATAGTGTATATTTACTTCAATGCAGATGTGTCCCACTAATGTACACTCTAATTATTAATGAACAATTCACACACAAATACTGCTAAATGCTTGATAATCTAAAGTTCATAGAAATACCCAAAACGTTGATTGGGCAGTGTGTTGTCATTATTACTCATAATAAGTTATGATAACTGGCATTACGAGAAGACTGATTTGAAGTACAGCTTTATATATAAGAAAGTTGTAATTAAAATTTTCAGCATTCACTACACAATATTTATTTTCATTTATAGTTGTATGAAGTTACGTTTGGTAAAAATGTTAGAAATTACATTTAGCTACATATGCATTTTGTTTTATGAATTGAAAATTGCAAATTATTCATAATTATTTCCAAACACAACTTTCTAGTTATCAGCATAACAATGTGATGATAGGCTACGTTGGTGTGTATTTTTAAGTTTGTTAGGTCCCCCCCCCACGCGTAAAAAAGTTGTTTGTTTCAACTAATATTGCCAAAAAGGAGGATATGTACGTCGGCCTAACGTTTTAATTTGACAATTGTTTTACACTATATTTTATACTATACACACGCTATTTTGAAACGTCAAAAAAATTGTTAAGGGTCGGTTGCAAAAAATAGGGACGGTCGGATCAGTGGAAACAAACAACTTGATAAAGCTTTTGTGCGGACCAAGCTCAAGTCCCAGCTCTCCTATCTATTCAGTGTACACTCATGAAAGTTGGGCTAACGTTTGAAAGATTTTCAGCAACTTTAAATGAAAGATATTTTGATGTCGTCTTGTGCTGTGGGAGCGGTGCGGGGTACCCGGAGGAAACCCCCCCTTGTTCGGTATGATGACCACAAACAAAGCTCAAATGCACCAGGAGCAGGAATCAAATCCGGGTCGCCTAAGTGATAAGCGAGTGTGCAAACGAGCGTTCCGATAAAACGATAAAGATTATTACATTTTACCCGACGGCATGTTCCGGTTTTCCACGAAGAACGCGATAACGTCCGACGAATTTTCTTTTATGTTTGACACAAGTGAGTGCATACTTATAAATGTTTCATTTAATGGTTGGTTGATTGATATATCGATTGGTTTATAATTACAAATCAAATGCAGCTACTGAAGATGTAGACTTCTTTTCATTTTTTACGCAAATCTCCACATCGCGGTTTGACAGGAAATAAACTAATGGTGCACTGTTACTTAAAATAAAATTTAGCATAAAAACAAAACATGCGTATCATAATTTCGTTCTCGATTGGTGATAATTTATAGCAATAAAGTGGAAGGCTACTCAAAAGTATGAGTTTAAATGCCCACATCTTCAAAAGAAACACAAACAAAATGTGCCGATTTCAGTTTACATAACTGGAAATAAGCACCAATTTGTAAGACAGAAGAGTGCGACGGTTATGTCGTCAGTGTTTGAATGGCATTTGTTCAAATGAGTCATATAATTATCGTATTATGTATGTTCATCCTTTTGAAGAAATTTGTTCAAGGACCCATTGGCTTTAGTGGAAACCGAGAAAAAACAAAGTGACATTAACAGCTACTCATAACGCTATTTCAAGAAAAATGTTTCACCACTTAAGAAGTCCAATTCATTGTTCTCAATACTGAGCATATTGTACTTTCTTTCCTCAAAATCCAGTCGATGTTGATATAAATAATTACACTAGGCTTGTTATTGTTGTACTATTGCTCTAAAATAATACCATTAGCGCCATTTTGATAGATTCGCACATTTCCAAATACTGTAAGTAATTTATTTAAAGCGACAAAATGCTTTACGCAAGGCTACAGACCACAGTTACTTTTTGGAAAAGTTTTAGTACATGCATTTAACATGGTGTTGATCTATCTTTATTTTAACGGCTTCAATTTCTAACATTAAGGTTTATTCCTCTTTTCGACTGAATACTAGGTAACATCCCAAAAGCGCTTGTAAGTACATGTAATTGAATAATTGAAAAGGAGCTCCAAAATATAATTAGAGCTAGAAAAAGATGTTCAATAAATATCAACTGTTTATGCTGAGAGGAATTTCATGATTCAAAAACAATCAGCACAATTATATGCATTTACAATAAGTAACCAGATCATCGGATAGATTTTGCGTTGAGATGCTGCTACGTTTGTTGAGCTGTAGTTAATATAATGATTGTAATCAGTATACGTATATATTATTCATTCGAGCATAGGCATAGGAAAATAAGCTCATACGTCGACCTTATACTGTAATGTAAAAAGACTTCAGATGGTCTCAAGGTTTATACCTTTGTACAAATGCACCATTCCATAAAAACGTACGAACAATAAAAATGCTCTTGAGACATCTGCTCCCTAATGCTAGAAATGCATACAAATAGAAACTGTTCTTTCAATATAAAGAAGTAATACTCCAGCTGCCCAAGCTTAGTCCTTTGTACATGGCAAATGACCAACTGCCAAAACAGCACGGCATACTACGTACGAACACACAAAAAATGCAAACGTCATTGAATAAAGCTGGGATCAATGCCTTGGAAAGGTAAACGATAAGCATTGTGGATTAAACAAGTTTGTGGGTACTGGAAACTCACACTTTGCACAGCGATCTTCAAACAACATATTAGTGTAAATAGAAATTTACCTCGTATGATCGTTAATAAAAATAAAAGGAAACAATGGAGAACGCATGTGTTCAATCGAATTACGATTCAATTAATCAATGTTCAGAAATAACCAGAGCAACAATTACATTGTAACAACTTTCTGAGACACATTGCAATGTAAGAATGAACAAATATCAGTTACTTCTTGTTTAGGTCAAAGCATCTTTGTGCAAGTGCTAGAAGAAGAGAGACGATATTGTGGTTGTTAAGACCCAACTTGTACCGATTGGTTGTGTATGCATATAGAACAGAAGAATTTCAAAAATAATAAAAATATATAAATATAGCATAAAAATAACTGAATAATGTTATACTAATGTTTTACCAATCAACAGAAAGTAACTATTAGGTAAAATATATGTGTTAACCATATTAAATGTAACGACGCTAAGAGAGTAAAATATTAATTACTACAAATGTAAAGTCATTTTTGGATTAAAAAAGCATTAACAATTAGAAACGTGTATTAACTTCAATGATGAGGAGAGCATATTTACGACAAGTGCCAGGGATCTATGATCACGTGATACATTGTTGTGGTACTTCAACGGAATAAAATGGTGTCTATAACGACAAAACGGGTATTTGTTTTTTTTGTTTTTGCTTTTCAAAAACATTAAATAGTACGAATGTTTCTTGCAGCACATAATCTAAGCAACAATATTACGAATCCATAGGCGCTTAACTTGTCTGTGTACTCACTGTCGTTTTGGAGATTACACTGCAGAGATTGTTCAAGTGAACGGATATTTTGTCAACGATAGCCGTAAAACTAATAAGCCACAAACTATAAAACGACCATATCATGTCTGTTTTAATAAATTTGAGAACACAATAGCGTAAAAACAGAATAATTTAATACCGGTATTTGTGTAGTAAAGGCAATTGGTTTGATTCTCAAACAATTTAAAACCATTTAAGTGCATTTTATGCAGGGCTAAAATAGATTTTGTGGAGCGTAATCGATTGTTCAATACACATGTTTGATTTTTAATTGTTTTAAAAACTTAATTGTTCGTGATTTCATTGAATATTTTTTGGTTGATATCAGTCATTGATGACCAAAAACGGCTTCGCTTCTACAGTCCTATATTCATTCCATTATCGTTATTTATCATATAGGTATCATATAAAGTTCAGATGCAACTCGTTACGAAAACAGGCTTCCATTGGGCAGCTACAGTTTCCAATGATTAGTGAATAGAAATAGGACTGCCAGGTCGTCTAGAGCATTACCAGTGACAGAACACACTTAACACAATCCAGTATGCATATATAACTTTTCAAACCAAGTTGTCTCAGACAGTTTCAAATAAAAAATAGATGTGTCCATAGGACACGAATACCGCGCTGATGAACGCTTATCACAAAATTGGGTAATACTTTCCAAGTAACGCTACAGACAGAATCCAAGTATTAAAACTTACAAAGGACAATTACACAGTGTGCAATGTAGTGTTATTGTTCTGTTATACAGCACTTTTTGTTCAATGATTTCCTTCAGCCTATGGAGTAACAAGTTAATATCACTTAAAACTTCAAGTTATGCTACAGACAAAAGGCAAGCAAAGCATTAAAACTTGGTTCCTTTGCACTGCACTTCTTCTCAAGGATATTTTTTGCATATGAAGTTTCAAGTCTATATCACTTATAGTTTTCAAGCAATGTTCATGACAAAAAAGAATAACATTTACAAAGGGCAATTACTAAAAAATATGCAAGAAATGGCAATGGTTATTTTGCACTGCAATCCTCCTCAATGATATATTTAAGCCTATGAAGCTTCTATTCAATATCACTTATATCCTTCACCGCGGACGGACGGACAGAAGTGACTCTTATAACCCTTCACCCATTCTAATTTTCAAGTCTATATCACGAACAGTTTTCAATTAATCATGAAAACCCAAGTATACAATTAAAAAGGGCAATAACTAGAAAAGATTAATTGTTCTTTTGCACTGCACCTCTCAATTATGTCTTTCAGCATATGAAGTTTTAATTCAATATCACTATAAGCTTTCACCACGAACGAACGAACGGGCAGACGGACGGACGGACACAAAGGGGTGAATCTTAATGCCATTCACCTATTCCAAGTTTCAGGTCTATATCACGTTTAGCTTTAAAGGCGATATTATTATAGCGACATTTGAACACAGTCGCTTCGTTTGTCACCCAAAATGTCGTGTTTCGATTCGTGTGTCGTGTGTCGCGGTGTAAAATTAGACCGCGAAACACGACATTCGAATAAAAAGGGCGACATTTGAATAATAAAATGTCGCGTGTCGCTTCGTGTGTCGCCCAAAATATCGTGTGTCGCTTCGTGTTTCGTCCTTTGACAATAACGACCCACGAAGCGACGCACTATATTTTGGGCGACACAGGAAGCGACGCGCGACATTTACCACGATATATCGCCTTTTGGGCTACCTACAAAAGGGCGACATTTGAATAATAAAATGTCGTGTTTCGATTAGTGTGTCGCGCAGATTGTCATTTGTATGGTGATGTAGGGACCTATACAAACTGCTTGACATATTGAATATTTCTGCTGAAAAACAATTCATGTTCTTGTTTTATTTGTCTAGCAAATAAAAGTAGTGTATGGTAAAGCTCGTAAGTGGTGTGCCTTTAAAACTTTAGGTCTTACTCTTTAACGAATTATGTTATTTTCTCTTGAGAAAACACTTAAGGAAAAACATCACAATAGAGCTATATCCATTCACATATAAATATACAACTGATATGGATCGATTTATTAGTTCTTGTACTACGAATTGACTGAGGATGTTAGGTTTTTGGTATTTGTCTGTGTGATTTTAAATATGTTTAAATAGTAAACTATATATATATATATATATATATATATATATATATATATATATATGATAGAGTTAATGCTAAGTTAGCTTCATTTACAAACTTCCATTAAAACTGTATGCCCGGACATGCGCACAGAATATGCAATGACATATTTACATGTACGTCACCGAAGCTGTTTACATGTATATACAGCATTATCGTGTTACATAGAATTCTAACAAATGAAACACGATTGCGATTAGTTCATCTAAAGAAAAATGATTATTCGTGGTATTTGTATAAACTATAACAAACATTTGAGGAGAAAAAGAGTGGTATGTAATATTTAAAAAAAGAAATTGTTGATTCACTCTCGTTTAAAATATGCGAGCCAGCTTTTGTTTGTACCTACCGCGCGTGCTCAAATATCGGAAATACCCAGACCGGATATTTCCGAAAAACAACTATTACAACCGTTTGACGTTGTAGTCATTCACAACACAGAGGTATTACTCGCTGACCCGCACGTGCATGCGTAATTGAAACAATTATACCGGTCAGTGATGCAGAATTAAAACAAATACGGTGAGAAGCGCAAACTGGCAAAATACTTTAAGGCCGTAAAAAGTCATTTTAGATTTAAAATGAACGAATTATCATTCAAAAATGGTAGTATCTTCAAAGTGCGTTTGCTTGTCACCCGACAAGCTGATCAGGGAGGTAAAAGACACCCCTTTGGCTGCAAGAAAAAAAGAACTCTGCGCTCTACATAGTATGTTTTGGCAAAAATGTCAGACTAAATAACAAAATATGCACTTGCATGTCCAATGTGCGATAAATACCGACCGAATTCGAAAGAACATCTACTACCGCATGCAATTCCTTAACGTCCATGGCGAAATGTGCCATTTAATTTGTTTGCATTGAACAACAAGTTGTCGTTGCTTGCAGTCGCCATTTATAGATCAATTCGTATGAGTGCACTTCAAGCATAAGTGTTATTCACAAACTCAACGTACACTTAAGGTAACGCATCCGTAATGATTTCCCGCGATTTCTTCAAAGATCGAAGAGTCTTATTGCCTGTTTACTTATGGATATCTAATTTCAACAGGTTGTGTGACGTTCGTGGCCGAGAGGTTAAGGCGATAGACTAGAAATAATTTGGGATCTTCCCGCGCAGGGTCCAATCCTGCCGACAACGCATACTTTTGCAACGCGTTTTATTTCTTTTCTAACGTAATTTGATTTAATATAGCATAAAAGCTATGTTTATTGTTAAATATGTCGCAATTGTTATCATTTGTTTAATGTAATTTTTAAAATTACATAACGTTATGGCTAAATTGGGTGATTAACAGCTGAAAATACGAATCATGCATGTTGCATTTTTATTTTTATTTCAAAAAGTAAACTGTAAATCTGTATATTTCTTGGTATGTTTGCTGTATATACTGTATCTATAAAAACTCACTTCAAAATATTACATAAATGACACTATTTTGAATTTTATGACACTTTGTTTTTAACCAACTCAATTTCTACTTTGCTGAAACCACTTACATTTCATTGCGCTCTGCCATAGATACCATGTTATAAAAAATGTTTGTAAAAGAATATAAAGAAGTGAACCTTCAGCTGCTAGAGCAGTATTGCATTCTCATTATATACAATTAGTTGGTCCTTTATTTAAGGCAAGTGACCAATTGCCTTAACAGTACAAATCAGCACAATAGAAAACAACATAAACACATATAAGAATAAAGCTGGGGTCACCGCCTTGGAACGGTCAATGCAAAGCATTGGGGGTTTAAACCGGTTTTAGAGCGCTCAACCTAACACTTGGCCCAGCAATATTCATGATACTTATAAGTGTAAATAAAATTAAACCTCATAGCATTGTAGCTCAAATTAAATAATAATAAAAGGGAATTAAAACACATTTAATTTAATTACCATTTTATTACTCAATGGTAGGAAAGAGACCAGAGCAACAGAGTAACAATTTATTGAGGAACGATGAAATGAAACTCCGAACTAGTGTCAACTACGTCCCTTCTTTTTAAAAAAAGATTTAAGAATATAGCATCATAAAGTTAATATTTCAGATCATCATCGCGCAAATACAGGAATAAGCAGCAATAATGGGTGTCAAAGATCCATATTACATAGCTTGGTTGTTTATGTGACTTCAAAAAAATTGAAAATAAATCAAACACGAAACACCAGAGAGAAAATATTAATACAATTTAACGCTTTAAACCCGATGACCTATGCATGTAGACATAAACAGTGAAAGTATGTCGTATGAAGCAATATAGAAGCGATGAAGTAAAAAAATTCAATGTAGCCAAGAACAGTGAAAGAGTATCGTATGACGCAATTGAGAAGCGATGACACGATGATGTGAAAAAAATCTAGGGGCAGTACTGTAAAATAAAAAATAAAAATATTAAAGGGGCGGTACTGTACAATCGCAATACCAATAAAACCAGCTTATGTGATTGAATATTTAAGAATCAAACATATAAAATGGTAATTCCATTAATAATTCCAAAATTTTAAGAGAAGAAATATATAGTGAATCAAAACCCAACAAGCATGTGTTTAAAAGTACGTTCACATCACATCCGTTTGATAAAAATGAGTTAATTAAATTGAAAAGTTTAATATAAACATTTTCTTAAAGATATTTTAATTTGCGAACATCAAAACATCTCCATAAAATGATGGGTGGGAAATTCAATTAGTTAGATGCCATTTTAAAGAAACATTATAGTTTGATATTAAATCATCATACGTTGAGTAAATTTTAGCGAATTTACTTCATGGGTTACTCCGTAGAATACTTATTTTATCTTGTTTAAACTTTAAACACCTTTACTGCATCTTTGCACGCCTACTGCATACCCATATTTGGAAATCTAGATGAATTATGGAACGTTCATATACCCCAGCGGTTCAAATAAACAGGACAAAAGCCGAGCGTGGGGTGGTTTTGAAAAAAATCAGTATATTTTTTAAAGCATGCAAAGCCTACCTACACATTTGCATGTAGTTCAGTGAAATGATGCTGATTAAGAAAATTATACATTATATTATATTTGGAAAGGTTCCCAATACGCGTGCGCTACCTTAAGCAGAGTAGATTCTCCTCAACCTTTTACATCTGATAAAGGTCCAAAGTTCTCATTTAGAGAGTTTGTTTGATTTTGCAAAACAGTGAAATACTTGTCTTGGCTGGGCTGGTCAAGGCACGGCAGTTAGATAAGAACAAAGCATATCACGGCATGCTGGGCGAGATTAGCAGGTAAGGGAAAGCTTGGGACAGACAACGACATGGAAGGTCACGCAAGGGAAGGGAAAATATATGTTGGACAGGCTTTGTCGGAACAGACAGGACAGGGCCTGGGATACCATAATATTCGAATTCCCAATACCTAGCTTGGTATTATTACTTGGATCGATATTCATTTAAGTTCGAATACCCAATACAATGGAAGAAACTTCCCGTTCGGGAAACTAGGGGAATCCCAATATTGGTTTCCTGATCGGGAAACTCATAGACAAAATTTGCATTTTTATTCCCGATCGGAAAATAAAACAGCAATTTTATGGTGGGTTCAGAAAATGGGCTAAGGGAAACTTTAAGATACAAAAAAATCTGTTTTTAACAACGCCTTTCTGTAGAGGAAATACATGTGTAATTTTTTACCATGAACATTTTGTTTAAGTCCATGGTTTTCTTTCAATAAAGTTGCGAACTTTGTATGATCTACGTAAAAATGTTAATGTCAGTGGTTTCCCGAATTAGAAACCAAATTTCCTGATCGGGAAACTATCAGAATTGACTGAATTGCTGTTCATGCTTGTGGACTTTATCTAGCACTGACAATTGCTCTTTTCTACGAAAGCCTATAAAAACCACTTAAACTTTAAATAAAAGAGTGCAAACATGTATTAACGCAAAAAAAGGCGTTTCTATGCAAATAAACACGTAATATCGAAAACAAACGCATTATAACGTTAATAAACGTGTAATAACGCGAAATAAAGGCATAGTAGTTCGAAATAAATGCGTACAAAATCTACAAAAGGCGTAATAACGCAAACTTAAAGGCGTACAAACGCTAAAAATGTCGTAATAACGCCAAACTTAAAGGCGTACATACGCTAAAAAGGGCGTAATAAGGTAAAGAAAAAGGCGTACAAACGCTTAAAAAGGGCATAACGTCAACCTAAAAGGCGTACAAACGCTAAAAAGGCATAATAACGCAAACTAAAAGCGTGCAAACGCTTAAAAGGGCGTAATAACGCCAAACTGAAAGGCGTACAAATGCTAAAAAGGCGTAATAACGCAAACTAAAAGCGTATAAACGCTCAAAAAGGCGTAATAACGCCAATATCAAAGGCGTTCAAACGCATTGCAAAGGTTTCATAATTATTGTTAAAAACATTTGAATTTATTAACAGTGGGCAAAAAAGAAAGATACGTCACAGAAAATAAAGTGTTTTTACACGTCAAAATATTTAGTCACACATATCGTTGTAGACGATTTAATCCTAATAGAATTAGCTGTCGTAAACATACACTTGGAAACTCTTCTAACGCAACACTTTGCAAACATGAATATCTCAGTCATTAGTAAAAAATATGATTTAAACGTGTACATGTGATCATTTGACTTCATTTAACGTACTGTCGCCTTGCTATGTGGATGGTTCCACTAACAGCATCGTCGTACTTTTAAGCAATAGGCATAAAATCAACCCATTCATAGGGGTTTGTACTACCAGGATTCCGTACACATGTCTGTTGCCTATTCTGGCTTATAGAGACGATTTCTAGACAGACATAACTTGTCTTTACCAAAACAATAAATTCAACTGTATCCATAACGTTTTGGTTTGATTTAATGTCTTCAAAGATGCCATCACTTTATATTGTACAAAAGGCTTTATTACAACATTTTAAAGCGTTTGTACGCTTTTGAAATTGGCGTTATAACGCCTTTTTAAGCGTTTGTACGCCTTGAAGTTTGCGTTATACGCCTTTTTTATCAGTTGTTCGCCTTTTAGTTTGGCGTTATAGCACCAGTTTTAGCGTTCTAGCGTTATTACGCCTTTTAAGCGTTTGCACGCCTTTCAGTTTGGCGTTATTACGCCTTTTTGCGTTATTACGCGTTTATTAGCATTATATTGCATTTCTTTGCGTTATTACGTGCTTGTTATCGTAGTTACGCCTTTATTTGCGTTAATACGTGTTTGTTATCGTAGTTACGCCTTTATTTGCGTTAATACGACTTCGAACTATTTTTATGTCCCCGACCACTATATTGGGGGACATATTGTTTTTGCCCTGTCTGTTGGTTTGTTGCTTTTTTGTTTGTGTGTGTGTTTGTTTGTTTGCGTCAAACTTTAACATTTGCCATAACTTTTGCAATATTGAAGATATTTACGCAACTTCATATATGGCATGCATGTGTATCTCATGGAGCTGCACATTTTCAGTGCTGAAAGGTCAAGGTCAATGTCATCCTTCAAGGTCAAAGGTCATATATATGGGTCAAAATCGCTCATTTAATGTACACTTTTGCAATATTGAAGATAGCAACTTGATATTTGGCATGCATGTGTATCTCATGGAGCTGCACATTTTGAGAAGTGAAAGGTCAAGGTCAAGGTCATCCTTCAAGGTCAAATACTAAATATATGGGGACATAGTGTTTCACAAACATATCGTGTTTTTTTTAATAATTTTTAGTGGTACTAATGGACTTTCGTTCTTTTCTGATGTTAGTTGTTTGGACAATTTTCTGAGTAGGCTAAATTTTCCAGTATGTATGCATAGAGCTGGTGTCACATTGTTAAGGAAATTGGCCGCCTTTTTCCTGATTAGGAAACTATTTTTCCCAATCAGGAAACCACTGAAACTGTCAATTCCGATAGTTTCCCGATAGGGAAATTTGGTTTTCTAATTCCGGAAACCACTGATTTTACCATGTTTACGTAGATTATACAAATTTTGAACTATATTGAAAGAAAACCAGGGCCTTAAAAACAATTTGCACGGTAAAAAATTAGATATGTAAGTCCTCTACAGAAAGAAAGTGTTGATTTTTTGTATATTAAAGTTTACCCCAAGCCCATTTTCTGAACCCACAATAAAATTGCTTTTTTATGTCCCGATCGAGAATAAAAATGCAAAGTTTGTCCATGAGTTTCCCGATCAGGAAACCAATATGGGGATTCCCCTAATTTCCCCGAACAGGAAGTTTCTTCCACTTCAATACCCAGCTGGGTATACGACCTTGGCTCAATATTTGCAATAGTTTGAATACCCAATACCCAGCATGGTATCCGAACTTAGCTTGATATTTGCTCAAGTTCGAATGTCCGATAGCAAGCTATGTATTCGTCTATGGCCTGATATGTGCTTAAGTTCAAATGTCCAATTTACAGATGATTATTCGACCTTGGCATGATATTCGTTCAAGTTCGAATTTGGCTCGGTATTCGCTAAAATTCAAATACCCAATATGCAATCGTGTATTCAATGTTCGCTATATATATGATTAATATAAGTTCTGGATTCAGAATAACCAGACCCGATAAAATGAAACCAGATCAAGTATAAAGTACATATCTTGCTTTATCAAAAAGCTTTAGAGATAGTTAAATTGAGTTTATCATTCAGATTATCGTCAGAAGCAGGAATAAGGTTGTAAGAGGAGGGAATTATGTACAAAGCTTGGTTGTCTATGCCCATCTATAGCCCCACACAAAAGTAAAAGTTAATTTGTTTAAATTGGATAAAAATCAAAAAGCCAATTACAATTAAAATATTATAGCTAAAAACAAGATTCATAATGCGAAAAGAAGTTTAATCAGAAATAATCAAACGATATGATCTACATACGTCAGTAAGAGTAAACATTATTCGACTTTGACGTAATACGACACCGCGCTCCTCTTGACATCTGATGCCGTCTAATTTGTAAACGATGTGCTCTCTAAAGCAATCTCTTGCACGATGGTAACATAACATTCACCTCTGTGTTCGGCTCGGAAAGAAGTCCGTACCAAATAATGTGATTTTAAGTCACATGATCAAAACATTCAAAGTGACACATCAATTAAAATGCGCATTTTAGAATAACTACTTTAAGTGCTGTATTTCAAGAATTTAAATGGACTTAAACGTGTCACGTATTATTTAATATAGGGTGTACACAACAATGCATAAACAGTTGAATCTGTGTTAAGCGACCACATATGGGAGGCAGCAGAACTGACCACTTACAGCAGGTGGCTTCTTAATAGAGGTGCATTTGCACTATAAAAGGTCATTTCGGATATTAAAATAATGCCTGCTTATGAAAGGTTTTTGCTTAATAGAGGTGACCGCTAACACAGGTTGGACTTAATGAACTGTAATTAAGTTGCCCACGCTAATTGCTTTTTGATCGTTACCAGATGAGAATATGAGTTCCTCGCTTAGTATCTCGCTTATGACGTAGTAGAAAATAGTCGTATAATGAACATCATATGTCAACATCAATTTTACCGGCGAGAGCGCAATTAAGTAAGTAGCCAGTTCCCGATTTTGCTAGTTTGTCCTGTCTTAGGTAAGATATGTAGCCAGTATTTAGATCTATATAAAGTTGACAGGCGAACTATCGCTTAATGTGGTTTCTACCAGTAAATTCGGTATATATATATATAGAGAGAGATGGCTTAATTCTGTTAAATGGTTAGTCAGACATACCTGAGAGGAGAGGATTAATTTAAGTACAAGTCACAGGACAAGTCAAACCTCGACCAGACACTGATAAGCTGTCCACTGCTGCTATCTCATCTGCCATAACCATTTTGAAGCTGATTGTGCTTGCCTGCAGACATCTGCTATTGCCCGTCTCCTTGCTAAGTACTCTGTAGGCCTTCACGACTGAATGCCCTGCGAAGCCCCGACTGTCAACCTCCACTGGGAGGTTTCAATTATCTCATCCTTGTCGTTGGCAAGCATCAAGTAGTGGCTGGTAGTTGACCTTCTTTCTCTCGTGTTCTTCCTCCATTCGCTCTTCCCATGGCACTGTCAGTTCTAGATGATATGCTATGATGTGTATTTTCTGGAAACATCCTGGACATTTATTCAAAACTAGAGGGCCTGAAAGACCCAAAGTCGCTCAGCTGAGATACAAAGGAACTGACCTTCTCAATGCAGCCCCAGTTATCATTAGAACAAATCTTCTGATCAGGTTTCATGCAGAGTAAACTATAAACGTAACTTTTAGAGTGCTAACAAGGTTTTACAATAGCATATTAGGATACATTCCCCGATCCCTGGCGGCTATGTTTTTCAACAGACAGGAACTATGATTTAACTGATTCAAGATAGCATTACAGCAACATTTCTGACCAAGTATTATGAAGATTTGACAATAAATGTGACTTTACGAGTGTTAACAAGTTTTTACAATAGCCATAAAAGGAAAAATGCTCAGCCCCCCATCTCCTGGCGGTCATGTTTTTCAACCAACCGGAACTATTTTCAAACTCGTCCAAGATATCATTGGGACAAATCTTGTGACAAAGTTTCATTAAGGTCGGACAATGAATGTGGCCTCTAGAGTGTTAACAACGTTTAACTAAAGTAGTATAAAGCCATAGAAAAAAGTGCCCGCCCTATTGAGGCCATATTTTTCAAGAAACCGGAACCATTTTCGAACTCATCCAAGAAAGCATTAGAACAAATGTTCTGACCAAGTTTCATAACGATTGGACAATAAATGTAATTTTTAGAGTGTTAACACGTTTTTACTATAGCCATATACGGAAAAAGCCCGCCCCCTGGTGGCCATGTTTTTCAACCAATTCGTCCAAGATATTATTGAGACAGATCTTCTGAGTAAGATTCATGAAAATGGGACAATATATGTGGCATCTAGAGTGTAAACAAGGTTTTACTATAGCCATATGTAGCCATATAAGGCAAAAGGCCTCGACTCTGGTTGCAATATTTTTCAACAGACCAGAATCCTTTTGGAACTCAGTAAAGATGTCATTGAGACGTATGTTCTGCCAAGTTTGATGAAGATCGGACCATACATTTGGCCTCTTTGGTGTAAACATGGTTTAAATAAAGCCATATTAGGAAAAATGCCCCGCCATATGGTTTGCAACTTGAACCATTTTCGAACTCGTTCAAGATATCATTGGGACAAATATTGTGACCAAGTTTCATGAAGACCGGACGATGAATGTGGCTTGAAGAGTTTAAACAAGGTTTTATAATAGCCATATATAGCCATTTAAGGAAAAACACCCCGCTGGTGGCCATGTTTTTCAGCCAACTGGAAGATTCGAACTCGTCCAAGATATCATTGGGACAAATATTGTGACCAAGTTTCATGAAGACCGGACGATGAATGTGGCTTGAAGAGTTTAAACAAGGTTTTATAATAGCCATATATAGCCATTTAAGGAAAAACACCCCGCTGGTGGCCATGTTTTTCAGCCAACTGGAAGATTCGAACTCGTCCAAGATATCATTGGGACAAATCTTCTGACCAAGTTTCATGATGATTCGACAATTAATGTGGCCTCTAGAGTGTTAATAAGGTTTCACAATTAGCCATATAACGAAAAATGCTCCGCCCCCTGGGGGTCCTGTTTTTCAACCAACCGGAATCATTTTCGAACTCGTCCAAAATATCATTTGGACAAATCTTCTGACGAAAGTTCATAAAAATCAGACAATAAATGTGGCCTCTATAGTGTTAACAAGGTTTTACTATAGAAATATATAGTCATATTAGGAAAAATGGCACGCCCCCTGGCGGCAATGTTTTTCAAGCAACTGTAACCATTTTCGAACTCGTCCAAGATATCGCAGAGACAAATGATCTGACCAAATTTCATTAAGAATATACTATAAATGTGTCCTCTATAGTGTTAACAAGGCAACTGTTGATGCCGTACGACGAACAACGGACAAAAAGCGACCATAAAAGCTCACCATTAGCAGATTGTGCTTAGGTGAGCTAAAACCAACACCAACTCCCAATAAAGAGACAAGACATTCTTTCCCCATGTTCAGTAAAGTGTCAACAACAAGCATGAAAAATTCAGTCCTTGAGTAAAATCATGAAGAGTTCAAATGTGCAAAAGTGATTATTCGTGACCATTAATTCTACAGAAAAAGTTAAGTTATTTCATTCCTGCTCTGTTCTGCTTGCCCAAACCCAGAACGTAATACACCCGCTTTTCAACAAAATGGTTTTCCATTTGAAAACCACCTACTGCATTATTTCAGTGAGAAGATATCCAGGAAGTCAGTTGTACCCCTAATAAATTGTTTTGTTTTGCCTATTTGTGTGCGGTTCATGTGCGCACACACATAATCTATTCTTTTTCCACAATCTTATCGCCTAAATTCACAAATGTGATCATTGATAACAAGAAATATCTTTAAAAAAGATATACGGCGTAAATAGTTTAATGAATGAGATCAAGGATAGCGAATGTCTTTTTCTGTGCAGTTCTTAGCTGCATCACACGCAGTACGGGATGTTACGGGGAGTTTTCGCGGCTTATTTTACATTATAACATATTGCTGGTCATAAACCTATAGATACAAAACAGAAAACCAAAAGAAGAATGTAAGTGAAATTTTAAACATATGAGTCAACCGGCCACACGAGAAGAAACCTGTTTTAGTGGTCTGTCGGGCATTGCTATTTGATTCGATTATTAACAGTATCGAGAATCATCGTGCTCATGCTTAAAGTGATATTATGGGCATTTTGCACTGTTGAATTGAGCTGAAAAGAATTAACAGGTCAAAATAGTTAGTTAAAATGTGGTTACTGATCAATTATCTGCAACTCACCTTGCTACCAGTTGTTTATAAAAATATATTTTATATTCGATATTCTTACGTGACCCACCCAGTCCTGTAAGCCGAAATGATCCGTAAAACAATATTGTGTCTTTGTGTCGTATGAACAAATCTGCACTAAAACTAAATTTAGGTTCAACTCGTAAACGCATGATCAGTTGTCAAACGAAAGTACGGTTAATATTCAAATGCATTATTTTTCTCTTTCTGGTATATTGTTTTAGTATGTTGATGCTGCATTAATTACTATAAGTGTATATGAAGTAGAAACATCAAAAATAATCAACGGTTGCGATAGACACCTATAAACTGTTACATGCTCATAATATCACTTTAGTACATTAGGCAATATGGTGGAATAATTATTGTTAAATTTATTAAAAATAATATTTATCATTGTATTGTTGAAAACACATTAAGAATCTATTATTGACATACCATAATTATATTGCTGAATATCTTCTTTTAACATATTTCTGGTCTAAAGAAAATTCCAGGTAACCTAGTTCACGGATAGCGTCTTTATTATATAACGATTATTTTACTGACCGCGAACTCCGGTGATGACCTGTATATAAACTCTGAATGTCCGCGACTTGACCCGAAACCTCGCGGGTTGAAATGCAATTCTTTAAAGTGAGGCCTCGCTTCCACTGCTCTTTATACTTTTACATGTTAACATGTTGACAGGAATATGGAAGTAAGTACTAAATATGAGAACATAGCCTTTTAAGTATAAACGCTTTTGCGCTGGTAATACTCTGAAAATAAAAGGTGTACGCACAAACTGTATTGATGTCGAGAATTGAGTGTAAAACTGTTCTATCTATTAAGCCTTTTCATTAGAGATAAAATGTTTCATACAGTAAAACAGTGGTACAAAGACGCGGATATGTTTCCAATGTTCTGGTGGTATACTCAAATCAGCCAATGGAATAAATGAAGTGTATTCATTCGTACCTAGCCGCGGGAAATTTTATTTGAATTTTATTGGACACTTACAAAGGTCAAGTCAGGGTGAAAAGCTGGCTTATGCAGCTTACGCCGAAAAAATAAGGAATTTTAGGCAATTCCATCAACGCTTGTATTGTTGTATGCGTAATAAAATGACATTTGTCAAGTGTTTGTTAATAAGCTGTAATTAAATACATGAATAGTACGAGTTATTATTTGATTATTGCTTTTAGTTCCTTTTATAATACTGAAATCTTTTCAAACTTTTAGGATTGATTTTAAATAAACAGTGACACCCACTCTCTTTCATGGTTAATATTTTTGTTAATTGTTATTATCATTTTATATATCATTTCATCTTTGTTTGCATGTTTTATACTGTGTTTGTTGTGTATTGAGTCTATTGACACCACAAGTGTTATTCTTTTGCATTTAAATATGTGTGCCTGTATGCATTGATAATGAAATTGACTACATTTAAGAGCCATTCTACAGAAAATGTCCTTTTTTAAACATAACAAAGGAACAAGAGCTTTGTTTGTGAAACACAATGCCCCCTATTGCGCCTCTTTGAAGCCATATATTTGACATTTGACCTTGAAGGATGACATTGGCATTGACCTTTCATCACTCAAAATGTGCAGCTCCATGAGATACACATGCATGCCAATATCAAGTTGCTATCTTCAATATTGCAAAAGTTACGACAAAGGTAAGTTTAAGGACAGAATGACGTACAGAATGACAGACAGACAGGCCAAAAACAACATAATCCCCGATCATTCAATCCGGGGGCATAAAAATCCAAGTTTTAGAAGTAATAAATTTATTTGTGTTATTTAATAATTATGTGTACTCTTTATCTGTGGTAAAATAACAACTGCAACGATAACATTTCAATATTATTGCTGACTATCAAATAAATTCACAGTAATGTTTACATTTTGTCACTACCGTAACATTAATTAAAATTCATATGTATTTGCAATAATAATTGTTTTCATATCGATGTTTGATATCAGTCCAATTAACGTCTTAAGTACGTTTGTGTTCCTTACTTCACCAGATATTAAACTTCAACCAAGATTATTAAAACTTGAAAATCGAAACCATTTAATGACACATATGTACAATAAATGCAAAAAATCTGTCTTTATAATTTTCTTTAAATTCCATTATTTGCAAAGCACCGGTCCCACTTTGGATCATATACTTACATATGACTTTGTTTATTGA